>NC_079151.1:72832412-73450626 GCF_947563725.1 Argiope bruennichi
CCTGATGCATATCTTTTTTAGTAGTAATATGATGTTACGTTGCCGTTTCTGTAAGAAACGTTCATGTACACGATAAACAGAACTAAAATAAAATAACATAGTTTTAATGTCAGACAGTTTGGCAGAATCATGAAATAAAAAATTATCTGAAATCGAATCGAACCAATAATCTCAGCGAAAGAGTTGATGAGAAATAAAAAAAAAAATGTGAAATTATGACTCGAGAAAAGTTAGATTATTCTGAGATCTGCGTTTTTAATAATGCTATGATGGCATAAGATTTGATTCTATTTGGATACATAATGTGCAGAATAGATGTCGGGCTATTAAATTTACAGGATTTGATATACATCATAATTTGATGTTTAAAAATATTTGTTAAGGGGAAATTATAAAGTTACGAATAAGAGATTTAATTGAAAATAAAAGCTAACCATCTTCCCGGTCAACTAGCTGATTGCCAAAGGCGGCTAGTATTAAAATAAATTCAGAGAGATTTAAATAATATCAGAGATTTTGGAATAAATTCTATGAACAAATTTATTATGCTTGTAAACTACACTGTAGCGATATATATTTGTATCTGCTTCGACATTAGGAGATATCAATACGTGCAATAAGATTTTAAACAATATAAGATATTAAAGCAACGAGACATTAATAAAGGGTGTCCCAAAATGAATGCAAGATTTGAATTTGCCACCATTAGTACATTAAAGTGTTGGCATCCTATTAAAAAAACCATTTGACAACTGGTAGTTTAGGATTAGTAAAAATGGAACGATACGATAGAACAACATGCTAATGCAAGATTTGAATTAAATAATAAACAGGTTTTTTTTTTCTTAAAATTGTTATAATTTTATTAAATTGTACAGTACACAGGATTGGGTATGTATGGAATAACACATAAGGTAAATGGCCTCTACGACTTTGCTGGCACATATGCACTCTTTTGTCGAAATTTTCCATGACTATTTTGTATAAAAGTGGTTGAATTTCGTTGATGCAGAGTTGAATTTCTCTCTTGAATACACGCGTGCTTGTGGGCTTGTTGGCATAGTCCTTTGACTTCAAATAACCCTATAAAACGAAATCTGGTATTAAATCCCACGATCTAGGAGACCAATTCTCAAATTTTTCGAACTATGGTTGCCAGGCTCATTATTTTTGAAATATTGTTTAACAATGAAAACACATTGTTCTATCGTGTAACGCTCCCTTTTTACTAAACCTAAACTATCAGCTGTCAAATGATTTTTTAATAAAGTTACCAACACTTTACTGCACAAATGGTGGCAAATTCAAATCTTAAGTTAATTTTAGGACACCCTTTATAATCATCGATCCTACGACTACATGAAATGTGCTTATCTGTTATTCTGAGAACATGCAGTTGGCTATTATAAAGAAATGAGACAAAACACATTTATAGGCGTCTCGTTCATTTGATTGTTTAAAGTCTGGAATTAAAGAAAAGAACTCAAAATTCAAAGTCTTCGTAAGATTTTAATACTCTCTCTTAAAAAAGTTTGATACCAAGGATACATGGACTTGATAGGCAGACAAAATGAAAACTGTTACTTTCTCCAATGAAGGAAAGCTTGACAAAAAAGACAGTTTGTCAGTTCTGAAAGATAAATTTCTGCTTGCATTATAATTTCTTATTTATTTTTTAATTTCCTCCGCACTCTAGTTACTGAAAGATGCATCGAACATGTGTAGCGATATTGTATGCAAAAATGGAAATCGAGACAATTACATTAAATCAATTTTGCTTTGAAGATCCATTGTGTTAGAATTCCTTTAATCAATATATTTAACAAACCCTAATTGATTGGATAAAGTGTATATCGAATTCAAAATGCATCTACCTCCTCGTGGTTAATTCTATGTTCATTTCATTAAAAATTGTCGAAGAGGTTAATGCTAATAAAGAGTTGCAAAAAGATATGCCTTTATTAAAATAAAATGCCACTTACTTTAACAAATTATCCAGCAAAATGACATGTGAACACTATAATACTTACATTTATAAAACGTAAAGACCACAATTTTTTCATTTAATTTCTTAAGTTTGAAAAATTTTGAGAAAACTCAAAATTTTTGCTTATGATTTTTAGGCATAATTTTTCTGTCATCAGGCCAACTAAAGTAAAGCATTGAGATACTAATTGAGACCAAAAGCCGTAGCTTGTATAAATTTAGCATATATTCTGGTGATTTTTTTTTTTTTTTTTTTTTTTTTTTGCGCGCGCGAATTGAAGATTTAAAGTATACATATACATATTTTCCCTTCGTTTGGAAAAGCATAACTTTTAAGCCTTTTTAGAATATGATACCCGAAAAATCGATTTTTTTTCCCTACATCTTCATATACAATCGGAAAAATTTTATCAATTTAGGTTTCGAAAAATATCTTCTAAACGTGTCATTAATAAGGACAAGGTGGTGAATAATGTGGCGATCAATAAATTTCAAACTCTGTTCAAGTTGCCATGTATATGAAAAAAAATCTCATTTCGCATCATATTTTGTCAAAATGTTTTTGGAAATTCACCTTGCTATTATTTACAATTCGTTACTTAAATATATCGCCTCGATATTTTGAAAAATATTTATACATGAAGAATCTAATTCGATCTTATTTAAAATCGCAAATAAGTCGGTTAATTGCTTCTTTTTAAAAAAAAATTGAATTGTTCCTTTTTTTTTAAAATTAGCCAGCATCCTCAAAATCTCAGAATAAACTTTAAGCAATATCTTCAATTTTATCTACATAAATTATTGTATATTATTTTTCTGCAAAAAAATGAGAATTATTATCCATGCAATGATGATTATGTATGATAATGATGACAAATCTTTAATAATTACATAATTCACCAAGAAATGTTATTAATCCTTTTTCTATGCTACCATCATGAAAATTATTTGTAACTATATTATTCCGAAAATTTCGAAGTTTATTAGAAAGAAAAAAATGTCTTATGTTTGTCTAATGATATATATATATATATATATTTGATCACCAAGCCTCATTGCATAAATATTCTTTTAAATTTAATAAATTAAAGGTAAGAAAATTTATATTCTTTATTAAAGGTGAATTTAATTTCTTTAATTGATTTCCATTTTTTATCGTTTTCCGAACGGATGTAACACTTTAAAAATTATCGTGTATTGAGATTTTTATTATTATTTATGTTTTTATTATTATTATGAAGAAATTATGAAGAAATTGAAGGAATTATGAAGAAATTATATGTTTATGAAGAAATTGTATTTCAATCCGAATAAAATTATTTTCATTTCAAATTTCTTTTATATGCTTACTGTATCTAGAAATGTCACTCAATATTTTCATTTTAAAAAATAATTTATATCAACTTCTCCAATTTGATATGAGTTTATTAATGAAATACATCTCTTTTACATCTATTGCCAAAAAATAAGGTTGCTTGATTGACGCATAACCCTGTTTTTAGTTGTTTCGTAACTGAAGAATTTGGAGCAAAAAATTGAGATAAGATAAAACAACGATTAAGAAATCGTAAAATGAATAAAGGGTTGTATTTTATAAAGACTATCAGCTGAAATGATTCTATAGATATGTTCACATCATGATTCCACTTCATAACCTCTTGAAGATTAGAAAAGACCTGCATTATTAAGGAATCAAACATAAAAAGTAAGGAAAAAATATCCACATTTTCCTTTTTTTCTTGCTGCTTCTTTAGTTCTTTCTTATTATCAATAATATAGATTTTTTTTCATTAAATATTTACTTGTATGTAGTGCAATTTTTTAACAAAAATATTTTTATATGATAAATATTGTATGATCTTCTACTATAATTAAAAATCTTTCATTGAATAATAATTCAATTACTGAAGATAAATACTTGATTTGCATTTTTAACAATGCAAATAAGAATATTTTTTTTACAAAATCTTGTGATAAATTCAGTTAAAAATATAAAAAGGAGCCAACTTCAGAGTATAAGTTCGATACAGAGCTGATTTCTCAAAATAATACAGAAAAATTCGAATGCTACATTTTTTAAATCCATTATAGCATCTTTATTAATACATTAAATTTACACTAATATATTAAATACATTAAATTAATACAGTAAATTTACATTAATTTTAGGGTAATACATTAAATGTAAAAGTTTACATATAAATGACACACTTCTAATTAAAATTTCCAATAGGGAATATGAAATTCGTAGTTGAAAATTGCATATGGTTCCTTATAGAATAAATGAGTCCATGTATAATTCTGGACTTGTTGAAATGATCGAACATAAATATAATTTGCTTATTTGAAATTGCTTTCTAAATAGATGGAATTTTGTCGTCTGCTAGACGCAATATTTGATAGATACATACTACTATACGTTTATTAATCTAGAATTATTTTTTTTCGTGCGATGATTCTTTTAATTTGAAACCAAAAGTTATAATTTCTTAACTTATAGAGGAAATTTATACATTATGAGAACGAATACAGACAAAGAATTTTAAAAAGTAAATGCATTGGAATATTCTGGCAACAGCGCATTACTCTTTAAATGAGAAATATCATCTGCTATTTTTAAATTCATTCTTCTTTCAAAATGCCGTTTTTAAATAAGCTGCGGATTTTAGTACATGTTTTTGTCCTTCTATATATATATATATATATATATATATATATATATATATATATATATATATATATATATATATATATATATATATATATATATATAATAGAGAGAGAGATTTAAACTTAGTTAAATAAAACTAAAAAAACATAACCTAGCTCCACAGCTTTTGCCGATACATGTGGCTCAACACAGAACAATTTGTAGAATCCTATATGAAAATCATTTAACAGGTAATAAATGGAAATTAACTGTGAGTCCTGATGAAGCATTTGTTTACCTAAATGACTGCAACGAAAATTTATTTATTTACTATCGAAAACGGAAAGAGAAACTCTACAAACCTGATTCCGTCAATGCAAAGAAAGTTTCAGTAGAGGATTCATGATTGTCCCAGAATTCTCCCACAATGGGAAATCAAAAATAAGAACAGGAGGAAAATGTTAAAATCTACTCAGAGTACTATCAAGTGAAAGTTTTATTTCCAATATTTATCAAAGAAGTTCCACTTCTTTGTCCTAACGATTTTCAAAGAGTGAAACTTCATCAAAACAAAACTATAAGTCATACTTCAATAAATACCACTGCATTCCTTAAAAAAATGAAAATAGATACAGGTATTGTAATATATACATTTTCCTGCGAAGTCTTTTGACATTTCATTTATGAATTGTCGTGTATTTGATTTGTTGAAAGGTGAACATTCTAAGCAAACATATCACGATTGATTGACTTGTGGCGGATTGGTATGAGCGAGGATAGAACCTGGGACCTTATGGTTCGCAGCCGAGTAACATGACCACAATACGAAAGCAATTGCCCGTGTAGCGTAGCTGTTAACTGGCTTATAAGCTTCCACCACGGACTCTCCCTCCAGTGAGACGAATGATATGGCTGTCGAGTGGTGATGTTTTATTTGGTGTTGAGTCTAAAATGCTTGTACCCATTTGAGTAGCGTCAAGCGTTATGGCAAGCGTGTGTGGGTGAGTGGTTGCTGCTGCGTCAAATGAGTCTGACGGCTTTGTGTTGCTGCGTCAAGTGAGTCTGACGACTTTGGTTGCGGGTAGATGGCACCACAATAGCTGTACGAAGGTTGAAGGTTCATCGTCCGAGGTCACCAATGTGGCGGATTGGTATGAGCGAGGATAGAACCTGGGACCTTGTGGTTTCGCAGCTGAGTAACATGACCACAATACAAAAGCAATTGCCCGTGTAGCGTAGCTGTTAACTGGCTTATAAGCTTTCACCACAGACTCCGGAAAGTATCAGAAAAGGAATGGAAATTTTACTAAAATGCTTTCATAGCGCTCATTGAATTCAGATGCAGACTTACAATCCAGTAAAAAAGCTATCATATCAAGCAATTAAAAAAATTAGTCTTTACATTTGAAGCATTAATTAAATGATTTCGAAACTATTCGAAAAATAAATAATATCCTTTGTAAAATACCATCAATTCTTAGTTTCTCCTTTCAAGGTGATGGATGTTTGGCAAACATTCTGATGCTCGGCGAATATTTCACGAGTTCGGTGACCGAACCATACCATAATCGAGGCTTAAAGATGATTACGATTAAAAGAGAACTAAGCTATTTTTACTTTCTCGTATACTTGGTATAGAGATCGAAAATTTCGAACTCGAGATTGTGACGAATCTCTACGTTCCCTGAGTTCGAAAAACACATTTTTGGAAAATGTCTGTTTGTTTGTTTGTGATAAAGCTAACTCCAAAACGTTTTCAGTAAGTTACAGATGAAACTTAGTATAAGGTCTTTACGTCAAATTTGTATATTTCTATCATTTTTTTTGCAAAATTCATTCAGAGGAAGTTTATCTGTCCGGTTGTTGTAATAGAACTTAACATGATAACTACAAAATAAAGAGAGTAGATGGATTAAATTCGTCACGCACATTTAACATCTATAGCGTAGACATCTGTCAAATGTTGAGCCGTATCCAATGAGAGATTGATTGTCTGTAGGTCTGCACTTTCAGAAACATACAAACGCGGTAACTCAAAAAAGCAATGAGTTAAATGTATTAAGTTTGGTATGATATTTTGTAAATGCAGTTTTGTGTCAAATTATGGTTTCAGTCGGATGAGAAAAATTGTATGTTGATATATTTGTGCGTAGTGTTGTTTGTTTATGGTGTTCCGTACATAGTTATTTTTGTTTTTCTACTGTAAATATTTTAATATTTAATGAAATTCCCGTAACATGCCCATCAAACCGTCAGTGACCAGAATAGTTTTGGAAACGGGAGTATGAGACTTTGTTCTGTTCTGTACCATTTATAAAGGGAATATGTTTATATTAATATATTTAATTTGTGCGTAGTGTTGTTTGTTTATAGTGTTCCGTACATAGTTATTTTTGTTTTTCTACTGTAAATATTTTAATATTTAATGAAATTCCCGTAACATGCCCATCAAACCGTCAGTGACCAGATTAGTTTTGGAAACGGGAGTATGAGACTTTGTTCTGTTCTGTACCATTTATAAAGGGAATATGTTTATATTAATATATTTAATTTGCACAGATCCATTCGTCTTTTTTAATAAATAAATTTGTGTTTTATAAAGAGTTCAGATTTGCTTTCTGGTATATTCAAGTTTGTTTTGATGCATATCATAGTAAATAGGGTTTGACGATTTTTCAAACCCGGTTTAAAAAAACCGGTTTTTTTAAGTAAATTTGTCACATTCGAAAACCGGTTTTTAAAGTAAGAAAACCGGTTTTCGGAACGCCTGGATATTCCAATTTTTCAAAATATATATATATATATATATATTGGTTGGAACTGATTTGTCTAGCAGCTGGGAGCTTAAAGCGATGAGATGCGAATTTATTATCAAGTGTAGGTATATTTGAATTTCTGTTAAATAAACTAAAAAAAACTGAACATTGAAATAAGTTTCAAATTATTATATGCTTTAGAAGAACGAATTCAAGAAAGCAGAATTAGCAACTCTTTTGCTGTATTGGCACACTTCTAGTTCAGCGGAGAAATCTAGTGTACTCTCTTTAGTTTTAAAAACCGAAATTATTAAGTTATCTGGAAAGATATTGCCTAGATTATTTCCAAATTCTTATGTGGAAACTTATTCTGATGAAGAGCAAATCTTAGAAACTATTCGTCGGAGTAATGCTTTTTTAAAAGAAGCCATGGAAAAATCAATTCATAAGTTTCTTGAATACCTTAAAGAAAAACTTGCAAATCCAAAGACACTGAAAGCTGAATTTTCATTATTTGAGGCAACGAATAAAAGAACAAAAATCTTAAATTTGTTATTTGATGCCATGAAAACTATAAAACCGAGCTCAGTAGTTAATGAACGAGTATTTTCAATTTCAGGCAATATTGTGTCCAAAATTAGACTTAGGTTTAAAATTTAGTCATCGTCAGTCGACATTTTATGTTTTTTAAAATCCTGTTTTCTTAGGAGAAATTAAAATGAGTGAAAACAATACAAATATTATTCAAAATTTTTGTTTAAGTTTTCGTTATTTTGTGTAAATAATATGTATATGTAGTCTTTAATTTCATTGAATTTGATATTGATTTCATTTTTTGTTATTTTATATAACTTAGAGAAAATATTTTTCCATATTCGCTTTTTTTGACAAAAATTCAAAAACCGGCTAAAACCGGTTTTTTTGGAAATATGGAATTTGAAAACCGGTTTTTCTAAAAGTCGGGTTTTGTATAAACCCTAATAGTAAATAATCATTTCTTCTCACGGCGCTACTCGTTACTTCATAACGTGATCTTGATAACAGACCTCAAATTGCCCTTGATTGCCCTTCAAAAGATATCGAATGCAGTGACATCTGCAAAAATGCGTAAATCAATGCAAATAAACCCAATTTGAATTCATTCATTTGAATTCAATTGAATAAATTTGAATTCATTTGAATAAATTCATTGCTTTAGAAAAAGAAAATTATCCAAAAACGAATTTCTTTCATAAAACTAAATTGCTTACAAAGCATTCGTGTGAATAATAATGACATAAGATGCAAGAAATATTTGGCACAGGTCCATTTTTGTCTCTAATTCTAAATACTCTGAAACAGGGAAGTCCTGCTTGCCATCAACAAAAACATTCCAAATTCAGTAACCTTGTGCAAGAATATTATAATAATAGTTTTGTTTGCTATCATCTACTAGTAACGCAATCATTTAAGAAAAAGATTTGTTCATTCTATATATAAGCTCACAGAGTGACTTCATTCTTCCTCCAAGTTTCAACGAGCTCGAATGAGTTATATTTTTAGAGTCAAGGTAGGAAAAGATAAAATATCCATAAAATTTGTTATTTTCTTGTATAACTGAAAATAGTAATTTTTTTTTTTTTTTGTTGTTGTTGATGAGCTTTGTAATTTTCATTACTTTTTTAATTTCTGAGAATTCTTTCTTCATTATTGATAATTGATTATTTTACCCTTTTTAGTTAGTTAATAAAGAGGGCACCTACTCTATGTATAAAATAGCATATATGAGGGCACGTCTGAATGTAGGTTGATATTTTTACTAAGATCTAGGCTATCTCTTCTATCTCCTGATTTCCACACCACTCTAAAAGGAGAACATATGATTCACAAAAACTGATTTAAAATATACATGTGATAGATTTAAAGCAGATAAGATGACTGAAACTTTAATGCCGAAATATCTAAAACTAATTGCCAAGAAGAAATAAATAATTTTTTGAAATAATTGCAAGGAATTCTGCAGTTGTGCAGCCCCAGTCAGTTACTGATTGTTTATCAAATACTGATAGTTAATGCAGATGATCTAGTAATATAGAGGGCAAAAGTTTCATGATATTTAATATAATTATAACTATATCACACTCTTCATGCGATTATTATTCATAATTAGTTAAATCGCTTATAAAACATTTTAAAAGTTCGAAATTGTTCTGTTTTGGTTTAGTTTAGTTTTAATTTAATTATATTAAAGTTCCGTTTTAAAGCAGCACTAGGGCCATTTTGGAACGGACCTCGTAATTTTGAATTTATGTCACATGATGAGGCCGATACCTGAGATAGCACTAAATTTTAAAAAAATTACACAAATGATATTAGGGGAAAGTTTATATATAAATGCGAATGTCAGCTTTAGCTATTTAATTAGCTAAAATTTCCTTTTAAACTAAAAATTTATGTCCACAACTATTTCCTTGCCAATTGTTAAAATTTACTTATTTTAAAATTTATTTTATGCTTGATGATTTTAATCACTAATTTCACCTTTCCTAAAAATCGTTTGATTTTTACTAAATCGAACGATTCTAACCTAATAACGATTAAATCAAATGATTTCTAATCTTTATAAAAAAAATCACTTATAATTTGCTTAAACGTACAATAAAATGAAAGTGAGCACAGAAAGAAGAAAATTTTAATTTTATTCTTTTGTTATTAATTTACTCTGTAATTATAGTTTAGGTGAAAATATATTAATTATTCTCCGAGTTTTAATTAAAAATTGCTTCATATAAATTTGAAGAATAGAAATTGATTTATTAGGGTTCGTTTACTAATTCAGTATTACAAATAAGTAAGGTTGATTTTTGTTTTGGAAGATTTCCCATTGACCATATTCGAAACTTTAAGATAAAATACAGAAGTTTGCTTGCATTCATTATGTACTACTAATAATTTTTTTTTCAAAAATTAGAATTTTTACTGATATTAATATGTATTTAAATGGAAAATTTCATTCAATTATAAAAAAACGAATTAAAGTTCCGGACATAAAACACGGTGTGCAATTTCCTCCAAACTTTAATTTGCAATTTTCTTTTTTCTATATTTTTTAAATATTTTTTGTGAGTGTAATGTCGTTTCAAAACAAAAGCTGTCTTGGTTGTATGTTCTAATTTTCCTGTTTTAATTGACTTAATTTCTTTCTTTGTTATACGAGAACTGTTTAGGGGCGGACATCTTAATTTCGAAATATGACAGTATGGGATATTTGACACCGGAACCGGGACGAATTTTCTAACTCTTCGTATCACATTAAAAAGAAACATTAATTGGTACTTTAGAAACATTAGTATATGTTTATATAAATATACTGGATATCAAGATAATATTACCATAATACTTTCCTGAAAAAATTATATTTTAACTATAAGTATAATAAACGCAAAACTAAATAAAGATTTCTGTAAAAAAAAAAAAAAAAAAAAAAAAAAAAAAAAGAAGGAGGAGGAGGGAAAAAAAAAATTCGGCAAGCTGGAAGGCAAAGGTAATTTCCTTTACATCTAAGTTACTATCTGGCGCATAAATTGTTGATGCTAGGAGCAGTCAAAATTAGGGCTTGAAAATCCCTTTTTAGCCCCTAACTTCTAAGATTAGTTAAGATTATTATCGAAAAACATTAAATGCAAAAGTTGTTCGTCGTAATAAAACGCTAATTTGGCCAGTTGAGCCATCTCAATAGGTAGTCTTCTTTTAGCAATCTTCCTAAAAAAATGTGCATTCATTATCATAAACAGTAATAGATGAGATAGGAGAAAAATATTTTTAAGCAACAATTTTTTTTTCTGGTGAGTCAAAAAAAAAAAAAAACATAACGAGAATATCGAAATATGAAGTCAATTCGCTTGTTATCAGAAATTTTGTGTCCAAAAACACATAATCGCACGTTATCTTCTACAAGAAAGATGTTTGCCGGTTTTACAATAGCTTCCAAATTAAACAGGTGCAATGCACTTGGCATGTATGATAAAAACATGGATTGATTTCGATAATGGAAAAATGATATGCAATTTCCTGAAAGAATTTTTTTATTTTTTTGTATTTCTTTCTCGTTTCGAATTTGTTACCTGATAGAGGGCACTTTGTTAAATTTAAATTTGTATTTAATTGATTATCATTAGTATTAATTAACATTTTATTATAATATTGGTAACTTTTATTAAGCAATGTTGTAACTATGCAATTGGTGATTGTAATTAAAGCTGAACTTTCAAAAGGTTGTAAGAATTAGTCAGAGTGACCTGATATTTCATTTGAGTTTATGTGAAGCAATGTGAACTTGTTTTGAGAAAAAGAAATATCTCAAAAAGTGACTAATAGATGACACTCTACTTGTCACCAAATGGAGCTTTTCCCTCGCAGTTCATCGATCACAATAAGATGGTAGGTACCATAGCAGATAGGAAAAAAAATTGGGTCTGGGTCAATCTGTCCCTAGTAGGATACGCAAAAATGAAATCTGTCCCTAGTAGGATACGCAAAATCGGTTTTTGATTGTTCCTAGCCCAAAAACAGAAAAAAAAGATGAAGAAAAAAAAAAGCAGAAACTGATGAAATTATTAAGAAAAGGAAGTTGATGAAGACTTGCTTAAGAAATGTTCAATACGTTGTCCTCTGTTTTCTCCTACAAACTAAAAGTGCAAAACATCACATTTCAAAATAGATTGAAGTATTTCAGTAATGATGATATAAAAATACCATTAAAAGCTTTAATATCTGTGCAATCAGTTTCAAATTACACGTTTTCTTTTGTGATAATGCAGTTTCACTTTGTGCTTTTTTTCTGCAGATAATAAACAGAATCTTTCTTCAACAATGGAAGAAAATCATACGATTAAATATTTAATGAAACATTGAAAAAAGTTTGAATTTCGACTGAACATTTGGTTTGAATCAATAAATTAAATTCTAGAACAAGGATGTAATTATCTGAATTCTTTAGCCTTAAATATGTACTACAATATGTTTAAATCACTAATATTTTAATTTTGTGATAACACAATATACAGTGAATGAAACATTCTCCGAGATTTAAACAAAATCTATTGCTTCAAAATGATTTCAACATCTTGAATCTTTAATTTCCAATCAATATTTTTAAAATTTTTAATTTATTTTAACTCATCTTACTATGAAATGGTTGCTGAATATTATTATTATTCATTATTATATTATTTATTTTTATTATATTCTTATTATTATATTATTTATTTTTATTATATTCTTCTTATTATATTATTTATTTTTATTATATTCTTATTATTATATTATTTATTTTTATTATATTCTTATTATTATATTATTTATTTTTATTATATTCTTCTTCTTATTATTATTATTCATTATATTATTATTATTATATTCATTATTAATATTATTTAAAATGTGTTTGCATTATCATATTACACAAATTTCTTTATTTCAATCATAAATAATTCGATCGGCTTAAAAACTCAAATTACCAAGAATGGAATTTGCGCACACATAAAAAAACAATTCGCTTAATTTAACATTGTTAGTAATATATAAATAACTATCCCTGGTTCGAATTTCTGTGTGTTCTTTTTAGAATCATTAAAAAAAAAAAATTTTTTTTTATTTAAAAGAGATTTTATCTTTTAGTCCTGAACTTCGTAGCAGGATTATATTTTATTTACCTGCCTATCTTTATTTTATTTTTATGTTTTAAAGATATTTCATTTAACTATTAATTTAATTATTTTTAAAAATTAAATTAAATTTAAATTTAAAATGCTCTTAATTATATGACAGTAAAATAATGGTATATAAATTTAGTAACTAAAAACATTGAAAAGTATTAGTTTAAAATATGCTTTAAAATGTTTTTAAAATTTATTAAAATTAAATGAAAACTTCATTTTATTTTTTAATTTAAATTTAAAAATGGAAATTTATACAAAAATAAAATTGATAAACCTATTAGGTCTACATTTTGAATTTTAAAATAGTGTAAAAAATGGATTTTTGTTATAACATTATCGGAAGTTGGTAAGCAAACACGTTAAAATTTCCATAGATTTTTAATTAAAAATCTAATAAAAATTTTGGAAACCCTATTTTGATTAGCACTTTTCACCCTAAAAATATCTATATCGTAATTTTGGTATCTCTAAATCCAATCATTTGCCCTTTAGAACAATTTGAACAATTTTTTTTTCATTGTAATATGGCATAATGCACTTTACACAAAATTGCAGCGTATAAATATAAAAGAGTTTTCAATTGTGATTGCGTGAATCAGTATGAGAATTAAATTTCTAGAAAAGCGACCTTTTACTTTAATATTTCTCCTCTCTTGAAACTTAAACAGTTTATACTTAACAATGTGTAGTGCACTCACGATCTTATTTCCTCCACATAAGACAATGAAGGCTAATGATTAATTGCATCCTGTCTCTCAGGATAGATATCAGAGTTTCTGAGCGAGAACATGAGTCACACTTATTCGAAACATGAACAGACTGACAAAATATCAATTATTAACGCCAAATAATTTTTGAATTACTTTGTTGGGGGTTCAAATAGAACTGTCACTAATTACCATATTTAATAATCACATGAGCGGTTCTGTGCGTGTGGCGTGTAAGTAAATTATTTTGATATTTATTTAAGTAATATCTGAAACATTTGAAAGCTTCTTGCGTTGTATATTTATAGTAAATATAGTTGAATAATTAATATACATCTGTAAATAACCTGAAAACTTTTTAGAGTTGCAATGGAATCATTTATTAAAAAAACTTTAGACTGTTTTCAGTGCGAGATAATAATACGATGTTATATGTCCTTTAAAATAATTCACTAAAAAGGACATTTATTCAGTAAAAATAAATCTTACAGACAGTAGTATTGTCATTTTTCAAATCTAAACCACTTCAAATGAAAAAAAAATCATATTTAGCATCAGAATATCTATCACTCCTTTTGTTATAAATAAGTTTTAAATGTCTTTTTTCTTGTATTTTCAGAAAGATAATTTCACAATGGGTAAAAAACCTGTATACGGAGAAATCGATGGGATGCTAACTCCACCTAGTTTCGTCCCAGAAGTAATGCGAGAAGCAATGGCTTTTAAACCTGGACCCGAAGATGTCATCGTCACAACCTATCCAAAATGTGGAACGACCTGGTCACAGCAAATCGTGGGTCTTATCTTAAGAAAAGGTAAGCCATACCTGACTGCAGAGGATTATTTTGGTACTTTACCATTCCTGGAAATGACAACAATGGAAGAACTGGAAACTCTGGAGAAACCGAGATGCATCAAGACACACTTTCCATTCGACCGCCTAAATTTTTCCTCAGAAGCAAAATACATCTACGTTGCCCGACATCCAGCAGATTGTGTGGTGTCCTTCTTTCACCATACGCGTTTCTTCCCGATATACCATTTCACAGATGGGTCATTTGATGATTATTTTGAACTCTTCATCAAAGGCGAGGTTGACTGGAATGACTATTTTGATCATCTTCTGTCGTGGTACGAGCATCGAAATGAACCTAATATTCTGTTTCTAACTTACGAAAACATGAAGAAGGATCCTCGTGAAGCCTGTCTTCAGATTGCTCGGTTTCTTGGAGACGACCATTACAAAACACTTGTTGACAACGATGAAGAGATTCTGAAAAAGGTCTTAGAGTACAGTAGCTTGGAGTTCATGAAAAAAACCGTAAATGAATTCTGGAGACAACAGTTCACCAAGGTGCCGTCGGAAGAATTTCAACGTCGAAATCCTGTGATGAAGAAATACGCAAAACTAATGAAACAAGCTGCCGAACAGGGCCATGTGCATAAGGGAAATTTTATACGAAAAGGCGTTGTGGGGGAAGGAAAGATACAACTTTCCGAAAATCAACTACAAAGGCTGAAAGAACGTATTCATGAGAAAACAAAGCATTCTGATGTAATGAATCTGTGGAAAACAGATATATAAAACTGATAAATATTTAAAACTTTCAAAAAACGCTTTTATTATTAAACTTTTAATTAAATTAAATAAGTTTTTATTAATCAGGAGAATTTATTGAGGAATATGGAAATTAATATTTACATATTTTTATTAAATTCAAAGCGTAACAAAATTTAGCTTTTATAAAATGAATTTTTGAGATTTTTGGTTGTTGTTGTTTTATGTTATTTATCACGACTTTTTATTCTTTGGAAGCAGCACATTGTGCACTTTTTTTTATATTTAACTTCACAATCACTTATTTTTAAAATATATCTATAATATCCGAAACTTTATATTAGGATAACTATATTTTATTTAATAATAATTACATTTAATAATTACTATTTTGTTGTGTTTTTGTAATTCATTTAATTTTTATTGATAATTAAAATGACTTAATTTAGTATTGTTGTTTTTTAATAAGGTCTAGTCATGGTTCGTTCAAACAGCAAATTTATTACACACGCACAAACATATATATTTATAAGAAAGACAAATAAAGGATCACATGGCATTTTCATTTTAGTATTATAAGCATGGCAATATAAAATTATTTATTCCCAGATTTTTACTGACGCGTTAGATATTACATCAAAGTTTATCAAAACAAAGGCTATCTTTGATGCTGTTGTTGTTTATCCACTTGATTAACGTCTTATCGAAACTTTTCAACTGATATAGATATGAAAGGAACAAAAGATATAAATATTTGAATTTGCACTAGATTCAAATATTTATATCAAATACAAATAAATTCAATATAATACAGGAATTTTTAATATTTGTTTCTTTATAAGATTGTAAAAACTTTACTCAAATCTAATCAAGAACATAGAATGTTTATTAAAAAATCAGTAGTGCAACAATTCTCGGGACGATTTTTTTCCTATATCACCATATTGATGTCAAACAAAAGAACAACTCAAAAATTATCAATTAAATAGCAAATGCACTCAGAAAATTCTTATCAAAATCAAATTTATTCGGATGTTCATTTTTTTAATCAATTACGAATTTTCAATTCAGCAGTAAATACAAAAAATAGATTATGACGACTCATATTCTGTTCAGCATTAAAAATAGAACCTTTTCAAGATTTGGTTCAGTGTATTAAATTAATGGTAAACTGAAAAGATTTCAAATTTCTGCATTGTATTTCATAATTAAAACGAAGTACGTCCCTGAACTTTAAACATTTACTTTAAAATCATTTCATTTTATAGCATCAATAAAGTAAATTTTTTTAACATATTAGAAATCATTTTAATCAAAGGAATGTAAACAAATACTAAGAAAAATTTCCCATGTCAGAATTTTAAAGCGACATTATTCTAAGTTAGTAACATACAAATTACTTTGGAACACAATAAAAAAATATATAAAAGAGGATTTTTATTCACTTTCTTTCAAAGAAAACTGCAAACAAAAATGACGCTTCGTTGATCAAGCATAAGGTAATTTAGCGATTATTTTATTATCTCGTTTCCTCTTTCATACATGTAGCTTTACTTCTCTCGTTAGAGTTTTTGATCAGAAATCCTCATTCTGATTCTACGGATATATTCAACGAATTTCAGTTTTCGATGCAATGTTGCAATGCATTATATAAAAGTGAATGACCTTCATTGCACATGTACATATGCTTATTTATAACAAAAACCCAAATGAAGGATTTCTTGAAACTGTGTAATTTACCAAGTAGGGCTTTGAACTAAGATGTCATTTCATTTTTAAAATGTGGTCAATTTAGAATTTCAGTATTTAGTATTATTCAGTATATTATATGCTTTTAAGTTGTACAATTTTTATATTCAAAGCATGAAAAATTTTAACCTCAACCTCCTAATTGATTACTGCTCTAAATTATAAGAATAAAGAACATTTTTAGTTTTCCCATTCTAGAATTTGGCTGTATATAATTGTTTGTGCCGAAGCATGGAATTTCTAGGTTCACACTGACGTTTTTAAGAGATTAAATTTTAACTTAAAGGATTAAAAATGTCAGGATGGAAAAAAACAACTTAAAGATTTTTGGTCTTAGATATTTAATATTTTTTCTCCTTAATGTACTGAGTGGGATCTCTCTTTAGCAAAAATGGGTTTCATCCCTTAATATCAAAAAATCAAAGTTAGTATAAAAAATGTCAGTGATCAAAGAAGATTGAAGATTTTCGAAAGAAGAAGAAACTCAAAAGTTTCTTTGTATTGATATTTTAATAAGTTTGGTACATAATATGAAGTGAGATTTTCAAGTAAAATGTGATTGTATCTTCAACGGTATTTCTTTCAAAGTATAAGTTCGATTCCGTGACGGTTTTGGTGAGGAAATTCGCCTTTTCATTCCAAGAAAAATTGAATGTCTTGAAATTCAAATCAATATGATCTTTTGGTTTAGCTTTGCTCTAATTGGGATTTTCATGGCTATTTTATAAATAACCCCAAGTGATTTCAAAAATAAACATTTTAAAGAATGAAGGACAGTGAAAATGTTTTTCAACAAAATTAAATTTTTTATAGGATTGAGAGATTGTTAATGGCTGAGCAGATCGCTAAAGCTTTGATTATAAATATGGAAATAATAAAATGATTTCGGTATACGAAGGATTATAATAATAAGACGTTTTAAAAAGGTACTAAAACAAAATTCCAGCAATTACAAAATTTAGATCATTTACTATGTTTTAGGTGATTGTAACGGAGTAAGATATAATGTGAGCGTTGGGAATGCCATCTTCATTTTTGAAAATATTTTTGGTCTTGTTTATTTATTTTGGAAATATTTTTGCCTTGGTATAGATTTTATTATCTCCATTTATATATATTTAGGAATCTGGATATATATACATAACTAAGCGTATTAAAATCTTAAAAGTATTAAAATGTGTAAGAAATTAGACTAAAGAATTAAAAATTACAACAATTTTAAAAGATTGCATTTAAAGACGAATTACTGCATTCGCATATCTACAGAAACTGTGTAATAAATTTATCAAATTCAAGAAATTCCGTAATAAAAAAAAGTAAAAAGTAAGGAAGAAAATAACTTCAATATTAGCAAATGCCGAGGGTGATAGATGCAATTAAACAAAAAAATAAACTTGATATTTTATTTTAAAAATAGTGTTATAAAATGCATTTAACATTGTGAAAAATTTATTAAGTTAATTTATTATTTTATTAAATTATTTAATTTATTAAAGTAGCGAAATAATTATGTATGCAATGAAATTTATGTCACCAAAAAGCTACTTTTTTACATTTTAAGTTGGTGTAAAAACAGTTTTGTGCAATTATTTGTTCAGGAATTACGGAGGAAATACATAAAATCTTTTAACTCCTATTTCAGCTCTATTAAAAATTCGTAGAAACTATTAATAGCCTATTAAATCCTCCTAAAGGCTACGAAAAACATGTGTACTGAATTTCGTTCGAATCCGTTTACATGTTTCGTCTTATACAATTCTACATCTCGTGATGTGGAATTGTATAAGGAGGAAGCATGTAAACAAGCCGACGGATTTTCAATTTTATATATATATAGATATAGATAGATAGATACAGATAGATCGATAGATATTGAGGATATTTACTTCAGATTTGTAATAAATTTTTAATACTTTCTAAATTCATGACAAACAGTCGAAAAAGAAAAACTCACTATGACTCACTATCGCCTGACCAATTTACTTTAATATATGTGAAACATGCACTTTTTTTTTTGCAAGGAAGAGAAATTTTCCCAGCGGTAAATAGAAATTTATATCAATTTTTCAATATTAGTGGTAATATTTTCTTTCAAGATAGTTTGATATCCAATTTTCTTCATTATAGATTCGATGAATACAAAATTTCTGCCTCTCATTACCGCGGCCGACAACTAGACCATAATGAAGTAACTTTGACGTTTAATTTCATACGTTTTCTAAATTCATTTTTCTAATTACACATTTTTAAAGTTTCTTTGTGCAAAAAAAAATTCATTTGGAAATAAAATGTCATCTAAAAGTTTAAATCCCTGTTATGATATTTTCTGGCAATATGTAGGTGCTCGTTCTCTTTTGCTGGAAATATAAATAGCTTTCAACTTGGAATCCTACTGTAAATACCCTTTCTTTGGCGAGGGGTTTCTTTTGTATGAGCGGTAGAGACAGTGATCACACCTTTTTAGTCCCAAAATTTTTATTCACAGGTTCATAAGGGACACAGCACAGATTACGACATAAAATTATGAAAATATTACAAGAAACAACATCACGATCTAGCAGAGCGATCTTCCTCTGCTGCCTCTCAGCCAGTTCTCCTTCTCTCTCTCTTTCTCCTCCCCCACTTCCGTTAGGCAAGCGGGGTTACTCTCAGGGGTGAGAAGGGTTGCCAAAATTGGCATGTCTTACACGCCCCACCTAAGCATAAAATTAGCCCACAGTGGCTGATTTTATTACATTCATGAATAATATATAAATATACAAAAACACTATAACCTACTTACAAAATCAAAAACAAATAAATTCAAAATGATAAAAACTAATATAACATGTATACTGGTTTCGTACATATGCAAATATCAAAAATACAGACATAACTTTTTTTTTTTTTTGTACAAGTGATGAATTATTTCAGTCGTGATAGAGCGTCCGCACCTCGATGCTGTACACCAGGTCTATGTGTGATGGAATGATTCCACCTTTGTAGAGTTAGAGCCCAACGGGTTAGCTTTGGACTTTTAGGAGTGGTTTGGTTCAGATATTTAAGAGGATTGTGATCAGATATGACCTCCACCTTAGCACCATAAATCCACTTATCGAATTTATTCAGACCATATAGCACTGCCCAAGCCTCTTTCTCAATGCTTGCCCAGTTCTTTTGTACAGCGTTGAATTTTTGGCTGGCAAAACCTATTGGTTTGTAAGACCCGTCAGCATCTTGCTGAGTTAAACAGCATCCTACACCATGATCAGATGCATCACAGTGTATCTGGAATGGCAAGTTGGCATCAGGGGTAGCAAGACTAGTAACCTCACAGAGTAATTCTTTCAGTTTCTCAAACGAGTTTTGTTCTTCTTCTCCCCAACTTCCCTTGTTTGGCTTATTCTTCTTGGTTAATTCCGTGAGTGGAGTGGATATTTCCGCAAATTTTGGTATATATGTGCGGTAAAATCCCATTAATCCTAATACGGACCTGACCTCTTTTTTAGTCGTAGGTCTAATTAATTTCTGTATTGCTAGAATTTTGTCTTTATCTGGACCATGTCTACCTCCACCTATAATATGGCCTAAATATTTTATTTGTTTGGTGGCGAAAGTACATTTATCCAGCCGTACAGAAAATCCTAATTCATCTAATTCTGTCAGTATAAGTTTTAAATGAAACAGATGCTCTTTAAAAGATCTAGAATAAATGACTACATCATCCATGTACGCCTGCGCATACTCTGAATGAGATTTCAAGGCACGGTTCATTTCACGTTGAAAAGTACCAGATGCTCCCGCCAGACCGAAAGGCATGGTCTTCCACTGGTACACAGCATTATGCGTAGCAAACGCCGTCAACCGTTTACTTTCCTCGTCCATTTTTATTTGCCAATATCCCTTTAAAAGATCTAAGCTACTTAACCAATGGCCTGACCCTGCAGTGAATATCAGTTCTTGCAAATCTTTCATGGGAAAGACTGGAACTTTGGTGACTGCATTTAATGCTCTAAAATCAATGCACATTCTCAATGAAGAATCCTTTTTAGCAACGCAAACAATCGGATGAGCAATTTCGGATACCGAAGGTTCTATCAAGTCTAATTCTAAAAGTTCTTGAACTTGACGTTCAACTTCCTTTCTGTATGCAATAGGAACACTATAACAATGAAGCTTTTTCTGTACCGTATTGGGCAATAGTTCAATTTTATGAGTGCCAACCGCAGCTGGTTGCACGGGTTTAGTAAAGATGCGTTTAAATTTAACGATTAAATTTTTAAGAGTTTCTAACTGAGAATTGTCTACATGTTTAATTTCAAGATTATCAAGAATTTCGAAAAATTTAGATTCTTTGGTAGCGGTTGGTAAAGTTTCAACATGCCCGAATTCTTTTTCTTCCTCAAAAATGACATTTATAGAGTTAGCACTAGCTATGTAATGTTTTAACTTATTTTGATGAATGTGCTTGGTAGAACCATCCGACATTTTAACTGAAAAAGAATGGGGATTACGTTTCTCAACGATAGTTGCAGGACCTTGCCATCTGGCAAATAATTTATTAGTCGAATCAGGTATTAATACTATCACCTGATCTCCAACTTTGTACACTCGGTTAGACGATCTTAAATTGTGATAATACGCCGCATTTTCCTGTTGTACTGCTGAAACAAGCTTAGCCTGCTCTGCAGCCTTCTCTAGTTTTGATTTTAAATTTTCCAGGTATTTGGAAACGGAAGTACTATTTAATTGTACATTATTAAATTTTCCTGTCCAAGTAGATTTTAGGATAGACAAAGGACCTTGTGGTGGTCTACCATAGAGTAACTGAAATGGCGACACACCTGTAGTTGAATGAGGTATTTCTCTGTACGCCCACAGCACATAAGGAATTTGTAAATGCCATCCCCTACCTTCTTCCCTGACTACATTATGCAACATGTTTTTAAAGTTCTATTAAACCTCTCCACCAACCCATTTGATTGTGGATATCCAGGGGTAGAGAATCTTGGACTGCTCCCTATTCGTTTTTCAAACTCTTTAGTCAGTTCTGCCGTGAAATTGGTCCCGTTATCAGACGCGATAACATTAGGAATACCTGTCCTTGAAAATATACTTAACAAAGCTTCACATGTTGCCTTAGCATTCAGACTAGTCAACGGTATGGCTTCGCCCCACCTAGTATGTTGATCAACCAGACATAATATGTATTTATGTCCTTTCGCACTAGGAGGATCAATTGGACCTATCAGGTCTACATTCACTACCTGAAATGATAATTCAGGCCTCACGACAGGCGTAATTGGCGTTCTGTCACTAGTTTTAACAGTCTGAGTGAGTTGACACTCTTTACATGAGTCGCAAAATTTTTTGACATCCGTCCGCATACCTTCCCAGAAGAAAGAGTACTTGATTCGTTCTAGAGTCTTTTTAGAACCCATATGACAACTAAACACTGAGGTATGAGCAAGTCTGAGTACCTCACCGCGTCTACACTTTGGAATTACCAGTTGCCCAATACTCTCCCCGAGTATTTTGTCTCTGTGAAACAGATAACCGTCTACCTCATAGTAGTTACTTTTGCCTTCTTTAGCATGCTTCCAAGCCGTTGCTAATTCGACACACTGTTCCTGCTCAGAGCGAAAAGTATCAGCGACCATGCTTCCCTTAACCGTCTCAGTGGTTACTTTCTCATCCTTATTATTAACCGTTCTCACTTCATTCCCACATGAAGTAATTTCACTTTGAGTTTTCTCAAAGATAATGCTATCCTGTGCTTTCTCCTGCAGATCACCCCTCAATTCCTGAGAGTTCTGAGCCAGTGAATTTACTTCACTCCGGGCCCCTCCCAACATGTTTAGAATATCCGGTGGAAGCAACACATCCTCCACCAAAACATCTACTAAAGCACATAAAACTTGCTGATGCACCACATTAACTTGGCCACCAGTAGCAAGACTTAACGGAACGTACACTAAAGGACATTTAACCGCCGGACCAAAAATACCCTTCAAATATATTGTAGAAGCACCTTCGACTGAAACTTCAGGAACTAAGTCCCTTTTGACAACTGTAATTTCCGTGCCAGAATCCACTAATGCTTCGGCTAGTTTCCCAGCTACACTGACAGATACCTTTGTCAATTTACAAAGTTTGTCTTCAATAGCATGCCTAGGAATTACCTTACCGAGTAAATCCACCCTAGCAGCTACTGTTTCCCCTTTTGATTCTGCTTCTGCACCCTCAGCGGAAACCTTGTTTACCTTAATCTTTTTATAGTCTGCTCCCTTAATTTTCGGACAATCTCGTCTAAAATGTTTATCGGAGCCACAAGTGTAACAAGTTAGCTTTCTAACTTCTGTGATTTTTGATTTTTCAAAATTTTTCTTAGGGCAAAAATTACTATTATCGGTCTTCTTCTCATTGAACTGTTGTTTTCCCCAATTACCCTGAAAACCTCTTTCATCATAATCATTTCTTTTGGCTCTCACTGACCCGTCATAGGATTTACCCTTGGATGCATAGAATACATCACAACGTTTACCCATTTCCTTTGGCTTAAACCAACTTTCCCCCTGTAGCACACCTATATGGGTTGCCGTTTCGGAATCCAATGTTTGGAACATTTTATCTGCTACAATGAGTTGATTTACAGTCTCAAAATCACTAGCACCCCTTGATTTGCAATAATACACCCACATGGATGTTAACCGAGATGCAAATTGAGAAAATGTTTCATCGTTGTTACGTTTAGCTTTGCGAAAATTTTCTAAACACAATTTCGGTGAAGGTTCGTATTCCTGTAATACTATTTTCTTCAAAGATTCATAATTTTTTAATTCGCTTTCTTCTATATTAACTAACAAATTAGACACTTTGTCTCCTAATAAATAAAGCAACACTTTTGGTTTAAATTCATCACTAACATTTTCATTTACAAATGCCTTTTCTAAGCTTGAAAAGAAATAGTCCCATCCGTCTGACTTACTAGGAACTTTAACTGTTAAGAGCCTAACCATCCTAACTATTTCATCTAATGATTTTGCACGCACGACTTGATCACTATTTTGAACCAAATTTTGATTGATCCTGGATAATTCCACTTCTAGACGAAGTTTTTCGAGTGCGAACTTTTCCTTTTCCCTCTCTTGTTTTAGTTTATTTTCATTTTCAAGTTTTTGTTCCTGTTCTAACCTTCCAGCTACGATAACTTCTAAATATTCTTTTGCCTCTTCCTCGTTATAATGTTTACTAGCTAAAATTAATTCTTTCAGAATTACTTTAGACATGGTTTCGTCTGGCGACTCACCTAAATCTTCTGCTAGACAGATTAGGTCTGCCTTTTTACTTTTATTTAAGAAAGACATTTTTCAAGCTAAACCTAATGTCAAATTGCCTTACAATAATTCAAATCGAAATTAGATACTAACTAAAAAAAATGAACTAAAAAAAAATTACAGGGAAATTTCTGGAAGATATGTTCTATAGATACTGTTATTAAGAGTTTAGATTTTAAATACTTGAAGAAATTATATGTTTGCAAATAGAAATAACAATATACATAATTTACATACATAAATATATATATCAAAACTAAAAAAAATACCCTTAAACTATGTATAAACAGGCTTAACAAAATTTCATTTACTTTATTTTTAACAAAATAAAAAGGTTTGCATCACACAATTTATCTTTAATACCAACTTAAGTATTTAAAAGAGAACAATTATTACTTCTAACCGGAAATGATAGATCCTTAAAATAAAATATTACACTCTTAATCTCATACAGAACAAGTACAAAGATTAAACGTATCACCGGAAACAAAATAGCACTATTCTGATGTTTTCAAAATCACCTCGTACAAACATCTGCAAAGCAATAAACATATCAAGGGAAACAGAGTGCATCCGTTTCTCCCCTACACGAAATGAAATAAAAAAAAAAAATGCATCCGCGCCAGCTCAGGGCAGACAGAAACCAGATGTTGTTTGGGCGGGGTGGTCTACTGACCCCCACAACAAAATGTCGCACTGGCCATCAGCTCAAGACAGGAAGAATCCAAATTTGTCTGGCTTTGCTTTAGTTTTCATTAAAATACATGCATATTACAAATACACAAAATATTTCCAAACCATCAGTATACTATGAAAATTTATATTTCAATACAACGTTTAATTATTTTTTTAGCATTAAAAAAACATGCATATTACAAATACACAAAATATTTCCAAACTGTCAGTATACTATGAAAATTTATATTTCAATACAACGTTTAATTATTTTTTAGCATTAAAAAATCGAAGCAATAGGGTCTTCTTCAGCACTTGAGATATAATTGCACAAAGGTTTACAGTACTCACGGTTTGTTGTCATTAGAGGTAATAAAATTACTTCCCACACGGATGAACCCAAATAGAACCATTCAGTAGGCCTGATCTTTTTCTGGAGCCAGGTTCTGAACTCTTGAGAACTGAATTCCTGAGCACCAAAACTTGAAAACTCAACAACTCCGCACTGGTGCCGATGACCAAGATGAGAAAGAACTCCATTGCAGACCAAGAATTCCACTGGTTACGACGACCAGGAATTCCATTGATTACTATGGGTATTGAGGGTCACTGTACCGGTCACCTATTCTGTGATTTGTCTCTGCTCACATCCCATGTAGCTGCCACCAATGTAAATACCCTTTCTTTGGCGAGGGGTTTCTTTTGTATGAGCGGTAGAGACAGTGATCACACCTTTTTAGTCCCAAAATTTTTATTCACAGGTTCATAAGGGACACAGCACAGATTACGACATAAAATTATGAAAATATTACAAGAAACAACATCACGATCCAGCAGAGCGACCTTCCTCTGCTGCCTCTCAGCCAGTTCTCCTTCTCTCTCTCTTTCTCCTCCCCCACTTCCGTTAGGCAAGCGGGGTTACTCTCAGGGGTGAGAAGGGTTGCCAAAATTGGCATGTCTTACACCTACCATGAATAAAACTACTTTCCGATCAAAAACCTCACACTTATTTCTATCACACAATTAAAGTCCACACTACCTTATTTCTCTATATATTTCAATCTACATTAATAATAAAACTGGAGAGAATTCCCCTCTCTTCAAGTAAACGTATATTGACAGTCAGTGGTTAGATTGAATCGATCCCCGCTATTAGTTTCTCAACATTCTGGGGAGAAACCATTTAATAAAGATTTGATTTTATGTGTTATATTTCATTATGTCACAAGGGAATGCAAACTTGCATATCTTTAGAAGGGGCTCTCTAACCACTATCAGGTATAGATATGAGGTTTTAGAATCCTATGTTAATATATTTAACAATGATACAAGCCTAGATTTCATTTTTATGGACGATAAACACTCAGCCACATCAGGGATCACTTAGTTAACAATTTTTTTAAAAAAAACCTGAGGATTGACCAGCCAGATATCTAGATTTAAACTAAATAGAGGGTATCTAGGACATTCTGTGAAAGGGAATTGAAACTCGCTTTTCTTCTTTCAAAACTTTTAAAACAGCTGGAAGAATGGGAAATATTACTTCGTTTCCAGAACATTATGAATGAAACATAATGAAAAATGCATTGTTGCGAGATTGGATCATATCCTTTTATTAAATTTCATTATTATCCCTTTTTTCTCTATTGTAACCCCTTTTCTAGACATTCCTCCTCTGATTATATATGTGTATTTCATTAAAATATATTCAAACGACAGTAAAATTAAAAAACGTCTAAATGCAGAAAATCGACCAAAGAGAAAATTCTTTTAATTTTGAATACCAGCATGTGCTATTAAAACATAAAAATTTCAGAAAATCAAGGCTGTTTTCTCTTTCTTTGATTATGTTTCAAATACAATATCAAACCTTATTCTCCCGAAATTTTCAGAAAAATATTTCTACGAGACATAGATAAGTTGTTTACCTGCAGTAACTTTTCTTTGCGCGAAATGTTAACAATAAAAGAAGAAAAGAAAAATGCCACATCAACGTAGATATCAGAATGTAGAACAAAGATATTTTTCTTCTAAACGTAAACATTTTCTTTTTTATTTCTTTTTTTTCATTCAGCTTTTTAATTGCTATTCTTACTTAGCTATTTTTTAATATCAAATGAAATGACATAATTTTAGGTGTGTATTGTTTTAACTCAAATGAGCCATAATGTCCCTGAGATGATATTGGATTCCAGATCAACAATTCGAACGGACCATTGGAATTATTAACTTCGCATAACTTAATTTTAGTTTATTTGTTTAGAATTATAACAATTCAAACACTTATGATGCCGGACAAATAAATTGATACTGTTCGCATTTTTGCAGAACCTTGCAACGAACACTTATAACCGCATTGAATTTAGACTTTTAATTGTTATTTGTTATTTTCGATGAACAATAAGGTTGTATTTTGTTGTGCGTTCTTTTGATATCCCTGCAAAGTTGAGATATTCATTTATAAACACTTTGTATAGCGAAAAGAACTAAATAAACAAATTGGACCTATTCTCTTTGACCGACTGGGTACAAAATTTGAATAGATTTGCAGTTTGGGTGTCCAGATCGTATGCCAAATTTCACTTATCGAGTTTATTGTCTTATGAAAGTTTTTTGTTCGCGTACATACAAACAATCTACCTTATGACAAATTTAACCAATAATTAAGCAGAAATAATTTTCTAAAATTCACCTACTAAATATGATTTATCGTCTTCATATGCACACAAATCTTCGAAATTTGATAGAAATCCACAACTTTTGCATACTTCATCAATCTAGCATGCATCACTTCATCAATCTAGCTTATTGCGATCTTAAAGTGTTCACAGACTACCAAATAGATCTAATTGCAACCAGAAGGTGCGGTCTTCCCCAAACTTTCTTGCATGCTCTTTAATGAAGATTTTACCCCCCCCCCCTTAACTTCCACATAAAATTGTGGATCCTCGGAAAGAATTGAATGAAATGAGTACTCAGATTTTTATTTTCAGAGTCTACATCTGAGAATCACGTGTTTCGTAGCATAGTAAAATAAAAAACGTTACTTATATATTAATTGAGTGGCATTGGCGAACAATAATTACTAAACATCGATCTTTGGTGTGAATTCAGCCTCGATTTTTTTCTTTTGGTGATAAATCGTTGCCATGCGGTTTATGTATAAGTTGCAGAAAATTGAATATAAATTCTGGATGCCTTTCCCATGACTGATTATAACCAAATTTTGCGTAAAATTATAAATATAATCGCAAAATCATGCACCAAATTTAATTATTGAAGTCATTGTGTTTCAGAGTATTGTGTTCACATGCATGCAAACCAACAGACAGTCAACTCTTTGACAGGTTTGATAAAAAATTTGATAAAAATTTACACTTTAGATGTTAAAATTATGAACTAGCTTTCATTTACCTATGTTGTTACTTATTTGAATTGTCACTTTGAAATACTTGTAAAAGCATACATTGACAAAGGTCGACCTCCTTGATGGATTTGGTAAATAAAATTTGATATAGATTTGCCCTTTAGATGATAAATTTTATTATTCTAACTGCTTTCGTTTTGTAATGATCGAGTTAACAGATACTAGGGACGGCCAAGTTGATAGAAGTCTAACAATTTGAAGTTAAGTCCATACGCAAAATCTCATCCATCTAGCTCAAAGCAGTCATGCTCACAGACAGAAAAAGAGACAAGCATAACAACAAAAATGTATTTTTCGGGCTCAGGGAAGTCTGAAATGTGGAGATCAATCAAAATTTCAATTTCGAATTTCTTTTGCAGTTGTAATACTTTTTGTATACAAGAAAGTATTTCTTTTTCTTTTTTAATCTCGTGAAGGACTGAAAGGCGTGGATTCATAGAAATCCCGGAGTCAATACTTCTTTATCTTTTTATATTTCATATTCGAGAAAATAAAAAATAAATCACGTATTACATGTTTGCTATATTAAAAATCGGATGTTTTTTGTCATAAAATACGAAAAGCAAGTACCAGCACTAATACTCAGAAATCACAGTTTGGATTAGTTATGTAGTTGCCATTTCACCGAAATCTAATTCCGTTGTAATGGATTTAGCATTCGACCCTGAAGATCACCGGCATTTACTACACTAATCCGACATGCATTCATGAACATTTCAACGTAAAAGATTCTTTCCGTGGTCAATAAATACAACCGTCCAAAGACTGCAGTTTTTACCTAAAGGAGGAATCAAAAGGAACGAGACTAAGGTAAGGATTCTATCATTCTTAATTTAGAATGTGAGAAAATTTTTCTAACTTAAAATGGTCAGAAGTTCCGGATAATTTCTGAACAATCCCGATTATCTATTGTTTGTTCAGACTTAAAAAAAAGCTTCTTTTTTTATATTAATGGATTTGAACAAACTTTATTATTTAAAAAAAAATTGTTATTGAACAATTCTTTTTCTGGCATTTAATATACTATAAAATATCACTGTATTTTAGCCATTATGTATAAATTTATCAAAGTAAAATAATAATAATAAAGCTTAATGTTTCTTCAGTTTCTCAATTTTCTTTTGTTATTTTTAATAATCAATCTTTTAACTATTTCAGATATATTTTTCAGAAATTAAAAAAAAAAATTATAAAAATTCATAAAATCTGGGCACTTTACTTTATTGATAATAAATATAAAAATTAATTTTCATAACTGAGACTTTGTTTCCTACATGATAAATGACAGATATATATCACAGCAATTTCGAAAAATATTAAATGGTTAAACCTTGAAGAAATTATTATAAAATTAAATTAAATGTTTAATCAAAAAATATTTAAATGTTTTTAATGAAAGAAAGAAATTGTTCAGAATATTTTAATTTTGCTTGCTTAGATTAAAATATCTCAAGAAAACGTATATCGGAAAATTATTCACGATTTCCCGTTTTTATTTCACGTTTGACTTTGATCTTGGCCCTAAAATACTTGCTAAAGCCTGCAAAGGGCAATAAAATTTCAATATTCTTTATTTGTACCTTTGATCGATTTAAGTTCCTTTTTCGTTTGTCATCCTATAATGGCCATCCTTTGGTGAAATCATAAATCAAAAGTTTTAATGTCGCCTAAAACATCATTGACTCTATTGAAAGTAACTATAATAGGTAAAATAACTATAACAAAAAATTCTATTAATTAGGGTTTTATTAAAGTACATATAAGCTACGTTTCAAACATCAAGCGACTAATGAAGCAATCTAAATAAATTTTTCCATTCGAAATGTATAATGAATAAAAATCTGAAAAAATTATTTTATAATGTCACAGATTTTTAAAAAAATTTTTTACAGATGTTTTGGAAAAATATTCGTATTATTAATTTCGTTAAGTCGTTAAATATAACTAACAACCATGGTGCCCTATATAATTTCGTGCTGACATTAAAACAATTACCAAGTTTGTTATTAAATTTTAAGTAATTTATAAATAATAATACATTAAATTGTTTAAAGTAAAGTTTAAAAGATAAAGCTATAAAATTTGACAGATGTAAAACAAGAATTTTGAATACTTATCTATGCTATAAAGGACAATGTGTTTGTTGTCTAGATTGTTTGATCTAGAGTTACCACATTCAAAAGAAATTTCTTTGGGCGGACAAAATGTGCACTCCAGACTGATTTTTTTAAAAAAATTTTTTTAATTAATTAAGAATTAAGCGAGATTTTGGAGTTTTCCCGAAAATCTATAATTGTCTATTAATTATTTCAACTTTCAAAAATTCAATTGGACAAAAATAATTGTTCCATCATTTCCAATTTTAAGAATCGCATTTTTAATTAATTCCAGTGTTGTTATGTAATTTTTAAAAAGAATTTCGCATAATTTTCAATAATATATTTCTTTTTTATAATGAAGTTCAAATCGCTTTCATTGTTTCCTCAAATATTTAATCGCGTGATTTTATTCCATTGAAGAAAGCTAAGAAAGAATGATTATGTTTATTGTTTCAGCAGTTTACATGAAGAATATAAAAGTGAAGTTAGTCTACCGTGAAAGACAACGTACAATTAAAAGATAGATTACCGGTCGGTTATTTTTTGCTTGCTCTACGTTTCAATGAGGTTCAACTCCATTAGTATAGATTATTTCGATACTAATGTAATCGGAAATATGACAATGTATACAATAATGTAATTGTTAACATGGTTTTAATATCTTTTATCCTTAAAATCTCGAAGGCCAACTTATATATAACAGATTTAATTCAAATTAAAAACAACTAATATTTCCAGCGAGAAAGCTGCTTGCCAAAACAGCTAAATCAAATCAAATATATGGTACGGAGTTGTATTTCATTATTATGTTACTAGCTTTTTCGCATACAATGACTTGTCTAACGCGTGAATTGAATAACTGAATTTTTAGTTTTAAATTTGCAATTAAGTAAAAAATATTTAGCAATTTAAAATGCAAAAACCATTTAGAAGCGATTCAATATCTCAAACGGCGTTTATATTATTATAGGAAATAAATTAACTATAAATATCTCAAATAGGACACACCATCTGATTAATAAATTAAGTAAATTCATAGGTCAAGGCGGTATTATACTAACCGCCTTAAACATTTGTTTGTTTCGTCAGAAATATTGGAAGTGGATATATCAGTTAGGAATCATAACTATTCATAACTTTCTTCTACAGTGCAATGAATGCCACAAGTGTTCAGTTTTTTTATTTATAGAATCTCACAAATGAAATGTGTTTTGTAATAAAACCAATACTTGTGCTTAAATTGCATGGCACTAAGGAATAATAGTTAAGAAATATCGATTCTTGGCGTGAATATAGCTTTTTTTTACTAAATCTAGAATGCGATCTTTTGGCATTATTTATTTATTTATTTTGCTATTGATGACATGCAATTAATACACAAGAAAATCGAATATGTACTTTAGACGGCTTGTTTCAGACTGACTGAAATCAAAATTTGACATAGAACCATAACTACAGTCACAAGATCACATCCAAATTTAAATTATTTATATCATTGCATTTTTGAATTATTCTGTTTACATGCATGCGAAAGTATAAATCGATAGATGCGATTCAAAATCTAATAAGAATCTATACTTTAGATGCTAAAACTATTAACCAAATTCCATTTACCTAAGTTGTTAAGTTTTGATATTATTACATAACATGCATGCAAAAGTACTCATGTACAGACGGCTTTGTAAGTGTGTACAAGTCTGTCTTTCCACGCTTTCAATTGTCTGTAAACACTTTAAGTAATTGTATACAATTACTTAATTACAATTTGTATTATAACAAACAGAACAGCCTTAATTCCTCTATGGATTTGGTTCCTAATTTAATAGTGATTTATATTTCAGAAGTTAAACTTTATACCAAATATTATTTATCTCTTTCCATTTAGCAGCCATCACCTGGGCAGCAGGATGGACAGACTTTACAATGGATTTAGATTAAAATGTGATAGACAACTGCAAACTTACCTTAAAGTTCATGTATCAAATTTCATCCGTTTAGCTCAAACTGTTTTTCAATTATGTTAAGACAAGCAGACGTTTCAAAAACGAGTCTAAAACATAAAATCTCATCAAAATCTTAAATTCCTGTTGTTTTTTTTTAATGATTTTAATACTTTGTTTTTGCATACTTCGTATATGAAAATGTAAAATTTGCATTTTAATTATACGAAAATAGCTATGGAGATTTTTTTTCTAAATTTCGACAATTTGTTTTAAAAAAATATTATTTGCATAATTTTTAACAATACATTTCATTGCCATAATGAAATTCTAATCATTTTTATTGTTTTATCAAGAATTTAATTGCTCGATTTTCTTCCATTGTTGAAAGTTAAGGTAGAAAAACTCTGCTTTTTATTTGTGCAGTTTATTTGAGGAATTAGTGAACGAAATTTTTTTTAGCACATTAAACGACGTGTTGTTTGAAATATCGCAGTATTTAAATTTTAATGGCAGTATGATGTCACGAAGCTTGACTCTTTTAGGAAGGTTTATGTACATGATAAACACTAGATGTAAGGCAACTAAATAGGCTTAATTGCCTGTCAAAATTTGATACTGAAAATACTTTATTGGGGGAATCCTCTGTATCAATTTATGTATAAGAGATTTAATCACAACCAAAAGTTACGAACCAAATCATGTTAAATAAAAATTTTACTCTACATGCTTCAGTTGTAGAAGCACTTTGCAAAATGATTAATACCCAAAAGCAAGAGAAAGAAAACCAACATTAGAATTTAAAAATTCAAATATTAATTTCACTACCATAATGGGAAATAATGTTTTAAATAAAATAAAAATGTTAATTTAAATCAAAACTGCATGCAATTAGAATTATAATATATATATATATTATAAATATATTTGAATTTTAAAATGGTGCAATACATATATGCTATTGCATTTTAAAAAGTAATCGAGGTAAAATATTAAAATTTTGAGTAATTTCTAATTAGATAAATTTTAAATGCCAAATTTCATAATTTTGAATGCAACAGTTTTGACCTGTAAATTGATAGCCAGATGCACACGCACATCCATATTCAATTTTATAAAGGTATTAATCATTCTATTTTTTAAAAGTTTCAACTGCTTCCGAAATGAATGTTGTTAGCATCAATAGTAATCCCTACTTCAAATAAGAATAATAATTATGTACTTGTTTCCTAATTCTTTGGGTTTTCCAAATTAATTTTATTTTCCTAAAAATATATTGAATGGTCTACCAAATATACTCATAATAAAGATTTAATTCTTAAGATACATTCAGTGTACTATCACCATTACTTGATTCTACAGTACTGAGTTTTATTCGCAATTTATTAACAAAAATTTTTTCTTATTATTCCAGATTTGACATCATTTTCATCATGGTTAAAAAAACACCAAGATACATTGATGTAGATGGTTATAAATATTGCGAATGCTTCGTTCCTGATATTGTAAGGCAAGCAATCAATTACAAGCCAACTGAAAAAGATATCTTCGTTGCAACTTATCCAAAATGTGGAACAACTTGGATGATCCAGACAGTGATGCTGGTTCTTAACAAAGGAAAAATACCAAATACCATAGAAGAATACTTCGCCTTATGTCCGTTTTTAGAAATGTTAGGACCCGAAGAAATTCCAAACATGCATGGAAAAGGATGCATCAAAATTCATTTCCCATTCAATTTAACACCATATTCTCCAGATGCCAAATACGTTTATGTAGCACGAAATCCAACAGATTGCTGCATTTCTTTCTACCATCACACTAAACTATTCCCAGCTTATCATTTCAGCGATGGTACTTTTGATGATTTCTTCGACCTTTTCATTGAAGGTCAAACGGATTTCAATGATTACTTTGACAACTTATTGTCATGGTACGAACACAGAAACGATCCCAATGTTTTCTTCGTCACATACGAGGAGATGAAGAAAAATCCAAAGGAAACAATCAGGAAGCTGGCCAAATTTCTTGGAGAAGAATATTCATCTGCAGTAGAAGAGAACGACGAATTGTTGGATGAGATAGTCCACAAAAGCAGCTTTGAATACATGAAGAAAACGACAAATAATCTGTTTACAGAAATGCTCAACCGCTGTGAAGAGTATGCTGAAAATCAGAAAGCTCCGCGAGGATTTCGAGCATGGTGTAAGTACAATGCAATTGCTATTAAAGAAGGACAAGGATCGATTGGAAGCTTCCTAAGAAGTGGAGAGATTGGAGAAGGAAAAACAGAACTTTCACCAGAGCAAGAAGAAAGATTGAATAAAAGAATAAAGGAGAAAACCCAAGGTTCAGATGTAATGAAGTTGTGGGAAAATACGAAATGAGCATTTGCTACTTTTCTTATTTGCCGCTTTTCGAACTGCTTGAATTCTCTCCCATCAAATAATTATCAGATGTTTTCTAATTGGATTTCTGGATGTATTCACTAGATCACTTACAATGCTCAAATCAAATTATGGCATCATTATAAAAAGGCAGCTACCTATTTTAAAATTCGATTTCTACAAAATAAATGAAGATTAATATTTGTACTCAGACATTTTCTTTATTTTTATCATTCATATATATCTCTAATATTATCATTTCGACAGAAATTAGAGCAAATAATCAGAAGTAACACAGTAAAATTCATTCATTTAATTTTATAAATACTGTGGATATTCAATTCTCTGTGAACAACGTAGAACAAAAGAAGATAAAAAAAAATTCTTAAAAAATTTTATTCACAGAAACTTTACATAAAGATAATAATTAATAAATGATTCAATGGTATAAAATATTATGGCAAATTTTGACTACGAGCTATTTGTTCCTTCAAGATCATTATACTCTGTCTCTGTTCTGGTGGCAACATAGCAATCTGCTGATCGGACAACTGAAGAACTTGCATAATTAATGCAGCCTGGGAATAAGAAAAAAATTTAATGAATACTCAATACTTTTAAAAATGATATAAATTCTTTTATTATAATAAAAAAATATTATTATCTAATTACCAATTTAAGTATGTTTTTACTTTTAATATTTCAGAAAAAAATTTATAACATTATTAATTATACTTGATTTTTAGAAAAATGCAAAAATAAATATGTTGTGTATTAAATATTATTTTATACTCAGAAGGAATTTATTTCTATTACTATTAAAATTATATGCTAACATTATTAATAATTTAAAGATATGTTTCAGTACACTGCCCTTACCTTTAAAATAATATATAATTATTTTTGCTTATAATTATCTAATGACTTCCATTTTTAATATCTTTAAAATATTCAAATTAGCAAAAAGACTGTTTTCAACAAAATAAGATTATACATATAAATCCCATGCATTAAATAATTTAAGATGCATGAGCCTCTTGTTTTATAGAATACAAAATCCATATTTAAAGTAAAATTTAATTTTAATTACTGACTGCACTCAAAAAAGTTTTGAAAATTAATGGTAAACATTCAGCACTTTTAAACATTAACTTTAATTTTTTTTACTACTTTCCAGTAGCAACAGAATTCATCTACTTTATATCAAACAACTCTACCAACAAAAACTGTTTTCCGAATTATGTGCTACTTATATTTAGAAACAAAGAGTTACTTAAGAGTTGTAACCATACTTATGTTAGGATAACAGGATCTTATTATAAAAAGAAGTAGAGTCTTATTATTAGAGAAATAAAAATAAATCTTATCTGAATAAAAGTAGATAAGAGAGTAATTGTTCATTATCACAGAATTTGTTATTGAAATACATACAACCTAAAAAACAATTTTTATAGAAGCAATGCTAGGCATCACATAAACAGACAGAGATCTACAATCTAGTAGGGAAATTTTCAGAACTTATAGTCCGATTAACACTCAAGGGAAAGTGATGTAATTGGTATAGAATGTGCATTCTGTTAATTTAATCCTCTATGATACCTTTTATACCTTTATGTAATCATAATACTCAATCATCTTTATTAAAATTATTGATGAAAATTTTTTATATAATATATTCCAAGTTCAAATAATAAAAATATGCTTATATTTTAAATACTTATAGAAATGAAGAGAGAAAGAGTTAACAGTGAACTTCAGCTTTATTTTTAAAAGTACTGTAGCCTGAAAAAACAATTTAAAGTACTGTAAAATATCCTGTCTAGTGTATGATAAATAATAAAAAGTAGTAGTTTCTTTTTCTTTTTTTCTTTTATTTACTGCAAAATTTTAACATTCTACAATACATCTCAAATGATAATAAAACTTTTCTGAATTTTATTTTAAGCCAAAACTAAACTTTCACAGATGTAAAATCAAAACTAAGACAGTATTTAATGACAGGAAACTGTTTGTATGATATTATATCATTTCTAAAAATATGTAAATAAGTTTTATATATTAACAAATGGAAAATGAAAATGATTATCAATACATATTATAGATTATAGCGTTTATATATATTTTTAAATTTTTATTTATCTACAAAGTACAAAACTATCTACAAATATAAAAGTGCTTACCTTTTCTTGATCATGAGGTGCTATAGCTGCTGCTGCAGCTGCTAATGAATTATTTGGTGGACATGGAGATGCACCTGCACTTGGAGAAGCTGCTCCAACAGCTGGAGAGTTACCACCCACAGCAGCAACTCTTGGATTCTGCGAGCCAAAAAAATATAAAGTAATAGCATTTTTTAATTAAATTTTTCATAATGAATAAGATATTTATAAATTGCCAGAGCACCTACAAATTATTTCAATATATCAACCTAATGGCAATTTCAAAGCCTATTCATTGCCTCGCTGGAAATTTTTAATTATAATTCATCTTTCAGCATCCTTAAATAATAATACAGCATCCTTTTTATAAATTACAATAAAATTTTACACCAGAATTAATGCTTGATTATAGCCATTTTGCATAGAGATGAAAATGGAAATAACTGAAAAGAGGTAAGAATTTTAGAGCATGGTAGAGGATAGTGTTTATAGTGTTAAATACTTTACAATAAAGATACCAGCACATTAGAAAGGTCTTGCAATAATGAATCTGTTTAATAACAATCAATATTGGTACATTTTTACGGGAGACATAAAATAGTGAAAAGAGGATGGTTTGATTGACAGCAATGAAAGAATGCAAAGAACAATAGGGGACTTCATCTAAAAATATATCATACATTCTTGCACCTATTTTTCATATATGCAATTAAAATTTATTTAATCAAGACTGAAAGAATGCAATGTATCTTATGCCTTATTAGAAATTTAAAAGTTTTTAGATTTTAAAGAAGGATTATGGGGTCATGGAGAAGAATTAAGGTCATTTAATTAAGTAGCACAATTTCTCTGTGTACTACATTAATTAAGTATATGCATAGATCCCTCTTAAATGGTTTTTACTAAATAGGCTGACTTTTTTACTATTATAATGAATGTGAAGTTTGCATCAATAATGATATAATGTGATCTATTATTAAAATTAAAATATTAGAAGAAAATTATAATTTTTTGATTATTTCAAAAAATATTGCAAAACATACACGTAATGTTTTACATATTTTAAAAATTCAAAACTGAAAGTCTTTACTATTTATATTTTATCCACATAAAATTATTTCTTGGAACTTTTTTCTAGATCTTAAGCAAGAATTAGGTATGATTTCCAGTAAAAATCTACAAATTTTAAAGTATTTAAACTATTAATAAATATGATTATATTATTGCAGTTATTAAACACAGTATTATTGCAATCAACATTCATGTTTCATTAATTACCTGTGGTGGGACACGATTACCAGTTGATTGTGATACAGGTTCAACACGTGCAACAGATGCAGGTGGTACACCTCTTGGATCATATGATGGCCCAGCACGAGGCCTATCAAAACTTGGCATATCACCAGGTTGACCAGGTCGAACAGGAGGACCTGTCATAGGTGGCACATCTGGTCCAGGCATATTTCGAAATCTAGGATCAAAAGCTCGATTATCTGGGCCTGGTGGATTGAGCGTCCTCAGATCCTGATCACCTACAGGCTGCCTCATATCTTTATCTCCAACTAGTAAAGGTGGAGGTCTCATATCTCTATCAGACATTGGCATTTGACGCAAATCATGATCACCCAAAGTTCGAGAATCTAACATAAAATTATAAAAACTTTGAGATTGATTAAGAAAATTAAAATATATTAGTATGTATATTAATTAAATTCTTATCAAAATGAAACATGTTCTATTTATATATGTGACTAAAAAAATTATTTAATAATTCAATCGAAACAATAAAATATTCCCTTTAAAAAATATTAACTCTAACAAATTAAAATTATAATTTCTTTCAATTTCATACTTCAAAATTATTACTAGAAAGAAATTTTAATGCAGATTTTTAGAAAATATAAAAATAATTGAAAGTAGGTACATTTTAAAATACAGTGTAAATACATTTAAATTAGGTATGATAAACATAGCATTACTGTTTCAATGACTAATGAAAGTTCCAACACATGACAGTCAACTGAGTGCAGGTATAAATTTTTTAAACATATTTGTTGCAATTCAGTAACAGCAAGTCTTATATCATAATGTACTGAATATTAATTGAATTCAGAGTAAGAAAAATAAATTTCAAACTTGAAAAATTATACATTATGAAATTTTTAAAAAATGAATAATAAAAAAATTCAAGAGAAGTCTTTTGACATATATTTAGTTTTATATGTTGTTTTTGCTTATTATTTTTTTCACATTTAAAATACTAATAAGGAATTTCTAAAAAAATTACAATAAACATACCTAAAAAGCTTAAATAAAAAATTTCACAAAAGTTTTGATTCATTTATAAATAATAAACTGTAAATTTCAAATTGCATATGAATACCATGACATCTGAAATTATTGAAACATGCGATTTTAGTTTCTTAAGTTTTACTATTTAAATGGCAAAATTTATTTAACTGTTACCAGTAAATTTAACAAACTGTATATCATTTTATAAAACATTGATTCTATATCTTAGAAAACGTAGCATAAATTACATTTTGAAATATATATTGATATATCACAACCAATCCTTGAGGTAACAAAAGTTACCATGGTAAAACAATGGAATATTGAAAAAAAATTAATACTGATTCTGAAATAAAATTGCAAATTAATTATCAATTTTCTTAATTAATAATAATAATACAAAAAAGTTTCATATGTTTATTATCTTTCTCCTGTTATTTGTTTGTTAAAATCAATTGATATAAATTCTTTAATGACATATTTATTGTATGCTTAATTATTCTTAAACATCTACTTTTCAAATCTGAAATATCCATAATGAAATAATACCATTTCAAATATTTTAAATATAAAATTGAAATGCAGAACAGTAAAAAATTTAATAAAATACTACCAACAACTTTATTAATAGCTATAATCTTCTATGACATAATGAAGTAAAATTTTTCAATTTACCAAACATTTTTGCAACATGAAAGAGTTCCAAAAAATATTCCATAGTGTCATGAGTTGAGAGTATATAATCCAGTTATAACTACTTTCAAGCACTAATTACAAAGAATTCAAGCATTAGGCTTTTATTGCCATTCAATTAGTAGAAGGTATTGTTCTCATTAATTACACAAATTTAAAACTGTAATAATGATTACAATTATAAAAATCATGTAGAAGATTTCCTCATTTAATGTAGAAACAAAGAAATAGACATCCATAAAATAAAACTCAAGCAGAGTTAAGGAAGGAAATTAAAAAGGGAATATCTGGAGCAATTATTATCATTTATAAGTAATGTTTCCTGAAGAGATAACAAATTGATTACAAATTTAAATCTGTAAGTAAACAAAATTATATTTAATGAACACATAAATATAACTATGGCACTTTTAGTAGATTGCATTAGTAGTACCGATTGTCAGTAAATAAAACACAAAGGTTGAATTTGAAAAATTTGATAATATTAAAAAATTAGTGCATGACCTGTGGTTAATTAAACAGTATTCTTCTTAGAAAATATATCAAATTTGTGCCAAACACACAGGGTTTGCAGAAGTAATGTTACATAATTTCATTGCAAAGAAAAATGAAGCAAAAATACATAGTTTGCTGTTGAGCATTTTATGGTGAACATGCTCCATAAAATATGACTAGCAAAGAACGGTTTCGGATTATTTAAAAATGATTATTTCAATGCACATAACAAAGAGCATCCCAACTACTAAGACTAACTAAGATGCAAAATTACTGTACAGCATTGAAAGCCTTACTTGTTGAAACTGTCAATAGTGAATGCTATAAACGAAGAACTTCAATTTGAACAAAGAATTGAAGCTAAAACATCCAGCAGATGGTGAAAAATATGAGAAAGTTGTTTTCCAACATGGCAATACTAGCTAACATATTGCCAAAACAGTAAAAGGAATTTTAGGACCACTTTGTTAGGATGCTGTATTCACCAAATGTTGCTCCTTTACTATGTGTTTTGTTCAAGACAGAGTGCCCTTTCTGAAGAGATTCAATTCTCATGTAGATATCAAAAATTGGCTAGATAACTAGATTTCATCGAAAGAACCACTTAATTCTTCATGGAATTCATTTGTTGTCCAAAAAAATGGTCAAATGTAGTTTTTGAGAGAAAATAATTTAATGCATCTAATTTTTACCATTTATAAAAAACAAGTTTATTTTTTTAACTTAATAAAGGACAGAATCATATTTATACATTCAATATTTCAGCTTAGTATAGATACTGTAACCCTGGGCAGACAGATACAATGATAAAAGAAATCATTCCACAGCCTATACAGCTTACGGAAAGTTGGATATTATAATTGACAAATAAAATAAAAGGAATCCAAAATTATACATGAGGTTATTTTATCATTTCTTTCATACAGAGGCCAAAAATTACAAAGCTCATCTACAGCAATTAAATTAAAGAATTAGCTGATTTTTATATGGAATAAATTTAACCAAAATATTCTTTTAATATTATATCTTCAAATAAAAAACAAGAATTGCCTTAAAAGATAGTAAAAATTATAGAAGAAAAATAATGGTTAGAAAAATTTAAGTCATCTTTATTGCCTCCATATGTAGTATCAGTAATGTAAGTTGTTTTAAAACTTAAAATCTTAAGAATTTATGATATAAAAGTATGTTTATGAAAAATGTAGAATAATTTATGAAAAATGCACAACAGTGTGCTTCAATTTAGCATAAAAATAGTTAAAAATTTTAATTGAAATTAGAAATCAAAACAAAATGTTATTTAGATATATTGATGTATGTATGAATCATGCACTACTTTTTAAATAACTATGCATAACTTAAAATTAATTTTTAAATATTATTCTGTGCTTCTTATATTTTCATAACAACTATTTAAAAACTTTATTTGAAAGTATTTAAAATTTACAAAAAAAGATTAATCATCAATAATTTTACATAAGGATATATGAAGGGATAACAAAACGTGTGTCTTTGTTTAATACTAAAACAAAACTTTCAAAATTCATTTATTTTTTGAGAATTCACAGCACAAATAAATCCTACAGATACAAGTAAATATCTACAGAAGAATAAGTCAGATTTGCAGTAAATTATAGACCAAAAAAACAATACATACTTCAAAACCCATTACTGGTTAGAAACCAATCAATGTGCACAATATTTCCTAAAATTACCTAAAAACAGAGAATCTAGACCAAGAAAATATTCTCCTTTGCAGAACAAAGGATGTATGATTAGGAAATGTATTCAAAGAATATATCAGTTACATTGAAAAACGAACCAATTACCAGAAGAAGCACTCCACCTATTTTGCTGGGGGCCAGTTGGCATTCTAGGCTGAGGTAAACGAGCTGCAGATGAAACAAAATAAAACTATGTAAGAACAATACAAAGAAAAATAAGTCCTCTCCCTAAAGATTTTATAAAAGAAGCCAATGACGAAGAACTTTATAAAGATGTCCATTTCAAAATTTGACAATAAAATGAATCTATAAACAGCCTTTACATTCGATGTAAAAAAAAGATGCATTATTTTTAAAGAAACTATTTAGAAAACAAATCTTTTATAACAACTTAACCTCCAGAAGCATTAACCTTTATCAATCAAACAAATGATACTTAAATCAACATATATTCCAGATGATAAGATTATTTTAAAAAGTATCAAAACCAACAAAAGAAAGGAACACAAAAGCACCACAAGCAAAAATTAAGAGAAAATATAACACATTTGATTGTAGTAAAAAAAAATAAGATTATTTCATGCTATAATCATATGCTTAGAGCTTAGACAAGTTTTATTGACTTTAAATGGTATTTTCAAAGCTGTAATATGCATAACATATTATTATGTAATATTATGACTTTATATGCATGCAAGCATTCAAATAAAATCACATTTAAAAATTTTGTTAGAATGGTTACAGGTCTTTAATAATTTCACCAGATTCTTTAACTAAATTGGTCAATCTACACATAATCTGATATTCTTTCCAACAAACTTTACATAATCAAAATTAGCGTAAATATAATTAAACTCTCTTCCCAATAAAAGCATTGAATTCCAAATTATAATCTTTTAATATGAAATTGGAGAAAAATTGTAAATTAAGACATTCAGCTAATACATTTGTGTAATTTTTTCAATTAACAATTTTTTACCAGTCATTTTCATGTTCACAATGTAATTTTTTTATTTGAAATTGTAAGTTAGACATTTAGCTCATAAATTTTTATAATTTTTTTTAATTAATAATTTTTTACAAGTCATTTTGGTGTACATAGATCTGAACTTTGTAAAATCTAAACACTGATCGCAGCAAAAGTTTTAGTCAAGCATTAGGTATATGACGTTCACACATTTCTGATAGTTTATTATTACACTAGCTAAGATATTTTAGGTTCTTAAGAAACTATTTAATAATGGAAAGCAAGGCCATACAGATGTCATTAAGGCTTAACAAGACAAAGAACCACCACAATAACTGAACAACAATATGTAAACATAGATTAGATGCCCAATTAGAATGTAAGCAATAAAGAATAAGCAAAAGTTGAAGGTAAATTAAAATTCTACCTAGGAAAGATTATTTAATAAATATAAAGCAGTAGCAGACAAAAGAATCTGAAGAAATAACACAACTGCTGCACAGAGACTGAAATATATTTTAATACAAATGAAAAGTCAATGCATCAATATGCAAATAATAATTTGTCTGTCACATATTTTTTATTTGCAAAAATATCAGTTTTTTCTTTCTTTCCTTAGAAAAGAATACTTATCTCTTTACAGAGTTTATCAGTGATGCCTGTCACTTTTTTTTTTTTTTTTTTACATCTAGCGTATTTCTGTTTTATGCAAGCATGAATAATAATAAGTTTTTATTATATAAGCATGTATTTTATCTGGAAGTGTTTATGGATATTCCACAGTATTTTTGAACACATATATGGATAACTGGGCCATCAAATTATTTCTTTTTTCTATTTGGCATTTTTCAATTTGCTTTTTGCATTTGGCAATGCATTTTTTTCTATTAGTAGATCACCATTTGTTTGAATCCAATTTAATGATTAACTTGTAGTTATTGTTAATTTGCTTGCATCAATATTTTTATTTTGTTTGTGGTATTGCATTGCTGTGGAAATGTGGATCCCAGCATGTTCAGAATGGAATTTCATCATTCTAGAGATCAATGAATTTTCTTTTATGTAATGACTACATTATTTTTTAATAATTCAAACACTTTTTGTATAATTTTATTTATTTTATTGTTTATTTAATCATACTTTTTGTATAATTTTGCATATTCTCATGTTCATTTTAAACATAATGATTTATTTCTACGGGTTTAGTAGAATTCATTATTTTATGAAGTTCAGAGTCTGCTTAATATCCGATTGCTTTCTATTCGTGAATTAAGATTTGCTTCAAGCCGATTTCAATAATTGGTTTTGATTTGAGTATTCATGAGAACAATATGGATAGGTAAGATCTCGTGGTAAAGAAACAAAACTTGTATATATTTTCACAATATATTGCTATTATATATTTATATCCAAAGTATAATACCATTTTTTCTATTATTTTATTTTTTAACTCTGCATAACACATTACTCTTTAAAACTTAAACTGAAATAAAAGTTTTAGGTAGTCTGTTTAAATCTAAAGGATTGTGCAGATAAAATTCCCTGAAGATTACAATTACAGTTTCGATTCTTTGGGTATTTCATCAGCTGGAATACCGCATCACTAGAACTCTAAAAAGTGTTGACTAAACAAGCTTTGCAGTGAAGCACAAAAATGAGTATAAGTATGAAAAGACACTATTTTAGTGCCTTTTCATAACTTACTTGGTTAACGCTAAAGCAGACTTAGCATTAATCAAGGTGCATTAAAAGGATGCATACTCAGATTAACTATCCTAATGCCATTCCTAACATATTTAATTTACAGTAATTAATTAATGATAAGTATATTTACCATAAAAAACTAACTATAATATATACATATATAATTCAAAAATAATTACACAATTACAAAATAAATTATGCAAAATTCAAATTGGTAGCAAAAAACATCATGTAGCTCTAAGTAAAGATGATCAAACCTACTGATTAAAAAACCCCATAAAACTTCAGATATCCAGAGTAAGAACCAGCCTTTTCCAAAAATTCTAACACTCTTCTACAATGTTCCTTGAAATAAATTCCTCCCCCTCCCCCCAAAAAAAGAGAAACACAAAAAGCAAAGACAGATGTTCCCTTTCCTTCATAATGTTCTGCCATATGTAGCAGGATCAGTGCAGTGTTTCAGCTGATGGAGCACCTAATTTTATTCACTAATTATATGCATGTTTCCTCTTTAAAAAGTTATTAAAATATACATGATAAATAATTTTAAGAGACATAGCCACAAAATAAAATTGAAATATTTTTGCAACAATTTATTTTGTACCAGAAATAAAATTAGAAATATTCTTTCAAAAGACAGATTTTTGCATAGAGTAGCATAGTTGGAAATTACTTCACACTTGCTTGATTCATACTGCCATATATTATTAAATTAAAAAATAAAGTTAAAAATGAATGCCAAATATATTTTTTTCCCAATTGTACTTGAATTTAAAATTTTGAGAAAAAAGTGAAATGAGAATAAAATTTTTTTACAAAATTTTTGTGAATACAAGATAACAATGCATCTAAATAGGCATATCTTCTATAGTTCAGCAACGGATTATAAAACCTTCCGTGTTTTTGCACATGCGTTAGGATAGGTTTAATTCGTCAAAATAGGGGTGAAAGGGAAGACGAAAGGAGGAAATGTTTACATTTACTAGTATCTAATAGGGGAAATCCAAGGTCAAAGAGAATACCGGAAATGCACTCATCGTTCCGCGTCTCACCCCTTAATGAGATGGAATCGTTGAAATGTGGTCGTATCAGAATCCGTTGACGAATTATAGTTACGTTCTAAAGATATAAATAAGTTTTAAACAAATAAGCAAAAAAGATATTACAAACAGGACTATTCCATAATCATAATAGTGAAAAGCTTTCTATTTTGATTATTTTTACTCCATTACTCTTTATTTAATTTATTTTAATAAAAATATCAAATTTTTATCTGTTATTAGTATAAAACTAATATTTATAAGCAATATCTATAATGAATTAAACTCTCCTCTTCTTAAAAATATCTCATTTTTATACATTAAAAGTTAAATGCATAATCCTACCATCACTGCATTTTAATATATTACAAAATGTTTCAATTTTCATGCAACATTATTAAATCGTGTATCAAAAATATTTCTAAAATATTTTAATTTTATGAATATCTTCATATTCCAAAAGTATGTAATGAATCAATTCTTTCATTGTTAAGTTGTATATGTTAAAAACCAACTATCAATAATTTTTAAATCTGTAGGATACAAAAATAGCAGCTAATAACTTTGCATACTGAAAAAAATTACATGCATGAAAATGTAATAAATTTAATATAATTTTCTATTTAAATTTTAAAGAAAAATTATAAAGATGTCAAAAATATCTTTTTTTAGAAGAATAAATTATGAGAAAAGGTTTTGTTTACCTCGGTCTGGAAATGGATTTTGAAGAACTGGATTTGGATGTCCAGGTGCAAGTGAGGGTCTCTCAGGAAGAAGAGGTGGCCTTTCACCAAGGAGAGCTGGTCTAGTTAATGGCATAACAGGCTGAGTTGGTCTTGGATTTTGCATGGCAGGATTTTGTGGTAATGAATTAAGTTGATTTGGAGGCATTGCTGGAATACAAAAGAGTAGCATATTCATAGCAACATTCATTTATCAATACTTTTCACATTAAAATTTTTAATATTCATTTCTCATTACTTTTTACATTTTATCTTAATTTTTCGTATCTATTTCACAAGATATTCAAGATCATATTTTTATTAAAATTAAGTTTTTCTTTCAATTATAAATCAATTATAATTTTACAATCATTAACTATTGAATATTTCCAACTACCAGCAGTAACTAGTTAGATATTACAAAACAGCTTCCATAAAAATGAATGTACATTTTGAAAAAGAATTATATACACAAATATACATTAAGAATCATACATTCATTCTTTCAGATCAATTATTACAAATTAGAAATTTGTCTGTTATCAGAACAGTTCAGATTATTGATGACTGCTGCTGAATATACTAACAATAGAACTGTAAATATTACTAAATTATGTTAGTTAGCATTTGGCCAATTTTCTTTCCTAAGGATGTTCTTAACTCATTAGTTGTAATTGGCCTTGTTATAAAAATTATTTCATGCATTTCTCCAAAAATAAATCCTTTGGAATAAGATCGAAAAAATATACCGGAAATATGATAATACTTCTTTATAGTAATTGTCTATTCACCAGAATTTCATCTAGAAAGTTGTGATAATAATATAAAGATGAGCATGCCATTCTTCATGCTCATACATGCCTGAATGAGTGGCATCAGACATTCATGTTATAATTTCAGGTTACTATCATTTTCAAAGAATAAAAATCCAATTAATCAATTCTCCTATTAATAACTTCACTAGCTATTCCATTGCCAAGCAAATTTTTTTAGTAGCTGAGTAATTGTAATTTTGACAAATGATTGAGCCATTATATATGAAAAAGTATCATTTTAAAGAATAAAACTGCACATTTAAAAAATGAAAAATTATTCAATTATGATTATATGTTGAATTATAAACAAACAAGATACCATATTTCTGTTCATTATATTTTCCATGAAACTGTTTGTATAATAAAGATTTAAATGTGTATTCATTTTTCGAAAGAGGAGGACTATCTACTATCAATTCCAAACTCAGTATAAAGAGAAGAAAATAGAAAGCATTAGATATGTAGGGTAGTAAATTCTTATTTAATATTTTCCTTGATTGAGTTCAAATTAGTTACATACATGACTTACATGGGAAAGTGAGCAGTAGTTGCAAAATACTAAATAACTAAATTTAATACTAAATATTTGTATTCCAAAATAATCAAACTCAAATGAATTGGCATAATAACAACAGCAGTAAAAGAAACCTGCACATTTTATATCCAGTAGGAAATTATTTTTTTTACGAGAGAGTGCAAATTTTAGTCAGCAAAAGTGGTCTCCCCAAAACATTCTCACATAATTCCTATTAACCCATTGAGTTGTAATGATTCATTACACAGATTACTTAACTTTACTTGCTTCTGAAATCATTAACTCAATTACAAATAGAAAATAATAAGTTAAGAATTTACTTTTGTGGTGGAATGTAGATTATTATGAAATGTGCAGGAAGCAACAGGACGAATGTTTTTAGGAACTTTTCTTTTAATAATCACATTCACACATTAAACAAACACAAAGACAAAACAAGACATGTACACAGCTTAACAGTACGGCATCACATCTCACCCTAATTACCTCACAATGCATCATGGGATGGCATATGGGATGGACTAATCAAGCATCACCATCTAGTATCCAAAAGAGAAGATATGAGTAATGCAACAGCTACATTTTTAAATTTCCTTTTAACTAATAACTAGCAACCTGAATCAAGCACATCCAAGCAAGCTGTTTCTCTCTTTATAAAGCACTATAAATGCTTTAAGAATTGCCCTCAGGTTGCAAATATGAACATGCCTTCTAGTGATGCACACTAGATTTCATGATAAATCTGCTACAAAGGTATGTTAATGTTTAATGCTTTCATTCATATTCTTAAGATTTTAATCATTTTCACATTTCACTCTAATAACCACTTAATTGAATCTTTTAGAGCTCAAGTGGTGCAGCGTCCCAACTGATGAAATTCTTACAGAATGAGTGCAATCTTTACAAAATTTTACCTGCTTACTCCTTTAGACCTAAGCTTAAGCTTTTTTGCCTGCAGCTTTTTTTATTTGCATTCAGAAGTTCAACAATAGTGAATTACATAAAATTAAAGGTACTAACTTTTAGGTAACGAATTACTTTAAAATTAAAGGTACTAATTGAAAATTAAAATTCTTATATACATGCAAATTGTTTCTTGTCTTTGTGTGCAATCCATGCATGTCGGATTTATACACTAAGCTTTTGAATGGCCTTGATGCCATGTACAAACATGCATTTAAAGCATATATTGATTTTGCTTTAAGTATGTATTCATACTTTCAGTTTTTTTTAGTTGTCTGTTGTGTTCATTCATTCTTTAGCTGGCTGGCTTATGTCTTTAGTTGAACTAATGGCTCTTAAATTTCTTTTAGTTAATAATAAATTATAACTAACTTTCGATAATAATATTTTATAAATTCTTTGACTGTGGTTCCTGAGCTCTGTATTCACTGAACTTTCCTAACATTTCTTCTATCATTCTGAATCCTACACATAAGCAGTCCGTGCTTCGCAACATAATAAGAAAAAGTAAATAGATACTTTCTTTCAACAGAATAAAACTAAAATTTGACATAAAATCATAATTTTTAGTAATGATAATATATTAAATTTCATTTATCTAATTGCATTTTTGAGTCAATACATTGACATGCAAAAATATAAATACAGACCAGTAGATAGCCAATTTTTTAATCGACTTCATTCAAAATTTAATAAGAATATTATTTTAAAGATTAAAGCTATGAATCAAATTTCATTTATTATTTTAAAGATTAAAGCTATGAATCAAATTTCATTTATCTAAGTCATTGAGTTTTGAAATGTTACATTTCCATGGATGCAACTGTACAGGTCAACTCCTCTGAATTTGGTTCCAAATTTCAAACAGATTTAAATCTTTGAAGCTAAACCTGTGCATCAAATTTTGTCCATTCTTCTCATGGCATTTTGTAAATATTGTGTTCACTTTTTTTTTTTTTTTTTTTTTTTTTTGGAGACAGACATTTTGAGAGTACAGATTTCATTCAACATTTGATAAATTTACAAATAGATGTTCAGATCCCAAACTCAATTTCATCTGTTAAGTTCAAAATATTTTCCCATTATCATGCTCACAGACAAATATATATAATTCTAAAAATGTGTTTTTCAGACTCAGTGAGATCTGAAACAAGAAGATTCATCAAAATCTCAAGTTTGAATTTTTTTCACGATTGCAATATTCTTTGTATATTTTATAAATAAGAAATTAAAAATGCTTGCTTGTGAAAATAATGCAAAATGTGTTTCATTCTTCATTCAACTTCAATTCCAGGTTTTCCTTTTTTTCCTTCCAATTAAGATGACAAAAGGAAATTTGAGTAAACTTTCAAATAGTAGATCGTATACATTTCTTGGATGAAAATACCAAATTAAGTAACTGTCTTTGATTTTATTTATGTGTTTCTAGCTGCTGATTTGATTACAACATAGAAATTTTTGTAATATATAAAATATAAAAGCAATTAATCCATGAATAATGATTGAAAAAATCATTAAAATTTGCCAAATATGTTAAGACATTTTCAACAACTTTCAGAAATAGTTTGCATTTGAAACATGGTGTCAAAAACACAGCTAAGTAGTTTCATTTTATATATTACAACACATTTCAAAATAAATTATGAATTCATATATTTTCTAAAATTGGAGTCCTAATTTTGCAAGGAAAAATTATTACTACGCATACTAAAAAAACAACAGATAATATGTTATCTAGATATAAACTTTCTTTAGCTAATTTTAACTTCTTTATTAATAATAAAAAGCATTTATTACACAAAACTTAATAAACCTATTTAATATCAACATTTTATTTAATGTAAACATAGCATTTTTGCAACAAAAATTTTACTCGGATTTCTCTTAAAAATTATAGAAAATATCTTATTTGTCACTTAAGGATCTTAAATTATCACTTATCAAAATTGTATTTTAAATTGTTATTTAATAAGGAATTCTTTTACTTTCAACCAAAAAAACATTTAACTATCAAAAAACCATGCTAAGGAAAAAAATTATAAAAATTTTAACATACCAGATGGATAAGATGTTGGATTATCCATACCACCTGGTGGAATCTGAAGTGAAAGAAAAATTGTTTTATGCATTTTCAAATCAATTTAAAATTTACATTACAAAGATATAATGTTTTTAAAATTATATCAGCATTCCAATTGAATTAATGCCGGATAATATATTAGTTACTGTTTAATATGATAACATTAACCATATAATAAAAACAAAATTATAAAAACAGTGATTATAAATATTTATTTTAGGTCACATCAATTATTAAAATTCAAAAATAAACCAATTAGCTAATTCAAACTGCTTGTTTTCTATTAAATAACATGGAAAAAGAAAAATTAACCTATTTCTTTATTATATTTATTTCTTTATTATATTTTATTTTACATTTATTTCATTTTATATTAATTGGACATTTATTTTTATATTGTACTGTTGTTTCACATCTACTAATAAAATAACATGCCACTTTACTTATTTATTATTATAATTATTATTTTGTCAATGAATTTTGTTCCAATTCTTATTTTTGGGCAATATTACTGAAACAAAATAGCAATAAAAGTTATAAAAAAATATTTTTTTTAATTAATGTTGGAAATACTTTTCTTTTTCTTTAAATCTAAGCAAATATTGAAAATTTTTATTATACTTACAAGGGGTGGCATAGCTTTTTTTTCAGGTGTAGGTAAAAGGGCTCCAGAAGGGGCTGATTGAAAGCCAGGGGCATGAAGCATATTCTAAACAATATGAAAAGATTCTAAGAAACATTTTATGCAAAATTAATAGCTTGGGTAGGGAAAACAGTTTCTTTGCATTTTGTTAAAAAATAAATGCTGGGTATTATTAGTTATTTCAATAAAATTGAAAGCTATAATTTCATATAACATTTTTAAAAGAAAAGTTAAATCAGATTTTATTTAGAAAAAAGTATTTTCTTTTCAAACTTTTTTGACCAAAAAAAAAAAAAAAAAAATGAGGATTAAATAGGTAGCTAAAATAACAAGTTTTATATATATATATATACTTTCAACCATATAGTTTTGCTTGCATACATATAATTTCAGTTTTACAATAAAAAAAAATTCAGAAAAATGCATAAAAATACATAATAAACTATATATTATAATAAAATCTATAAAATACATAGATTGCATAAAATGCAAGAAATAAGATTTAATGACAGTTATTACAAATTTTTAACAACTAAATATGTTTTTTAAAAAATCCCTAAAAAATTTGTCATATATTGAATTATAAAATGTAAAACGAAAAGAATAAACATTAATATCATATAAAATTAGCATCTCATATTAAGAGTGACGGAGAAAATCTGTTTCAGGAAAAAAAATTTTTTTAATAAAATGCAACAAATATTTTAAATTTCAAACAAATGCATTTTAAAGCAATATAATTACTTTAGCAGTTTCTGCATCAATAACTTTCATTATAACTTGAGCTTGGAGAAGAGCATATGCAAGTTGCGGATTTTGAATCAACAAATTTCTTGCCTCGTTGGGATTATTTTCAACACAAGTCTAAATAATAAAACATTTGTTTAGAATTAATCAAGACCAAAATTTATTAGAAATTTAATTAGGTAAAAGAAAAAATTTTGTATCAAACCTTCATCTGTATCATAAGTTCATATAACTGTTCTGGTGGTACACTACACATAACTTTGGCAATAGTATCTGGAGCTTTTTCTGGTGCAACTTCAGGTCCATATGGACTCTAAAACATTTAAGGTACGATAAATGATACAAACATGCATAATGCAAAAAAAAAAAAAAACTGCTAAGCTTAAAATAAAAGGAAATATGAAATGTATTAGCAAAAGCCTACTATGCATACACAGGAATGCTTGAAAAGTATATATTTTAATACAAACGATAGACTGGTAAGTATTCCAAATCTTTCATAATTATATTTATTGATATACTTCTTTCAAGAGAAAAGGGGATATAAATATTAATTTAGTACTAGTTTTAACTAAGGCCATGTATAGCATAAAAATTGAAGATCTGGGATGCACAAAAGATTTAAAAATATGCCATATAATGTGTTGAAATAGGAATTACAGTAAATCCTAAAAAGATATTTTGGTTATCTTAAAGGAAAGAGCAACAGAGTATAATAACTAAAAATAGAAATAGAGCTTTTCTAGAAAATAAATATTTTGTTTAAAAAATAATAATTAATATGAACAAAACTAGCCTATTTCAAAAGTTAAAGAGGAGAGGGCGAGTAACAAAAATAAATAAATGAAGCTATTTACTTTTAAAAAACAAATTAAGGAAACAGGATTAATAAAAATGATTACTAAATAAATTAAAATAAAAGCTCCTTACCTCCACAGGGGGCCCACCAAGTGATGCTTGTAAATCTGAAGAAGTAAGAGATTATTTTGCTTGCAAAAAATTATTTAAACTAAGTAACTAATGAAAATTAATATTTTATTGGCAGGTGGAAAAAGAAAAGAAACAAAATTAATTGATAATAATAAGGCAATAAAATTATATAAAAATTTTAATTCCAATTAATTAATTTTTAATTTACAGGGTGGATAAGTAAATTTTATCTTTAAAAAACACTTTATAAGCACCTTTAAAAAAAGGACCAATATTAATGATTATAGTTACAATGTGTTCAATGAAATGAATTAAATTGAATATTAACAAAGTATCCAATGAAACACAATGTAAACATAAAATTCCACAAGTTACTACTAAATATTTTTCACCAATATTGAAATTAAGTAATTCAAAATGTTTTTTATGCAAGTTCTGTTTGAAAAAATTTATTAAAAATCCTTTCTATTGCATATCTAAAATTATTTTATTACATTACAATTAGTAGTATTTACATTAAAATTAGTTCATGGTATTTTTATTACATGCAGTTATTAGTAGTACAGTTACTACAAACATTTTATAGTTACTTCATTAACATTTCAATTCTTTGAAGGGCTAAAATAGTCAAGAACATTAGTAAGCAAATCCAGCATATAAAAATCATGCTAATTTTATTAAATACTAGCAGCTTTGAGTGACCCATTGGTTTGTTGGGATCAATAATTGCTAAATTTTTAGTTAAATAATTTATGCAACTTGATCTCTTAATATCTTCTTCAGCAATAAGAATAAACCATGACATGAGCTGAAGCAAAAATTTCATAATTAGCTGTAGTAAATAAGGCATTAAAATTTCAAAACATCTGCATTTCATGTTTGCAATTAATTCAAATAATGAATTTTCTTGGTGATAGATACAGAGTATAGGAAGATGTAACATTCTTACAGTTCATTAAAGCAAATTTAAATATGAAATTCTAGATAATGCAGTGGAATTCTAATCGAAATTCCACTACACAATTAAAAAATATTTTACTGCATTTTGGAAAATATTTTGAAGCATGCAATTCATAAGTACTAAGAAAATGAAAATGTCTATGCATGCTGATTTTGATTTTTTTTTCTTTGTATTGAACAGCTTTATCTTAAACAGGGTGCATAGTGACAAACTGCTGCAAAAATTAAGTACTTTTAAGCACCTTTGCCAAAAAATTAAGCACCTTTGTATTATGTGTTCATAAACTGCATATTTTATAAGCATACTATTTTTTTCTGTTTTATAATAATGCATAATTTGTATTTCAAAAAAAAATTCTTAAAAAATAATTTTAAATGCTTGTTTTTAAAAATTTTAATATTTATTTCTGCATTTGCACAACATCTATTGTAAAATTATGCCTTTTTGAATTCGATAAAAGCATAGAAATGACCAAGAAAATAAAAAAAAAACCTATTAATAACAAAAAATTAAGTTAATTTTATAAGATTAACAATAAAAATATGTGAGCTTTTTCAACGTTTCTTAAAATTAAAACAAAATATCAGATAGATACAACAATTCTGAAAATGTCAATAGTGATGTAGAAGCTCAGTATGATTACAAATTTTGTATTTGATTTTTATATACGGAAGAAAAATTAAGATCCAACATGGCTGGGATGGAAGGAGTATTAAGTAAAGTAGTACTCATTCTAATAAGTAATTTTATTTCAATCTTATAAAGCTAAAAACTATAGCTTTCCTATGGCTATCATCATAAAACTGGCCAAACTGCCATGAAATTGATGATATAACAATGCCATATTCTAAATAAGTTTTCAAAATAATTTTTTAATCGAAAATAATAGCAGCGTTCATAAATGATCAGACTAAAAAGAAATTGTCTTATCGCCTCTTATTTCTAAACTATAGTAAAAGTCTTTTTTAAGCGTTTAACGTTCCTAACATTTAATGAAAACCTGCTTTTTAACCTATAAGCAAAAATTTTTACTTACAAAAAATTACAGAAGAAATGTTAGATATATTTTACGAAGAAATGAAAATGCTTTGATAAGTCCTAGTTTTCATAAATAACGGAAACAAATTCATGGAGTCAAAATAATAATAAAAAAACAGCTCTATAGTTGGAAGCAAAACAAAAATAAAACAGCCAGAGCGTCTCTCCAAAACTTTCTCGTATATCGCCAGGAAATGCCTTGTGTAGCATTGGTGTACGTTACGGAATATTAATACTAGGCGTGAATTAAATATTTTGGATGATTCTATTGGGTGATCGTTGGCAAGCATTTGGAGATTAATCTCTAACATGCGGTTGAAAGTATCCGAAAAGTGAATTTGGCTTTTAAATGAATCCTCAATTGATCAAAACAAAAATGTGACTCAAAACTACACTTCCAGTCACAAAATTAAATAACATGTTTGGTATATTTAAGTAACTATATATTTTTTATTTTTGAGTTGTCGTGTTTACATATTTCTGAAAGTACAGACCGAAATGCGGTGAGCCCGATGTTGAATTTGGCTTAAAACTTGACAGATGTTATACAATAGATACTAAATTTGTGTACCAAATTTTAACTATATGGCTCTCTTTATTTTGTAGTTATCATGCTAACATATATTCGAACAGTTGGACAGACAAACAGATTTCCTCTAAACGGATGTTGTTGAAAATTTGATCGAAATCTTAAGTTCGGTGTCAAGACTGTATACCAAATTTCATCCATCTAGCTCAAAGTGTTTTTGTGTTATCTTTGTCACAGACAGACATTTTCTGAAAATGTGTTTCTGAATTTAAGGAGATATAAAATGTGGAGATTCATTAAAATCTAGCGTTCAAATTTTTTGACGATAGCAATATTTTCTCTAAATTTTGTATACAAGAAAGTAAAAATGCCAATTAAAGCAAAGTCTTTCTTGAAGCCAGCTGGAGACAATATATTGCATTGCTTCAAAATTTAACAAAACTTATCAAATGAAGAATTTTATTCAATGAACCTACTTTAAATTTTTTACAGTTTAAATAGTAGCGACAAAAGCATTTTTCTTTTCTTTTTTTTCCCCCTTTTCTTCTTTTACTACAAATTTAACAGCTGCAGAATAATGTTATTCAACGATTCGAAGAAGTAGTATCATTTTGAATTTCATTATAATAAAAATCTTTGTAAATAAACTGTATCTAAAACTAATTTCTCAGAAATTATTTTAATAAAAATTACAATCAACCAAAAAATTTTTTATTATTCAAAAGCTATTCTTTTTTAACCTTTAAAACGGTGTTAAAATAATTTTATGCCATAATATGCTATAATATTATGATAAAAGCACATTGAAATTCTATTTTTTAATTAACTTCGAATTAAAAAGTTGAGAAACAAGTATTTAGGGTGCCTCTAATGCCCAAAAAATAATTTCCCAAATTTCATGCTCCTAACATCAATGGCTTTACGCTGGGCATTGCTCAGGACAAGAATTTATATATAGAGAGAGATTTCATTGAGGAAAAAATTTCTATAAGAGTTATAAAAAGAAAAGAAAAAATCATTATAAAATAATGAAACCTAAATCCTGGAGGGGGGAGGGCTTTTTTTTAAAAATATTTAAATATTAGATCCAGCAGTTTTTTTTTTTTTAATCAAAACAAATTTGGCAAAATTAGAACCACAAATAAAAATGTTCAAATGGGTGGATGCATTCCAAAAATACCGCGAAAAATCACGATCATTGAAAATTTAACGCTTCAAATTAACATTTCCTCATACTAGATTTTATGTGACTGACTAACGTAATTACATACAGCAATTAATTACAATTCAATATAGTACAGTTGTATACCTGTAGTAGGTCGTTCACGCGATTGTTCAAAAGCGACATATTAATGAGAATGATGATCGAATATGTTAATGTTTTTAAAGCAGCTTTACCGATGTTCGATATACCGTTTTGGCGCATTAAATTCATCCAACTATTTTCATATTTTCCATTGATTGGCTCATATCGCATATTCTTCTTTAACAATACATAAAAATTTAAATATATACTTACCAGACATAACTTAAATAAATTCTTCAACATCTAAAAATATTAAAAATTGATATGGTTTTCGATTCGCAATTAAGTACGGTAGATTTTGCATTTCATACTGCGCCTTCCAGATAACTATTCCAGTATTTTATTAAATGGCGATGCATGCACATTGTTGAAGAAAAAGGGAGGGAAAAAAAAAAAGGAAACGGAAAGAAGGGAGAAAAAAAGAAGTGAAGGAAAAAAAAGAATCATTAAGGGTTATCTTAATATGTGTTAGGAATATACTGGAATACTTCTGCGAAATGTTCCCTTTTGTTAGTTTTCTTTTTTGATACATCCGGTAAACAAGTCTTTACGATCATGATTTCGAATCATCATATTCAACTTGAGGGGGAACAAAACAAAACGAACTGCTTTCTTCCTCTTCACAAAAAAAATTAGCACTTTTTAAGGACTTAAGGACTCAAAAAATTAAACACTTTTAAGGTGCTTAGAGATGATTTTTTTCAAATTTAAGCACTTTATATGACGCTACGTGCCTTGTTGATAAATATGATAAACAAGCTTTTACGATTATGCTTTCGTAAAAGTACAAAGTATGAAGAAACAAAAGGTTTTCTTTGCACTTCTCCAGAAAATTAAGTACTTTTTAAGGACCTTTTTTTAAAAATTAAGCACTTTTAAGGTGCTTAAAAATGATTTTAAAATTTAAGCATTTTTCATGGCGCTACGCACCCTATTAAAAGCTGCCAATCTTTTATTTAATCTCAATTTGTTACATTTTTTTCACTCTCTGTTTAAAAGCAGCCTCCAGTTCTCTGAAAATTAATTTGGCTAATTTCTAAACCCTTTCAAGATTAGCATATATTTTTAGTTGAGAAAATGTTCTAAATGATGCAAATAATACTTAATTTTGTTTCAGTCAACTAATATACTGCTGAAAAAATTATTGTCTAAACTTTATGTAGTCCTTTGATTCTGTGAAAAATATTCAGTAAAATATTCTTGACACTCCAACATTTAGATTAAAAAAAAAAAAAAATGGCTAAATTTTTTGTGATCAAATCTGACCGATTTATGAAACTTTGAATATCATTATTTTAAGATAATCAAGAACTTCATTATTTTAAATCAATCACTTTGGGAAATTCCAGACACTCTTGCCATAACGTCTTTTAAATAATCAATCAAAAATTCTAAAGTCAGGCATTTTTATAAAATAATGATATTCAGATTTTCACAATTCAATCAGTTTTTGTCACAAAAAATAGGGGCTTTTTTTTATATTTAAAAAATTAGTGCCTCAAGACTACTTCATCATATCTAATCACTTCAGACGACCAACTAGTTAGCCTTGAATATTTGATTTCAGATAAATTGTTTTTTTATAACTTTAAGTTCATGATTCCATCAAATTGTCTGGCATTAAACTTGTCTTATTTTAATTGTCTTACACATGCTGTGTTTGTCTACATGACCATTTCTAATGGAGATCAATCCTATAACATCAAGGCTATAACGTATTAAATATATCAGTCTTGCAACATATTAAAAATGTAAATATCTAGTTCTATTTTCTAAATTTTGCAATATTGTAATTTCAGTATTTTATACAAGTAGTAAGACTACTCAGATATTAAATAAAAATGTTATTCTTTAGTTTTTAAATGTAAAAAAAAAAAAAAAAAAAAAAACATGATCAGATAATTGATGAAACAGTGAAAATTGTTTGATCTTTAGAGCAACAAATTAATCTGTTGTTGGAAATTAAGACAAAAATAATTTTTTAAAAACTGCAAAATTTTTCATGACCATTAAATTGGTATCATGAAAAATATATATATATATATATATTTTTTTTCAAATTTTAAAACAACGTAAAATTTAATTTTTTATAATGATAGTTTCACAAATTATCACTGGAAAATGCTAAAATTCATATTAATTGTTAATTAAAATTCTAATTAAAACAAAAAAAATTGCTTCAAAGTGCACATTTGGCCATATGTACCAAATTTGGTAACTGTAAGTCAAACAATCTGGTCTTCAAAGTGCCAACGCACATTCATCTTTTTTATTAGTATAAATGACTCATAGAATCGAGTGTCTGTATTAAAATTTAAAATTTTGTAATTTATCAAAACATTCCTTGATTCAAACTACATAAGACATAATTTTTTACTTCATTTAGACCATTTTTCCTATGAGATGCATGTGTTCATTAGTAATATTTTAGAAATAAGCAGTAGGGTTCTGATCAGAGAAGATATGATATATAATGCATATATCAAACTATGGTTTGATATGTAAGCTTTATATATATGGAATCAGCAATTTACCAAACAAATAATTTCAACTGATAAATTTTAATTCAAAGCTTTAAAAAAACATAATCATTATTTTACTAACTTATGCATTTCAGATACAAAAAAAAGTAAAAACAGGATCATCACTCTGATAGATTTGAAAAAAGGACTTAATATGCTTTGCAACAATGTGAAACTAGCAAATTTTTGCATATTTCCTATTGTAAGTTATGTTATCGTCTTCCTACATAAAAATTAGGGACTTTGGACAGTGTTTCCAACATAAAAGTTAAGCACTCAAATTATAAGCAAAAAGTTATTTTCAAAGACCCACACATAAGTATTCTGTGTTTCACAGTATAGTAAAGAAAAACAAGTCTGCATTTTAAAACCTTTTTGGTCAGCAAATTAAAACTAAAATTTACCACAGAACTAGAATTTTCATAATGAGATAACTTACACAATTTCATTTATTAGAGTTGTATCATTTATGAGTTATTGCATTTTTATATGCATGTGAATATACAAATGATGAATTTGATTTAAAATTTAATACAGATCTATTCTTTAGATGCAAAAACAGTGCACAAATGTTACCAATGTAACTCTTTGCAATTTACAGTTAACATATGCATTTGTACTTGGACAGACAGACTTTTTGCGAATGGATTTTATTTAAAAATTGATAAAACCCTGCAAATTTGGTGGGGAAAAAAGCAATATATACAATTTTATCTTTATATCAAAATACTTTTTAATTTTATTTACTGATAGACATGATTTCAAAAATGTGTTTTTCAGAAGTTTGAATCATTGAGATAGGGCCAAAATCTTGAGCTCAAATTTTTGATGATTACAATTATTTTTCTTTGAATACTTCCTATACTAGAAGGTATCAAAGGAATTTTATTGACATTAACTTATTTTGTTATTTTTTGCTAAGAATAACAAATAACCTGCAAGTAACCTTAGAACACTTTGAATGTTTACTTTTAGTTTTGAAAACTTTTGAACTATTCAGTACATTCACTTTTGAAAATTACTGTATACACATTTTGCATTATTATTAGAAAGTTCTAAAACATTTGTACAAAAAATTATTTGCAAAAAAAATACTTAAATAATTCATTAAATGACGTTGAAATATATACAACAAATACTCTACAAACATGTAAGAGTGTGAAAAAATAATATGTGTGCTGTTCAAAACTAACTCATGTGGTTTTTCACAAATACATAAAATTATACCTAAAGAGAAAAGATTTTTTCTCCTTTATAAACAAATGAAATGATGTAAAAGAAGGATTAAGAATGAAAAGGTTATATTTTCTTCATATTATCAATATTTCCCTAAAGTGAGATAAAAACCTTCTCCACAGACCTCTGGGTTTATTGTCAAAGAAAATAAATCAAGTAATTGGGACATCTAGCATGATGAAATATTTCCTCTCTCTAATCAGAAAAAATAAACACTGAGATAAAAGTTTTTTAAGGCCGTTATATAAGAACCATAAAAAATAGGCTTCTTTTAATAGCAGCATGAATCCTGATTTAAAAACACAATAAGAACTGTATTAGAAATATATCAAAGTATACATAAAAAAATTTAATCATTTTATGCAAAAAAATGCTAGGAAAAAATGTATCAAACAATGCATCTCATTAATTAAAAACAATGCAATAAAAAATTACTTTTTAATTCTTCCTTGCTTTTTTCACTGGCTGCATTATCTACTCTAAGTGCTCTTCCATTCAATTCATAACTGTTTAAATTACGCATAGCACTCAAAGCCATTTCTTGATCTTTGTACTCACAAAACCCATATCCCTTTGGCTTTCCAGTTTCACGATCATATACCAAACTAAAATGGAAGAGAGGGAAAAAGTGCCAATGTAACAATAAATTTAAAATATTTTAGTACAATATAAAAAACTTTTGAGAATAAGTATCAAAGGAAAAACTTTGCAGGGAGCACTTGGAATTTTTACACAATTAAATTATATTTCATTAGGTTCAGCGTAAAAATTAGCATTATATAATCTAAAATAATTTATAAGATAAAAATTTTCAACTTTTTCAACAGTTCTTTATGTAATGGACTACTTAATCACTTTTAAGCACTTAACTTTCTATTTTAATCTGCTTTTTAAATCTGCATGTAAAGAAAAATTTAAATATTTGATGAAGAAGATATAACAAAATCTCAAAACAATTTAGAAAACAAGGTAAAAAAAGAAAGGAAAAAATTTAAATCAAAATCATCTATTTATTCAGAAAAATTACAATTGTAATGAAACAAAATTTCAAGAATATTTTCTAAATCAAATTTTACCGAAAACTAACGACAGGTCCAACTTCAGCAAAGATGTCCTTCAACTGTTCTTCAGTAGCTTCATAAGGTATATTTCCAACTGTGGTAAACATGAAATTTTAAAATTTAGTTTATAACTAGCTAATTTCACAAATAAGGTAAATTTGCTAAATATAAAGTGCTAATATAAAGTGCTAAATAAAGCATTTATAAAAATATAAGTTCAACTACAAATATTTTTATTAAAACACTTTTCTAATTTATAATTTAAAATCAATTTTTTATCTTTTTTATTATTTGAAAATATTATTTATGACAGAATCTTGTTATGTTTTATGCCTTATACTTGTCAACAATTATTATATCTAAGCAACATAATTAATTTACTAGATTCCTAAAAAAAATTTTAATTTGAAAATAGACCACAGATGGTAATTAAAAATTATTAAATTTAGAAATTAAAAAAAGTGTACAATACTTTTACAATAACTGCTTTACATGTAATAATTCAAAAAACAGTGCTTTCAAAAATTCTAATGACCTGTCAATCTAATTAAAAGATTTGTTATAATAAGTGAAAAAATACTTTTCTCTCATTATAACAGATCTTAAATATTAAATTAATCCATTTTTAATCATCATTTCTATAGCTTTGGTTTAAAAAATAGAAAATAAAGCCAGCAGTTTTATTTTTACAACTTAATGCATTTTCTGTAACTCATTATTTTACGCACACTTTGTTTTACTTTTTATCTTTTTACATCTATCACATTTTTCAATGCTATCATACTTTGAGTTTTATCTTATTTTTTAAGTTAAAAAGAAATATAAAAATTTAAGATAGTCTATATTCTGTAAAACTATATTTAAAAACTCTCTAATATACTAAATTTAAGATAATTTAGTATAAAAGATAACATTATTTAAAAAGGTATAGTATGCTAATTGCCAAAAGCAATAGTATATTTATAAATTTTGAGAAGCAACTAAATAACAACATTGTAAAAACCACCATTATTTATATATAAAAACATGTAGAAGGATAAGAAAAACTCATAAAAGTCATTTAATATATTAATTTACAAGTAAAAATCATAATGCCCTTATGGTATTCTTTAAAAATTAAGACTTGTATACAAATTTATTGAAATTTGCTACAAATTGAAGTAATAAATCATTAATACATTCAAATTTTGCATTACAACGATTTTATTTATATTTAAAACAAACAATTTATACAATCTTTAATGTATATTTTTATACATTATAACAAATTTATTTTAATTTATTAGCAACAAATGTTTCAAATTATAAAAATTTAGATGACTTTAAATAATCAGAGAAAAGTGAATCAACAAACTAAAATAACATAAAAATAAATATGTTGCTAACAAATACATCACAGCAAATTTATTTATATTTAGAACACATAATTTATACAATTTTTAGTGTGTAATATTACACATTATAACAAATTTATTTTAAAATGTTAGCAATAAATGTTTGGGATAGTAAAAATTTAGATGATTTTCAATAATTAAAAAAAAAGTGAATCTACAAACTAAAATAAAATGCCTTTTGAAAAGAATTATAATACATTACAATTTTCACCGACAAACTCTTAAAAATTACTGATTTATTTAAAATTCTAATATAACATGATTCTCTTAAAGAGACAGATTCTTAAAATATCCTGTCATGTTTTTTTATGTATATTTTCTTTGTATAAACATACTTTTAAGCAAATACATGTAAAAAAAACTGTATTAAGATTTCCTTACTGCATCTACTTTTAATTGAAACTAATAATTTATTAACATGATGATACAATTAAATAAGCAACGCGTAGTTTTGAAAACATCAAGAAAAATTCTGGATGTTTTTAGAATTTTATGTATAAAAATGACAATCTGACAAAAATTGTTCTGCACATAAATTAATCAATAAATTTTAAACTGAAATGTTCTTTTAAATCAAAAATAAACTAAAGCTTCATTTACCAATTATTTTATGATACATATTGAAGCAAGCTCGAAATGTATTTGTACTCACCGAAAACTGAACGCATCGACCGCTCAGCAGCCGACAAAGCACCTTGCATAGCAGACATTCTTGTATTTTACTAATATTTTAGGAACAGAAAATTTTATTTTGTGCTAAGAGGATACCTGCAATGCACCGATGAGTTTCTTTGAAATCAAAGTACTTTCTTATTTATTGATATTGATGTTTGTGATGGTTGTTTGAATTAATTTTAGTTCGCTTTTAAGTTGAAGTAAAATTCGACTTCTGCTGCTTGACAAATATGGTTTTGCCAATGATACTTTAATTCAAGTTTTACTAAAAGTGGATAAAAAGGAAATGGAGCTGCAAAAAAATTAAATACTGCTTTATTGCTATCAGATCATAATGCAGAATATCATATAAATGAGATAGGTAAATTAGTATCTGTGTCGATATGTGATTTATGTATTTCAGATTTTAAGTTTAATTTTAATATTTGCTCTTAAATTGCTGATTTCATCTAATTTCTGGTTAAATTTATTTAACTCATCTCATTTTAAAGTTACAAGGAGAAGGAAAAGTTGAAGGCGGTTTAATAATTTCGATTCATAGTTAGATCATTAAAAAGACGCCAGAGACAACACCCCACATTCAGAGCCTCCATGTTAAACTGTCATCTCAGATATATCTATCTAAATATGATTTCATATTTATGATTTCTTTAAAAAGTCTGACATTAAAACCTTATTATTTTAATTGCCTTATTTAAGCTCTGCTTACTGTGAACATAGACCTTTTTAATGGAGATAGCCCCATAACATCATAGCAATATCCAAAAATTAGGATTATTATTATCCGGTTTATCTATATTCTAAATTTTGAGATACTGGAACTTCATTATTTTTTATTTGCCTTGTTAACTACACAGATATTAAACGGAATCTTTCTTATTTTAATAATCAACAATGGAAGAAAATCCCACAATTAAACATTTGATGAAGCAATGAAAACTATTTGAATTTCAGGGCAACAGTGTAATCTATTGTTGGAAATTAGAGAAAGAAAATATTTTTAAAAATAAATTCAAAATTCAGGAAAAATTCGCATGAATATTAAACTGGTGTTATTAAAAATGTTAATTAAATAATTTTTTAATTCTGCCTTCTTATTGTAAATGATTTCGGGCATGAATTGTTTATCACATTTAATTTTAATAAGTAATATAAACGCACCAATGTTTTGTCTGTATTATTGTCGCCCGTGGTATTTATTAACACTTTTCACTGCTACGTTAGTGCTCTAACATTCACTCCATTATGCTCACATTTTTTTTTTTTTTTTTTTCCCTTCAACTCTTTTTCTATACATTCTCTTACATCCCCATCTTTTTTCTCCCCTTTCTTTTCCAAAGTTTAATATTTTAAAATGTATAAGCAAATAGCAGCAGTATCTGCGACTTCACTTGCAATTATCTTTTCTATATGTAGATTTTAAAAAAAAAGCAAAACATAAATACTTTTACGTCGTACAATTTTGACATTCAATCCCCTTAAAAAGTTATAAAACCCAGAACATTCATTACTAATTTAAAGATTTTGAATAAATGACATTTTTTTAATTCTAAAATTGGCGCACACACACACACACATGCATATATATATGTGCGGGTTGCGGTACGAACTCGCAACGTTAGGGTTCATAGCCGAGTAACAAAACCACTAGACAAAAGAGTACTCTCTTCTCCGGAAGTTGTTATCTGGCTTATAATGTTACCACTACAATAGTCCCCCACCAGTGAGTCGGTAGAGTTTATTGCGCCAGTTATGGCGAGCGACGAACGTGATTATCGCGCCAAGCGTTATGGCGAGCGACGAACGTTGTTATCGCGCCAAGTGTTATGGCGGGTGACGGCGAGCGTGTGTGAGTGGTTGCTGCCGGTAGATGGAGCCACGACAGCTGAATGAAGGATGCGTTTATTCAGAACCAGGGTCACCAATGTGCGGGTTGAGGTACGAACTCGCAACGTTAGGGTTCATAGCCGAGTAACATAACCACTAGACAAAAGAGTACTCTCTTCTCCGGAAGTTGTTATCTGGCTTATAATGTTACCACTACATATATATACTTGTAGTTACAAAATTCCATACTAGACTTGAAATATTTAAGGCATTGCTGTTTTGAGTAATCGCATTTACATATTTCTGAACGTACAGACCGACAGTCAGCATCTTGTCGGATTTGGTTCAACGTTTAATAGGTGTCTAAACTATAGATATTAAATTTGTGTACATAATTTTATCTATCTAGCTCTCTTCGTTTTGTAATTATTGTATTAACTTATATTCGAATAGTCGGACTTCCTCTGAACAGATTTTACTCAAAATTTGAAAGATATCTGCAAATTTGGTGTAAAAACCGTATACCAAATTTCAATCCTCTAGCTTAAAGAGTTTTTGATTTATCTTTATCTTTCTTGTATATAAGAAAGAAATAATTAATTAGGTAAGTTGAAGATATCACTGTTGAATTAGAAATGAATCTTGGAATACCATATAAAAATGTCATGTTGTTAACACATTCACACATGGGTACATTAACAATTTTGGAGGGAGTTTTTAAGATAGACAAATCACTTTTTCTTTTACTTTATAATATAGATTCATTCTAATATTCTAGCAATTTTTTTTTTTTTTTACTAGTATCACTATTATTCATTCTAGCAATTTTAATTACTCGTTTCAATTAATTCTAGAAATATTTTTTTCTCGTATCAATAGTGATATAGTAGTGTGAATATAACTGAAAGAAGGAAATTAAAATCACTTCGTAATTCTCATGTGTGGAGTCCAGCTGTTTATGCTTCTTTCTTCCACAGGGTGCTCGAATTGTTTTAGAATATTGAGGCATTCATATTATTTTACTATACAAAAAAGTTGAAGAAAGAATATTCCCATCTTCTCCCCCCCCCGGGGGAGGGAAGGCGTAATTGAGAATAAGAAGTTTCCGGCATGGTGGTTGGTTCTCGCTACCCAGAAGGGTACACGAAAAGGTGGGGGTGCGGCTCTTTCCATCGATGAAGGGAAGTACTTCCTTAGAAAAGGGCTGTATCACGGTGATAACCCTTATAACTCAACCAGAGTTAACGCCACTGTTGCTGTAGCAGTGGTCCACTAATTCAGTTTTTTTATCCGTGTTTCTTCGAGCTGGGTTGGAGAGTCAGTGATATATATCCCCGTTTTCCCCTTTATCCCGTCCTTTTCTTAACTCTGAAATCCATATATATATGTAAAAGCTAACTTATTTCCAACTGTGTTTCGCACCTCCAAGGCTGATCCTGCAGAAATACACATAAAAACAAAAGTCACATTTGCAAGCATCTCAGTTATGTTTTTAAAAAATTCGTAGTCGGTGTCTTTTTAAAAATTTATTTAAATAATTTTTAACTTCTTAAAATTGCAGTGTTATCTGTAAAGCTCAGGCAAATGTAATAATAGTAACGTATTGTTTCTGCAATTTCTGTCGCTTGTCAGTTCGCATATTTCTTCCATCTATATATTTAAAATAAAAAGGAAAATAAAACGAATAAACAAGTTGCCCATCCCCAACCATTGGCTTGATTTCATCAATTTTTGTGTTGTTTCTAATTTTATAACATCTAGATATGTTATCAAAATTCGTCAGCCTTCCACCGCCCATCATTTTCAAGAGAAATTGAAATAACAACAATTCATTGTGTATTCTCTGTACGAAAAAAAAAAAAAAAAAAAAAAACTACTATAGTTTTTTCCAGCCACAACCGCTAAACCGATTTTGATAAACTTTAATTCATATGAATCCCAGACATATTATAAATGGCTGCCCTTTTCGTATCTTCCCATTTCAAAAGATATTGCAAAATAAAATTTTGACAGACCCTTCAATCTCAGCAACTGGACACTATTCTCCGTTACCTGCATGACAGTATTGCTATTTTGATGTATTGCTAATCAATCAGAATGCTCTATCAATATTTTACAAGTATGATTTAAAATAATACTTTGGTTCGTTTTAATTATATTATTATAATTATACTTTTATGTTTTTTGTGATATGATGTAGTTTATTAATCGATTGACATGAAAAAATTAATCTTATTAATGTTAGCAGCCTATTGCTGATCAAATTAATGCTATTGATATTGTTACGTCGACCTGTCGATATTTAGAAGTGCCTGTTATTGAACTAATTGCAATAAAATTTAATTACCACATGGATAAGAAACGCGCACTAATAAACTTTTTTAAAATTTAACTAAAAATTAATCGGAATTTTAAGATTTCATTTTACAATAACTTTGAAATATATTACCAAAAAGACCATTTTTTAAAAATATTTTTAAAATTCAAAAAATTAGTTTTTCAGTGATATCAGCTTTATTTTCGAACATTAAAAAAATTAATAAGTTTTTCAAATTACCTTTGAATAAATATCATTGTTCAAAATTTTTATTGTTTTAATTGCAGTGCTGATACACATCCAAGTTGCAACGATTTCTTATGTGTATGCTATCATTAAAATGTTACCAATGAAAGAAGAGATTAATAACTGTCCCAATGCTCTTTGAGTGAGTCTTTGGTCAACCTTTGAGTTGTCAAGAAAATTGATGATATTCATTAATTTTTTAAAAAATATTTCTAACATTTGTCGCATTTGACAATTAGCAGTTCGCCGGGGATACTGGTTGTGTTAAATTTTAATGAGATCTTTTAGACATAATTTCATGCTCATGTTTTTTTTTTTTTTTTTTCACCAAACTATTTTTAAGTATTAAGTTGTTCTAGACATTAAAGCTGCTTTAATTTAATAGTTTTGATCATTAACAATATGAACCTGCGGGTATGATATCAATAGAACCAGTCCATTGATATTATTACCCATCAATCATTATTCAAAGTGTGACTGCTGGTTCACCTATCCTCTAACTTTAGTGGTACTTTACTTTTTTACTCGTCATTTGAAATATTCTGATATTAAACAGAAAATTTCTTCCTTAACTTTTAGAAGAAAGATTCTGTATGTTTAAATATCTGATGAACAAACTGTTCAAATTTAGTACAAAAAAAAAGTCTAATAAAAAAAAACCCCTTAATTTAAGAAAAATTTGCACTATTGAATTGGTGTCAATAAGCCAATGGAGTTGTCTCCTCGAAACTTTCTCGTATATTCTCAAATAAATGTGTAATCTTTCCATGTAAAATTGTTGACCTTAGATAAAGCTGAGAATGCCATGAATGCTCAAATTTTTATTTTCAGAATTCTGCACATAAGCATTACTTCTTAGCCTAGTAAAGGAAACCGAGTTTAAATGTTCGACTTTTTTTTAAATTAAATAAAAACAATTATTGAATTATCTCTTAATTTCCATCAAAGCGCAATGAATAGTAACCACCTCAAATAATTAATCATCACACAATTCATCTCCTTTGAACTAACATAAAACAATTATTGAATGAAGCCGAAATTTGACACACAAATACAAATTTAGTCACATATCAAATTTCATTTATCTAAATCGTACGATTTCTTTAGCTATCGCGTTTACTTGCATACAGACTGACATATGGTCAACCATTTGACAGATGTGGTTCAAAATTTGATACTTACATTTTAGATGCTAAATCTGTGCACCAAATTTTATTCACTTAGTTCTTTTGCGTTTTAAAGTTAGCGTGTTTATACGTTCTCCGACAGATTTTCAGAGCATGAATTTCGTTCAAAATTTAATATAATCTAAATCTGATATTAAGAACATCTATCAAATTTCATCCGCCAGGTTTTTAAATTATTGGGCTCAAAGGCAGGCAGACAAACAGACATAATACCAGAAATGTGTCTTTTGACTCAGAGAAGTCCAAAACATGGACACTCATCAAAATCTAGAGTACGAATCTTTTTACTATTAAATATTTACTCTTTGCACTTTAGTAAATCAGAAAATTATTATTATTATTAATAACTTCTTACATGTTGAAACGGTGTAAAGGTTTTTGATGCTATTGTTGTACAATATTACTTTCGGAAATTATCTTGGAAAAACGCAAAGATCCCACTTAATTTTTAATGAATTAATATGGTGATTAAAAGTTCAAACCATTCCTAGGTGAATATTGTCACCGTCCAAAAATAGTTATAGGTCAAACGGGCTATTAAATAGAACAAAGATACACACACAAAAATATCCTTTAATTTTTTGAAATTTTATCTTCTGTTGTCTTAAATTTTTAAAGTTCAATTTCATTTCCAAAAAATGTTTATAATTTCTTTTTAACGTCCTGTTTTTCATAGCACAAAAATTTTCTTAAATACAGTAAACACATATTTTAAGAAAGTTTAAATTGCTTTAATTCAAGTAATGAAATTTCCGAATAAAATAAATTTAAGAACGGATAGTGAAAAGTTAAGAAATTAGAAAGAAAGTGAAAATGCGTAGGAATATATATATATATATATATATATATATATATATATTATCTCTTGTGTGTAGGAAATTATTTTTTGAAATATAAAACAGTTGAATCTAACCAATTTGTATATACATCCTGTGCAATTTTTCTTTTTCCTTTTTTTGAAATAACAATTTATATAGAAAGTGAAATATCAGAATCCATGAAGAAAAAAGTTTTTGTTTGATATTAGAAGCATTGATAACATTATTATGTAGAATGATTGCATTGCAGATTTATTTTGAATTTTGCTTCATCAGTTCTCTATTTATTTAATGTAATAAAATAAAAAACTCGGATATTAAAATAAGTAATTAAAATTTGCTTGCGATTGCGCAAGAAAAGACATTGCTTATAACAATTAAATGACAAGAGTGGATTTTTTTTTTTTTTGTGACTTCATTTTTATGCGGTAAAGTTTGGAACCTAAATAAAAAAATAAAACATTAATTGATAACATTAATTTATATTAACATTAAAATATTTATCAACGAGCTTTAAGACAATTATTTAATTAAAAATACTTATTTGACTAACTTGCCTTGCAAAAAAAAAAAAAAAAAAAAGTTGATGTGAACACGATTCTGTTAGAATTCTACGCCATCCTGTTTGAGTGGTTATCTAAACTTTAAGAAGTCCTGTATTAAAATGGGGATTTAAAAATATCATCCTAAATTATGTAGAAAGAACAGATGCTATAAAAAATTCAATAACCACCAGATGTACTAATAAACCAGGTGGAGGATAGATTTTTATGTAAACAATGTCAGAATGTAAATAAAGAGCAGTATATACTACTCTTTTTAATATTATTCTCGATTTCCCCACCTCAAGCATATATATCCATCGCTTTGTACCCAATTTCCCCCAACCACCTGTTGACGAACAAGCACCTGTCAACAGCAACGCAGCCTCCCCACAACGAAGACGGGCCATTTCCATTGCAAAAGTTTTATAAAATCTTACAAGACAATCATATATAACTCACAGCCCATAATGCTCATCTATGAAGCTCGTAGCCAATACTCACCAAAATCTTTAGTAAAAAATTTCGAAACTTTAAGATTAAAAATTTCTGAATGTACAAAATTATGAATTAAATTCGTGTTAAATTGACTTTAGATGCATTGTATTAAATAAATAACACCCGAATAAAAACACCCCAATGAAGTGGAACTTGGTTAATTTGAAAGTTACTTTGAAACCGAATAAATTGATAATTCTAATTTTTTTCTCGGTCTCTTGAATTTCCTATTAAGATAATAATAAAATAATATTCGAATATATTTTCATTAATTCGAAATCAAAGGGAAAGCACATGTCTTCCGAGGATCAATGAAAATATTATAGTAAAATATGTTTAAAATCAACTGTAAAAGTTAATTAAATGCAAATAAAAAAATTCACAGCAATTAATTGAAAAGATTTTTTAAAAAAAATTTTTAAGGGGCATAAAATTTATCTTGTTATAATATTTACGGAAGTTATCATGACAAAACTCCAAAATCTTGTTTAATCTTTCATTAATCAAAATTTCAAACCTTCGTTCCGAGGTGCTCTTTCCCATCTTTCTATATCTATCAGTTTAATAGTTTTTGGTCAAAACAGTTTGACTTGTAGAGATGCACACACACACGTTTTTCTTTATTTCTCTTATAAAAATGATGAATGTGTGTGTGTGTTGACGTTCTACAGATCTGACCATTTGACCTACAGCTACCAAATTCGGTATTATATAAATCATAGAGGGTATAAATAAACATCTCGGTGCGATTTTTTTGGAGGAAATTTAATTAAATAACAAACTAAGCGACATTTTGACGTTTTTCTGTAATAACTTCCGTAAATATTATTGTATAAAAATGGATTTTACACTGTTTCAAAGTTTAAAAAATTCTTTTTAATGGCACCAATTTAATAATAATGCAAAATTTTCCTGGATTTTTACATTTTTTTGCTTTATTTCCAATAATAGATTACATTGTTGCCGTGAAATTCAAACCGTTTTCATTGTTCCATCAAATATTTCAGGCTGCACAGAACCCTAAAAATAATAAAAATATATTTTTTAAGGATTTATTGCATTTTTTTAAAGTCTCATGCAGTTGTGAAACTTGACTTCAAATTTCTTATTTATACAGGTTTTAAAGTTTTTAATTTCTTTTCTGGTTGTTGATAATCTCAAATTGAGAATGTGTGGTTAGTTTTGTTGTCATTTTGAAGCAGCTTTCCATTTTTAAAATGAAATAAAGTTATTTTTGACTATAAATCAATTCATTAGGGGAAATAATTATCATCTTTCATTACTCAAATGCATTTTGTTAATATTCTGTTTGAAACTTCATTACTACATAATTAATACCCAAAAATTTTCAGGATAAGAACTTTTTTTCAAGATCAAGATTACAGTTTTTTTCCTAAGAAATTAACATAATTTTTTTTCTTCTTATTCATTCTTCTGTTTAGAAAATAAAAACACAGAAATATTCTCGATTTACTAGAATATTTCTGTGGAATAGAAGGCAAATTAGTGAAAACGATAATTCTGGAAGCCAGTCCTCTGCAGATATTAATATGAGATTTAAAATACAAGTGGTGTAATACAAGTAGATATTGCGGATAAAATTGAAGATATCTTTATAGCATAAAAATATATTATAATAGATATTGAAAATAAAATTAGTAATGTATAAAGTTATGCAAAAAATAAAATAAAAAAAGGAAAATAACTAATTGTACTGATTTAAAACTGATTAGAAATTAGAAGGTTTTATGCATAAATGTGATTATATTTGATTGTAATTTGTATTAGTATTACTACATAAAAGTGAATAATGCTCAAAATGTTTACGAAATTATTAAGCTTTGATCAGACCAAGTAATCTGTTGCTGTAATAACAAATGTTATCGATATTATGCAAAAACATAATAATCTAAATAAACAAAAAATAATCAATTATATTGACTTTAAATAGTTTTTTTCATATTTTAAGTTGAGGAAAAAACAAAAAAGAAAATAGAGCTCTACGAGTATTATTAGTTTTTGTTTAATGCTTTTACAAACCTTAAATACATTTTCTTCAGAATTCTACTTTTGGTAGAATTCAGAGGAAATTTTCTTTTCCCTTAGGTTTTTCTTTTCTATCCAAGATAGTCTTGAAATTTTTTGAAGATAATTTCATATATATTGCATATATGCACAATAAGAATTAATATCGTTATAGTATGTTAAAGATAAAATATTTCCAGTTTTGATTTTCTTTTAAATGCAAAGATTAATATTTTTGTAATTTTCAGTTTTTTTCCCCTTTCTTTCTTTCCTTTCTCTCTCTATCTTTTTTCTTTTAAAAACTGATGATTAAAATTTTGCCAAGAGTCAGATTCTCAGTTCCAACTAATTATTGTTGCAAATAATCCACATTATTGAAAATAGCTGAATTAATGAAAAATAATAAAAATTAAACATATTATTAGTTTTTTTAAAATTCTTTTTTTAATATTAAAAATAACAATGCCTGCTAAATTGTCGTTTTTGTCAAAACCAATTTAATATAATTCGCAAAAGTCTTTAACTACTTTTAATGCTACTGTGCATGAGTTTTTTTAAGAGTATTTTCTTGCCTTAATCGCCTGATTTTTTCGGTTGTTAAAGGCTAAGGAAAAAGGATTCTGTTGCATATATTTATAGTTTACAAAACGAATAAAAAATTGAAGTTAATCTACAGTGAAATTTAGAACAGATAAACCAGACATTCACATTTTTATGTAACCACTATGATGTCATGGAATTAGTTCCATTAGAAAGGTTCATGCATACAATAAGCAAAACATGTGTAAAACGATTAAATGTTTGACAGTTTTTACGTAATCATGCGTGAAATCATTTAAGTTATATTTAAACAATTTAACTGAAATTATATATAATCAAAATCCTGTGCAAACAGCTGGTCGTCAATGTTGATTAATTTTAAATAGAGATATAAACTACACAGGTATTAACCACAACCTTTCTTCTTTTACTTTTAACAGTGAAAGAAATTTTTTTTTTAAATTAAAGTTTTGATGAAACAATAAGAATAATTTGAATTTCATAGCAACAATGAAATATATTATTGAAGAATGGTGCTAATTTTTTAAAGGCTATCAAAATTCAATAAAAAAATTGCACAGACATGGTAAAATTAAAAAGATAATTGTTTAAATTTTAAAGCAATTTAAAAATTATTTCCTTTCAACAATATTTTTTTGGAAGTTTTTATAAGAAAACAACATATTCTGACTTATTTTTTAATTAATTACAATTTTTAATGAGATGCAGATTCTCACTTTCAAATAAATCTGTGCCAAATTTGGTAGATTCAAATTTAACAGTGAGTCATGTAGAACCACAAGTGTGCATTAATTTTCCTTTATTATTAGTGGAGATATAGCATTCATTAAAGCTATTAAATATTAAAATGTAGCTGTCAAGTTCGCCGAGAAATGGTTGTTAAAAATTCTAGTTGAATACTTTGTAATTTAATCTGAATGGCTTTTTTATTAAAAAATTTCTAAATGTCAACTTTTCATAGGTATATAATTCATGCAATTATAAAACTTTTAAGCTCTTCTGCACATTTTGCCATACATTTCCTTAAGTTTTTGTCTCTCTCTCTTTGTCTTTTTTAAGTTTTTATCTTTATACATACAATTTCATCACAAAAAAAAAGTAACAGTATTTAAAAATGGGTGCATTTTAAAATTTTTTAAACATTTCTTGATTCTGAAATACACCTTAATTGTAAGTAAAAATTTCATTTAAAAGCATGTCTTTTACTGAAATTTACTCAACAACAACAAAATATTAATAATGAGATGAATCTTCATATTTTAAACATCAATAATAATCCTCAATCAAGTACTGTTAAGCATCAAATTATTAAAATTGTATTGTTATTGTAATAATCTTACACTTATCTTTTTTTTTTTTTTTTTTTTTTTTGAGTGGCAGGAACATTTTTAATTGAGTTAACACAATAATGCCATAAAAATCTAAAGCATCTGAATAATTTTTCTGAAATTGCTTGTTGCTTTTTGCAATAATATAATTTAACCTTCTGATTCTCTATGTAAGCTGTGCAGATGATTAATAGTTTTATTTCCCTGACTTTCTGCAATAAAGGATTAAATATCTGATGAAATAATGAAAATAATTTGAATTAAAAAATATTGTTGAAAATTATGTAAAAATTATTTTTAAAAATTTCTCAGATTGCAGGAAAAAAATAATAATAATTGCACAGCAGCAAAATTGCTAAAATTAAAAAGAAAGTTTTCTTGAATTTTAAAATAATAGAAAAATATTTTTATGAGCAACAATATTTTCGGAAATTAATTTCAGAAAAATGTTAAACTGTTGCTTAATTGTTAATCAATCAAAATCTTTAAAAAAATCATCCGAGTTATGAATTTCTAAACACCAAAGTTTATTGCTGTGAAATTTGATGGTTGATGGTCAAACTATGTGGGCTATAGTATGCCAGAACACAGATTTATTATTAGTAGAAATAAGTGCAGTATTAAGAGGTATCAGATGGTTCAATTTATAAAAGAAAAATAAATATTCAAAAGAAAAATTAATTCATTAAAAACAAAAAGTAAATACCAATGATTTTTGGAAAGAATTTAATGTAAATCAACTTATGTATTGGAAACCGTTACAATTATTTCAAAAACACGTTTTATATAAGTAAAAAAGTTTTGCCTTTCCGAATCCATCATTCTGATAATATCTGAAAAACCATTCATTACCACTACTTCCTGAGAAACATATTTAAAATCTTAGTATTATTTCCTTATAATCATCATTTTAAAGTTTTTTTTTTTTTTTTTTTTTTTGTCACCATATTTAGCAGTCTTCATAGTAATGATCATATGAAATCAGTGAAATGATATTTTTAAGATAACTCAAAATTATATTCATAAAATATATTCTCGATTTCTAACGCTCAATTCAAAGGACAAATTAGACTCATCAGCTTGCAATGAAGTAAAATATGCATATATATATATATATATATATATATATATTCATGTTTTAACAACACTATTCACTGCAGAAATAATAATAGCCCTGTTTCATTCAAATGTTTCTTCAAAGCAGGATAACTTTACTTCACCTATGAGCATACCCACCAACAATGATTACCTAGCTATCTATAGTACTTCTCACAGATATATTACAAAAAAATGAATGTCCATACATTATTAGAGAATAAATATTTCCAAAAAATTTTAATTAATTACAACATTACTCAAAATTATTTAACAAACATTTATTATTGACTAAATATATAAACGAAACACTTAAAAAATCACATAAAATGATTTTGTTGACAACACTTTTGTTCTTTATTAAGTAGCAAGCACTTATATCTTTTTTAAAGTCATCATTGCTCAGCTTAACATCATAATTTACATAATTCAAATCTCTGTCCTGATTTTTATCGATATCCTTTTTCTAATAAGAAAATATAGGCTCCAACATTTTTATGAAACTGGAGCAAAAATTAGAATATTAATAAATAATAAAATAACACATGTTGAAAGCAGTCACTTAAAAAACATAGATTAGAATGTCTGTCATAATTTCTACAAAATAGATTCTTTTAAAAAATGCACATTTGTAATGCTAAAGATGATTAATAAAAGGTAAAGCTAGAGATATAAGGATTACTATTTGATAGAAATTAATTAATCTGCTAATCTGATTTCAATCAGAGAATATAGATCTAAAAAGAATTCAATTTGAAAGTTCAACAGACACAGTAGATTATATATCTATATTTTAAGCTTTTCTTTAATTAAGTAAAGTTTGATTTACAATTTATTGAATAAAAAGATAATATTTTGATCATATAATGAAGTTCCAAACTTAAATTTATTCTTGTTCAAAATAAAATAAATTCATATATTTGACAACAGCAAAAAGCTAAGTGAAAATAAACAAATAATAATGATTTAACTGGTTAATTAACTTTAAAATCATTATAAAATTTACAAAGGAATGTTTAAATTACATAATAAAGTCTCTCAGATGTCTGCACTAAAATTTTCAATATCATTGGTTGACAACAATGAAGTAATGACTTTAGTATGTGCATATATTTAAAATCATATCATTATTGTTATCGTTCAAGGAGAAAGAATAGCATAAGATATTTTGTTAATATATGACTTTTGTATTATATTATATATTAAAATTGCAGAAAAAATAAAAGCAAATATTAGAAGTCAAAAGCATATATTTAATTTATCAATGTAAACATTACACAGAGATTGTTATGCACAGCTTTGCAGAAAAATAGGCCATCTAAGAAACTAAAATATGAATGTCTAAAAAAAATGTCTTTTTCAAAGAATCAGAAGTACTGTGTAGGTATCTAAACCTTTTTGAATTCAATAAAAATTATATAAAAGCTGTGCAATTGTTTTTCAATGAATTTAATTTTTCAAAAAATATTAATCTAAAAAGAATTTTTTTTTTAAATTAATTATTTGACATTATTTTTTTTTCTTTGCAAGCAGAGAAAAACAACCAAATTTGAATTTTTTACAATTTGTATATAATTGTGCTGACTTACATTTTTGATCAATCTAATCATTCATTTACTGAGATTAATAATTATCTTAAAAACAGAATTAATATATCAAAAGGAGTAAAAATAAATAATTAAAAATAATTTACTTACCACAGAATTATAGAAAGCACTTCAAATAGAGGTATAATTCACAGGCTTATCAAATGATCAATCATTCAAAAGTAATAGGAAAACTTTTTGGGATTATTCTTTACCTTTCCCCTCCAAAAGAATCAATAAACAGTTGCCAAACAGCATTGTCTATTTTATTTTAAACAAAAGCTATTTAATTACTTTGATGTGTTAAAAAAATGAGCTTTTAAAGTAAATAAACCATAGTTTTTTTGTTTAATCACATCTCTGAATTTTGTTAATATTTTACAAAAGAATATTTAACTAGAATATTAACTATACTGTATATCTACATTTAAGCACAACTCATCTGCTTCTAAAGTGAACATGATAAACAGTAAAAGAAAGTTTGGATGCTAAAAGAAACATTACTCTAATAATCATCAAATGCATGCTGGCAGGATTTCACAATTAGGTGCATAAAATTTCTACTTGTTTCAGACATTAGATGTATGCACTACAGCTTAAAAGTGCAAGAATCACTGACTTAATTCAAAATGCTGCTTCTTATCACATAGCATAGTTGGAGTTTGAAAAACAAATATAATGAAATAATAATTACTGCCATTCCCATCAAAATCATGTATTAAAATTAATTCTATGCATTGGATTAAATTGCTTCATGTGCAATTAAAGGTGACTTTATTTTGTTTATACATTTGAATGCCATAAAAGAAGTCCAGATAGATTAAATTTTAATTATATATAGTCACTTTAAATGTTTAATTTATAAAAAGAGTCACAATAAATGTACATTATTTTCAGTTTTACTATACAAAGCAATTTGTGATTTTCAATTTTTAAAATGCATGGGTAGAGTTGAATTTTTCAATCTAAATTCTGTTGTATGAGAACTCAGTTATATATGCTACTTGGCCCAATCAAATACAAGCATGTTCACTGAAATGTTAAGTAATACTCTAATCAAACACAAGTATTCTTTTGCCTTGTTTATAGATAGTCAAGAGCTTAAATATACTTAAAATACTTTAATCTAAATTTTAAAAAAAATTAAAACATTAGTCTAATTTAATATTCATTTTTAATTACTATCTTAAACTGGCATTTTCTTTCCACTGTTAATATAACTATTGAGGGACATATTCCAATTTATATTACTTTTTAAAGATAATTTCATTGATTAATTAAATTATTGATACAATTATCATTTCTATATTTAAATCCATACAGATTTTACCTAGAATTCATTTTAATCTCATTTCAAATTAATTGCTCTCAATCTTAGCAAAAAAATATATTAAAACTCAATACATTGATGTGTTTGAATTTTTGTTTTGCAAATCCATTTTCACAATTAAATTTTAAATGCACTTCCAAGTACAAAAGTTTGAATTATCATTATTTTTAATTTAAAATGTTTTGTGCTAACTTTAATGAAATTAAAACTTGTTTTTACAATATAAAAATTTTAAATGTATTATTTCAGAAGTGTCAATAAATAATTCATTTTCTACTTGGATAAATCAAATTTAATCTTCATGATAATAAATATGAATGTACATGTTGACAGCCTACAATTACCAAATTTGCCACATATATATATATATACTTTGAAGGGTAAAAATGTGCATATAGTTATTTTTTAAGATTTTAATTAATTAAAACACCAAGTTAAATTCTGGCATTTTCTCCACAATTACTGAAAATATTATTACACAAAATCAATTTGTTTTAAAATTTGAGAAATTGTCTTTTTAATGACATCGAGTTAAAAGTTGCACATATTTTCTGTGAATTTTAACGATATTTTTTTGCTTTATATCCAACATATATTGTTGCCCTGAAATTCAAACTGCTTTCATTGTTTTATCACTATTTGATTTTTGCTTTGTTGAAAGCAAACAGTTTTTGTTTAATATCTGTTTAGTTTACAAGTTGTATAAAAAAATAAAATAAAAGTTGCAACATGATATTTAGAAAACAGATGAACTAGACATTTATGTTTTTAATAAAGCTACAATGTTATGTAACTGTTTCCATTAGAAAAGTTTATGAGTATAATAAACAGAATATAGAAAATTAAAATTCATAGTTAATAATAAAATGTCAATCTGGCAGAATTATAACTATATCTGAAATTAAATATAACCAATATTCCTGGCAAACCAACCATCGTCTGTTGTAAATAGTAAAGTTTGTAATAAATCTAAATTGCACAATCCGTTTTACTAACAAATGTTTCACTTTATCATTTAAAAATCTAAGTGATTTACAATAGTTATCAGACCCAAGTTATAATTTTCAAAAATAACTAATCAGTTCAGTAATTTAAAAAGTAATATCAAATATAGTTATTTTAAACAAGTTGAAAATTTCATAAAAGTAACCAAACTGTTTCTTAATTAAAGAGACCCAACCACCAAGATTGGCTAAGACAATATAATTAGATTCAGTTAAAAAAAAAAGTAAAGTATATAACTAAAGAAAATACCTGCTGGTCTCTAAAAAGATACAGTGTCAGTAAATAATTGCCATAGATACTTTTTTTATGACTCTTAAATAAATATTTTTGCACAACTTTATATTTCCAATTAATTATTTTTAAAATAAATATAAAATCACTTGAAATTTTTTTTGTTTCTTTAAATATTACTTGGTGCTACTAATTCTCCTAAACTTTATAATTAATAAAATTAAATATTATGGATTTCTTTTTAGTATTGCAAGATAATAGTACAAATTTATGGAAAACATTGTAAAAAATGCTTCTTGGTACTGATGTTTGCTTAGATTTTAAAAAATTAAATATGTTCGATAGAAATAATCAAATTTAATAAAAAGATAAAATCACTTGTGATTCCATAAATCTTAGTATATTAAGTAAACTGGAAACCCTTTAAATTAAATCAAAGCACAATGCAGCTTTATTGTGAAATGTAAATAAAACAAATAACACAAGATGACAACGTGATGGGTTTTAATTGTTACAAAGTCTTATAACACATTAAAATGTTCTCTGCAAACTAAACAATTTTAAAATTTACAGTTATTGAAATCAAGGTATATATCGTATTGTCCAAACAAATTAAACATTTTTGTAAATATAATGTTACACTATGAAATGAAACATGGAGAAGTGGAACAGATTTCACACATTTCAAAATTTTACTGCTGTCGAGTGCAGAATTGGCCAATTGATTATTATTACATTTTCACATGATATATACATGTAGGAGAAAGTTTAATTACATTTCTAACAAATTATAGTCCAGAATAAAATAAAAACAGCATTTAGAGGTAGCATTTTCTACCATGTGAAAATATAACATTATGGCCTAAAGAATGGGGAATTGTATAAACTAGTCGCATTAACAACTAAGGCAAAAAATTTAATTTAGATTTCTTAAAAGTGAAAATTATTTACAGATGTACCACTGTTGCATACTGCTGAGTGGATGGATCACATAAGTAATGCTGAAATTTATAATCATTACAGAGCATGGAGTTAATATATAAGTACATCAGTGTGAAATGAAAATGCAGTAATGAGATGAATGCAGCCTCAGATCAGAAAGGCAAAGTTGTTTAAAATTTAATTAGGCAAATATAAAAATGTGTTCAAAAATATCCAATTGAATGATGTAAAATGATGAATGACAAATTCTTTACCTTTCTGAAATAAGACATTTGATGCACATATAACACACCTATTCCATATATCCCTACAATGAAATGCTATTAACAAGTTACTAAGACAGGAAACAAGAGTCCTGCTCTACAAATGACGTTATGAGGTAATGTGTGTTAATCACTCGTCATCATCATCTTCCTCCTCCTCTTCCTCTTCTTCACCTTCTGCTTCCTCTTGTTCTTCTTCCTCCTCCTCCTCTTCACCAGATTCATCACTATCCTTCTTTTTGTTACCCTTGGCAGGAGCACCCTTCGTTTTCTTACCCTTGTAAGCCTTCACTTCCTAAAATGTTACAAAAGTAAACAAGATAATAAATTTATTCCAACATTTTTGATAAAACTTAATGTTATATATAAAATTAAAAAGCAATGAATTAAATATGTAAGTACCTTTAGATATCGAGCTTTGTCTTTAGCAGCAAGGGCATCATATTTAGCTTTCGTATCAGCTGAAACACTATTCCAACGACGACCAAGCTCTTTAGCAACATCACCAACTGTAGCATCAGGCATGGATTCTTTCACTTTGGGGCGCTCATCATTTGAGAACCAGAAAAATGCAGACCTTCAAGAAAGAAAAAAAAAAAAAAAAACATTAGCAGAATTAAGAACCTGTTCTAATATTTGCAAGCCAAATGATTTTAAAATCAAGATGTATGCTATAATATTACACTACTTACAAAGATCTCTTGGGTGCATTGGGGTCCTTAGTCCTTTTCCTCTTCTTAGAAGCCTTTTCTCCTTTCACAGGTTTGTAGTTGGCCATTTCAGATTCATATCTAGCTTTATCCTTCTCAGCCATCTGGTGAAATCTTTGCTTTTCCTTCTCAGACATAGTCTGAAATATCAATTAAGAAAGAATATAAATTTACATCTTCAGAAGAGTATTTTAAAAGAGATAACACGCAATAAAAAATTTGCACTGTATTATTTGTGAAATGGAATATTTATTAACTCAAAACATAAATTATGCAATTTACATTATTTAAATTAATTTTAAAATGATAAGCAAAATAAAAAAAATTACAATCATCTAAAAAAGTTACCAATAGTTTTTTTTAATAACAAGATACGTCAATATTTATGAAAAAATTTCTTTTAATCAGCAAGTTCAATTCATATTCATGCAAACGAACAGACTACTGCTATAACAATACCTAAATACAAAGGGACATAAAATAATTTACCTTCCATCGATCAGCACATCTCTTCGAAAATTCAGCAAAGACCACAGATTCTTCAGGGTGCTTCTTCTTGTGTTCTGCACGACAAGTTTGCACAAAGAATGCATAAGCAGACATACGTCCGCGTGGTTTATTATCACCTTTACCCATTATGACAATTTAACCTAAAATAAAAAGGAACTGATGAAAATCTAGTTAAACTTTCAAAAAAAAAAAAAAAAAAAAAAATTCTAACATTTATAGAATATACATTTTAATTTAGAAAAATTGATAACCATTTCTAAATATTCTACAAAAAAAAATTTATTCAGAATTAAAATTAAATAGAAAATGAATGTTATAAACCAGAATTAATTATGTAAAATAAATTTATTTTGAATTAAAAAGGTGAAATTTTTTTAATAAGTTAAAATAATGCAACAGATTACAAGGAAAAAATTCCCCAAAACTTGAAATGAATTTTTTGTAAGCTTTCATAACTAAGAGAATTCAAATTATTGAAAATTAGAATTACATGTCATGCATATTAAATATTTTAAAATAATTAAATTCTTTTTAACTTTTGATACAAACAATTTAAAAATGTATTCTACATTTCAAAAATCCTAAAATATCAATCACACTTGAAGTTCTAAATAAAAAATATTTTCTTATTTAAAATAATTGATGGCATGCATATAATTGAAGAAATAGAATGCAAAAATAATTTAAAAATAAAAAAAATGGTATTATATTAACTAATAAACAAAGTAATAATAATAATAATAATGAATAAAATTCACTTTTAACACATAAGAAAATTAGCAACTTCATCAATACTTATATACAGATCCTTAGCATTTCTATTAAAGAAACGCTTTAGAAACTTGAGAGACCATGTTTTCATTACTGAAAACCCCGTTGAATTTAGCCTTCGAGTGCAGAAAATGGCTTCCTGTCTAATAACAATGACGACGAGTAAGATACCAAATTAATTTTAAATAGTATCTTCAACTTATGCAAGTCTACCATTACAACTCAATGAGCGATCCTATCCATAGAGTTAACATTGCTATTGAGGTATAACGTTAGCGAATACCCAACACAGCTTTTACTACGATGGCATATAACTACAGTGCACCGAGAGCCATTTCGTAGTGCCTTTTTAAAACTATGTTTTGTCTAAGAAAAACAATAATTCGAAGCATAAAACAAATTAAAAATGCTTACGAAGATTTCAGTTTGTTGTTTTCTTTCACTGTTTAAAAACTGTAAAACACCAGCAATCCGAAAAAGAATGTTAAAATTCACCTTCAGATATACTTTTCCCAATAGAAACACTATGGCGTCCGTAGCCTCCTTTGTGGCTATGGAGAAGCGTAGCTATCCTTCAGCGCTCAATGGTAAAAATTTCATTTTTACAAATAATACAGAAAGGAAGTAGTAAAAATCATACCAGAAGAAAGCAAATACTTATTAGAATTTTTTCAGAAATTCTTATGAACATTAAAATGAGCGAAAAATATACTTACAATCGTAATTCACAACTCCAAACGCAAACACAGAGCAATACACTCGTAGCTTGCTTCAACGTGCAATTTCGCCGCCGTTAATACCGAGCGCTTCGAGTCACAGTTGGGGCCACAGTTATCATTGGATGATTTCATAAAGAGCGCAAAAAGTTAGCCAATCATATAGGATTGTTGTTATAACTGACATGGTAGCTTAGCTTTTTCCACCTATTGCAAAAAAGTAAAAAAAGAACGTTGAGAGCGGGAAAAAAAGAATGATAAGTGAAGTGTCCTGATTCTCTAGTCGCAATGGGAATAATGTTTAGTACAATTTAGATTTATTATGTGGAAACTGCATATCATAGAAAATTGTTTAATATAAACAAAAATAATGTATTTTATACTTTCTTTTTTTAATATAGTTCTTTTTAGATTTAGTTATTTTCAAAGAGAAGAAACATTTTATTTTTTCTTTCTTGAAGAACAATTTAGCCATAAAATAGTAGATGGGTGAGAACATTTGAAATATGGATATTAATAAAGAATAACAAAAAAAATGTATCTTAAATTAATAACTCACAAATAAAATTAAAATAATTCTTTTTAAAAATTTGATTTTTTCCCTTCCTATTGTGAGTTTAACAGTTCTGATATAATTAATTTATAGAATAATTTTTGAGTAAAGAAACTGAACAATGCTAACAATGTCGAACATTTTTTAAAAAACAATTTACTGGGATGTAGGTTCAATAGATTTATCGATAAAATACTTTAGAAGTTAATTAAAAAAGGTTTTACAGATCACTGCTATTTTATATTTCGAATACGATGCTTTATTTATTATGCATTCGATCATTATACTATTTATTTTAAACTTAATAAAAAATTATAAACCAAATTTTTTTAGAATTTTAAAATTGAGATGTAATTTAAATTTGTCAACTCGAAATTTAAAAAAAATTAATTAAGTTTTACCTATGCATTATTCATAAAAGAAATAGTTTTCTTATAGTTCTAAGCTCCAAATATATTCCGATCTCGAATTTCAAATGTTGTCTTTTATATGTTGCAAAATTATTTATTTAAAATTGCTAATTATTTTTTATAACAAAAAAAAAATTAGATTTTCAAAAGAAAATGAATTAATCGGTGAAAAATATCTAGGTTATCAAATGCATCGTGAAAAAAAAAAAAAAAAAAAGAGAGAGAGAGAGAAAGAAAGGGGAAAAAAAAAACTTTCACAGATGGAGGAAGCAGCATATTTTCAAAAGGAAATCGAAACTAGCTAGAACGCTCTTTTTGACGCATTTAAATAAAGCGGCACTTTTTTTTGTATTAAGACTCGTATATAATAAAGAGAAACGAGTATGCATTTTGGATCTCTTTCAGAGGACTGATTAGGCTAAAAAATTATTGTGTATCTGCAATTTCAGTATCAAAATCATATCCGAATTTCTTTGATCTAAATTGTTGATTTTGGAATTATTGTGTTCTCATATACAAGGAAAATAGTATTTCCTTCATCTGTCTTGGCGATTTTCAAGTTATTGCGTTCTCATGTACACAGGGAGATAAAAGAACAAATAATGAACCTTTGACTGATTTAAATCGGATTATCCACAGATTTTCAATTTTGATTTGAAATCGAAATAATAAAACTCTCCATCCATTTTGTTGCGCTTTTTGATTCGAGCCCACTTAACATGAATAGATCGATTGACAGGAATTTAATTCATATATGATTTCATTTAGAACTTTCTGTTTATTTATAATGCTAATAATAAAAACAAATTTCAACTATCTAACTTGTTGTATTTTTGAAACACTGTATTCATATGCACTCGGACAGAGAAGCTTCCACAAATTTATTTTTTTTCTCCAAATTTGATAGATATTTAATTTTGATGTAAAGACCGCACCACATTCACACTTCTAGTTCATTGAATCTTTGAGTACGAGACTAAAAACATAATACGAAAAATTATTTCTTCGGATTTGGATTGATCTGGAATTTGGAGATTTATCAAATTCTTGAATTTTTGTTTGCCTGATACAGTTACTTTCTCCTTTACGTACATTTAGTAAAAAAAAGAAAAAAATAAAAAACAGACGGCTTTAAAAAAAAAAAATCGTTTTACACTTTTATGAAAAGTTTTAAACAAATGAATCTATTCTTATAGGATTCAGTAATTTGTTTTATCAAATAAATTAATATTTGTTTCTAATGCATTCTTAATATGGGTATGAAAGATACACACTATTTCAAATATAATAAATGCTTGAAAGATATTGTATTATTTCCATAGTGTAATTGCATTTTAATTATTTTCGGCAAATACATCATACTCTTGAGTAAATTTCTACTTGATGTTGAGCTCAAAATTATTGACAGAAGTTTATATTGAGTTTAGATATGTAAAAGTTTCAATGGTTAACTCGGAGAAAATTGCTATTTTCCTTCTCTAGAAATGCTAAAGTTTTTTTTTTTTTTTTTACATATATTGGTTTATAGGGAATAAAACCACTATTAGGACTGTAATAAATCAATGAAACTTGTATTTGCAATGAGGTATTCATATATAGTAAATTTTAATTAAATGTTTTAAATAAAAAAAAACTTCGCAATAATTTATAAATTTTAAAAACCTAGATAAAAGAACTCTCTGTGTGAGTTTTATTTAGGGCTCCATCTTTAATTTATTGAATAAGATTTGTTGTTTCTATCCTTTCAACTCTTATAATAAATTTAAATGTACCATATATGCCATATTGAATGAATCATTTGAAAAATGGTGAATATCCATGCATAAGAAATTCCAATACAACTAATTTTTTTATATCCACGATATTATTAATTGTTATATAAAACATGTTGATTTGTATTCGATTTTAAATTTTTACTTCAAAATAAATTGAAATAATACGTTTCAATTGTAAGAATACACAAATATTTGGCATTATAAAGCTCATCGCGAATAAGTCTTCAAAACTTTAAAGATAATTTATCCTCTGAAAAAAATTTATTATCCAGTTATATCAATATCGAAAAGCTTTAATTACACAAAATAAAATTTTGTTTTAGCTTTTTAAAAATTATTTAAATTTACAAAATTTCATATAAAGCAATTACTTAAAAGCTTTGGTTTGTGGGGATGCTATCAGGCATTTCGATTAAACAACGTTATTATTCTAGTCGCGAAATAAATAAAGCGTAAAAAAATATAAATTCTTTTAACTATGAAATATTAGGACTGCAACATGTATTTATATTGAAGTCAGAAATCATTGTAAAAGAAAGTAAAATTAATTACTTAATTATAATTTATTTGAAGTTTATTATTTATTTACAATCTATCATAATAATTTCTTTTTTAAATAAAGAAATCACTAACTAATAATTATTATTGAATTTTCAAGAATTTTATAACTTTAATAATTTTTCTTTGATACACGTGTTTAAGAAAATAAATAAAAACATATATTTTTACAAAATTACTAAGGTAAAAAAAAATCATTAACTTGTTGATTAAGCTAAAAATGGATGGAAATTTTAAATTAAATGAACTACTTATTAAAAAAGAGGCCTCTTAATGTACACTGACTGAGGCTGAGATATGTTCTTGATGTTGTATGCAGATGTTATTGAAATGAGATAGTCGTTGCTCAAATTTATTTTCTTCCATTTTAATCATTCTTTCTTTCAAGTTGTCACCATTATTTTGATTTTGCAGTTTTCACCTCTGTGAATTCTAGAAGACAGGATACCACCTGTCATGGCCGAATCCCCATTAGACTTAGATAAGAAGCTTCACTTTGAAGGTCACGGACAGGTGGACATTTCACAGCGCACGAGGTCAAAGGTCTTTCACGTCTTTGAACTCCCTTTCCGGGAGAAACCGGACCAACAGTACAACTTCCTTCGTCAGTTATCAATCTACTATTACCTTCTTTTCACTTTCGCATAAAACTGCGCTTTATAGGATGGTGTGTGTGTGTGGGGGGGGGATCTTCTGTTGCTTTTTAAGAAGCGTTAACAATTTATTTAAGAAATGGAGCTTCATGCCGGGCTAGCTTGCTTTATTATTATTTGAAACTCAGTGCTGTTATCTACAGTATGACAACAAAAATATACTATTTCTGAGAAGTGATAAAGTTCGATTCCGTCAACATAACGCCTCACGTGTGTGTCAACGAATGGTTAACATTCGTTTGTTGTGTTTTCTGTTCAATGCAATAAATTTCTCAATATTTATTTATTTATTTGATTGCCAATGTAAGAATCAGAATCAAAATAGCGATGATCGTAAAGAATCTACCTTTTAATTCAACGCACAAGGGAAAAAAAAATCTTTAGACCTTTTTTGCAGTTTAAAAAATCCAATTTCTTTCTTTCCTTTTTTTTTTTTAATTTCAAAGACTTGATGGAAATTGCATTAAATTATGAAAGAAAGGAATTATTGTTGACTCTATAAATATTAGACAAATTTGATATTTTTATTTTTAGTAAAAATATTACAATTTCAGTAGATGTTTTAAAGAAATCTAAAATTGTACTAAAAATTACAAATAAATAAATAAAAAATCGCCTTTTCTTTCAATTCCAAAAATTACTTCAATTTCTTTCTTTCTTTCTTTTTTTTTTTTTAATTTAGAAGTTCTAAAAACTTTATGAAAATTGCATTAAAATTAGCAAAAGAAGAAATTACTTTTGACTCTATAAATGTCAGACGAATTTGATATTAGTATTTCTAGTAAAAATATCAGAGCATCTGAAGATGTTTTAAATTAATCTAAAATTGTACTAAAGATTACAAATGAATAAAAAAAAATAATTTGGCTTTTCTTTCAGTTTAAAAAAATTAAGTAAATTTCTTTTTTTTTAATTTAAGAATTTTAAAAGATGAAAATTATTTTACATTACATCCGCAAAAGCTTATTTATTATATTTATCACCCTGCCAAAGCATTAGTGAGCTCTCCCAGTATGGCATGTAGAAACAATTTTTTCTCTCTGTAAATAAATAAATAATTTTTTTAGACGATTTCAGATTATTGGCTACTTTAGTAAAAGAATTGATTTCAGTATAAATTTTGTATTAAAAACTGTGATAATAAATAACTAATTAATTAAATGCTATGTAATTGGAAATTGACCAAATAATTAGCTCATTGAATCAATTAATTTCCATCTTTAATATATAATTTGTGTTGCCTTAAGCAAGATTAAAATAATATTAACTTAATTTCTAGTTTGATTTTATTCCTTTTAATGTCACTAATAAAGAAATTATGAATACCATTCATTTATATATTTGAAAGAAGGAAATTATTTAAATGCAAACATTTAAGAAAACGAGAAGGTAGAAGAATTCTCTATAAGTAAATCGAAGACATGTGGAAAGAAATAACTTTCAGCTTCTAATTGATCTTTCTTTTTAATTACGTTCTTAATATAATTAATAAGAAATATTCTGAATTTTCCAAATTCAGAATATTTTCAATAATAAATTAATTAAAAATACGAAAGTGCAAAATTCCGATTTGGGAGGATCAGTCGCTTTATTTTCTATTTCGACGAAGAATTCTTTTTCTAAAAAGTGAGGGTAAGATGATTTGAAAATCTAAAAGAAAAACAATGAGATTTATAGACTTCGTTAAAATTTAAGTATATTGACTGGCACCTTACTTAAAAGTAATTGGAAAATTTTTATGTTGAAATGCTTTTATAATTATAATTTTAACGTATAATGGCTATTTAATAAACAAAAATATAATAAAATAAATCATAATTAATCTATTCCTTTTTCAGCATTGCAACTTTTTTTTTTTTTCATTTATCTTTCACTAAGTAAAATTGAGCATTAAATTATTGATTCGTTGCATAAGCGTTCGTTATAAAGCGACATGGAAATCTTTGAAATTGGAGCTTGAAATCGAATCACTTTTAATTCGAACTTGTAGATGATACAAATTTTTCACTGGTGTAATGACTTTTCTATTATATTAAAATATCATCAGCATTTCGAAATCAAAAGTAAAATTTGTAAAATAAATGATTAATAATAATAACTTTATTTGTCGTCATAGTGATCGCGAGTGAATAATTTTTAAAGCCTTTATTTCATTCGCGCACTTTATTATTATGCAATGTAATTACTCAATTATTTCTCATATTTTATTAAAATTATTATAATCTGATTGATTAAAATTATTAACTTACGTATTATGTACTCAAACAATTAAACGTTAAAAATAACATACTTAATTTTAAAGTTGCCATTTTCTAGTTATCATTTTAAAGACAATTCTTTTTTTAATTTGAAAAAACATCTTAATTGACATCTTAATTTGAATTTTTACTGTTGCGCGTCAATTTAGAATTAGCCCAACTCCATTGTAGTTTAATAGAGGAAGAAGTTGTAAATTGTATAAGATATAAAGCATTTACAATGACTATTTCATATGAGTAACAAATTCCAGATTTGCTATCTGCTTTCAAATTTCCAGTTTTTACACAATTGTTTTAATTTGATCGATTTTTCGAAGCCGTATTTTAGATTTTTAAAAAAATTCCATTCACATATCACAAACAATAATCCAAAATCCTTGTGATAATATGTTGCCATACTTACGATTTTACTCTAGAACAGCGACAGAATGTTAATTTATCACAACATTTTTAAATGAACAGAACAGAAAAATAGCACTGACATGAAATAATTTCAAAATTTCCTTTGTCTTTTTTCTTTTGCAATTAATGCCTTTCATACATAGAAATTCTCAAAGAAGTTATCGAAGTTAAAGGAATTTCGGATAATTTCAATATCGGCTGTGGCAGGCTGATTTGACAGAGAGATTGAGGTTTATTATTAACTTTTATCTAATCAGCTTTCGAAATTTGATTAGAGTGTTTTAGTAGAATTTATGAAACTGTTGCTAGTAGCTATTTATATAGATGTGACAAAAGATGCTACGCATTAAATAACAATGGTGGTTTGAAATAAAAATTTATAATCAATGCAGTAATTAGTTGTGTATAATCAATGCAGTATTTAGTTGTGTATAATCAATGCAGTATTTAGTTGTGTATAATCAATGCAGTATTTAGTTGTGTATAAAAAATTGATTTTCTTGCATTCATTTTTTATTTTGGTTATACATTTTTATTTTATTTTAATTAAAGAAAGTGCTGCAATCTTCAAAAATTTCAACTCGGAGTTTTTGATTAATCTTCATGTTGCAGACCTCCAAATATATATATATATTTAAAAGCAATGATTTATAGAATGGAATGCAGTATGCAACCTAAATATCAAAAAGTGTAGATTTCTATCAATTGTGAAGGAAGTCAGTCAGCAAGAAGTTGGTTTATTCATCCGTCTGTATGAATAGGATAACTTAAAAATGCAAACAGCTAACTGGGTGAAATTTAGTATGAAATCAGCTTATAAAATCTTACAGTTTTGGCGTCAACTTTGTGTGCGAATAAAACAATGGATATTAATTAGTTGTGGAATTATAAACTTAATATTTACATTTTTTTAATGTTGGATTGTAGCAAAACTCAATGAACTGAGGACTGCAATTTTTAATTTGTAAGCTTGCATTTTATCTAGAACTGAACCCTGCAATATTTATACCATTCTATTAAGACTTACCATTCTTAAGTATAGACTCGTGCTTATTCTTACCATTCTATTAAGTACAGACTCGTGCACAGCCAAATCGGCGCCACTGCACAAATATCTAATGAACTCTTTTATGCAATAGTCATATTTGGTGGAAATTACTTATGGTTAAAACTTGAAATGAAGTTTTATTAACATAAAAATAATATGAAAAATAAGAGCCTTTTTGTCTCTGTGCATATGACCTTGCACGCACTGACAGCGTGGGGTTGATGAAGTACGGTAAAGGGCTTGATATAAGAGATTGGTAAATTTCCAGTCCATAAGAATGTGATTAGATAGCCCTTCCATATCGAAATTCATTTTATTCTTGCTTCACGGGGCAGTTGTAAGTTTGTAACGATACGCCAATTTTGGCCAACCCCGCTTTCCTAACGAAGAGTGGGGGGGGGGGGGATAATGGGGGTGAGAAGAGGAGGACTGGAACCTGAGGGGATTGTTCTGAAAAAGAGTGTTTGTGTTTTTTCATATTTTAGGTTTTACTTTTGTGCTGTGTCCCGTATCAAAATGTGAAAAAAATTTGGAACTAAATTGGAAGTGATCACTGTCTCTATCGCTCACACTAAAGAAATCCCACTCAAAGAAGGCTTTTTACAAAGTTATTTCCATTATTTTCCTTCAGTAATTTTTAAAAAATTTGTATTTGACAAAGCATTTTTTTTCCCCTACTAGTACACTCATTTGTTTCAACCAGATTTTAATGATTAGTTTTAATTTGAGTGTTCAAAAATATTATGTTTAGACAAATTGCAAGGACGCAAAGTTTAGTGAGAAAGATAATTGCATGACGGAGGGTAAAACAAAGACAAAATAATAAAAATTAGTTTTTGATTGCAAACTTCACATTTTTTAAGCTGAGTTGTAGTAAAAGTTAATGTGTTGAAATCTGCGGTTTCTTAATATTCTCATTTAATTTGGTTATCATATTCTTTCAGCATTATTTTTATTTTGTATCTGACATTGCATTTCTTTCTTTTTTTGTTTTCTTAAATACTTACCAATGTGAATAAGATTTTAAACTCTACTACAACTTTTGTTAGTTAATCCGTGACGTCATATTCAAGACATTATAAACAGGATAACAGCCCATTCGAGATAGGCATATCTTTTTAACACAAGGGTTGCAGATTTAACTACATTTTTGTCCAAATCTCAGAAAATATCGGACGTTTGTACATTTGCGTATGTACAAATGCGGTAACACAACATTACAATGCCTTAAACAAATAAAATTTGATATGACTTATCATCAAAATTTTTAATTTGTATCCAATTTGTGATGCTCAAATTCTTAATATACCCAAACGGTTTTCTTAACCACATTGAGTAAATATGACATATTATGTTTGCATACGATAAAATTGAGGGAAGAATACTCTCCCTTGGATTTGTAACGATACTTAATTTTAACATGAGATCAGATCAGATTATTATTACGAAAAGGATGCCATTATTTGTAAGTAAATGCACTCAACACTTTTTAAACAGTTTGTGTGATAACGGGGAGATGGGGAATTAAGCTAAGCTACTAGTGTGCTTTATTTTATATATTAAATTAAATATAATAAAATTGTACAAATGTATGCACACACAAAAACAGAACACCAGCAGGAATAATCTTTCCAAAACTTTCGCGCATCCTCTCCGGTAAAGATGGTATATCCTTCCCCCTAATCCCCCCCAGGGGACCATCTCGAAACGAGAATGAGATCTCGCCACCCCGGAGAGTTCACGAAGAGGTGGAGGTCTGGTTCCTCCCATCGATCACAGGACGTACTTCCTTAGGGAAGGGTTGTACCGTGGCCGGTGATGGCCGTAATCATCTGCTTTGAAGATGTATCAATGGAAACATTCGTTAAGCAAAAAGTACTTTTAAATAATTTGAAGATTCATTAATATCAGGAAATTCAGAACCATCTACAAACAGCAATAGAAATAATAATATTAAAAAAAAAAAAAAAAAAAAAAAAAAACACGTGGAAAACAAATAAAAGCTACCTGAAGAAAATAGTCTAAAATGTTTCGTTTGTACTGAACGATTAACACTATGTCATTTTTCTCCAGCATTAGCTGTAGTGAAATAATATACAAAAGAACACTTATAAACGATGAAAAGGAATTTGTATTAAATATCCATTAAATAAGTAGAAAGATTACTGAAAAATATGTTGCACATCGTTTGGAATAAAATACCATTCCTTCTAAAACCACAGGTAAAAGTGTTGTGATGTATACAACTCAACATATAAATGACAACGTTTATCCCTGGTACCCCTCGCACTCAAACGGTCCTACCTGTGAAAAGTACGGTTTGCGATGGATTCGTCCATCCCATAGGAATAAACGTTGCGATTGAGACGCTAGTCCTTGGGACTGAACCACAGTTCTCGCCAGTGTTGCTGTAGAGGCGATCCGGTCATTTAGTATTTATTATCCATGTGTCTTCGGGTGGATCGGAGAGTCAGTGATATGACTACTCCTCCCTCTGGTACAATTACAGTGGATCTTGGGAAGGGGCGTAAAAGCGCGGATGCTCCGATTTTTATTTTCAGAGTACGGCACCCAAGCGCTTTGCAGTAAGATAAAGAAAATCGAGCATGCATTATGGACAACTTTTTTTTCCGATCGAATGAAACCAAAATTTGATATAGAACGACAATTTTAGTAACGTCATATAATAAATTTCATTTCTCTAAGTCGTAGCGTTTTTGAGCTATGACGTTTACGTACATGCAAATTGACAGATGGTCAAGCCGTTGAAAAATGTCTAAAACTTGAAACAGATCTATAATTTAGATGCTAAAAATATGTATCAAGTTTTATACTTACCTAGCTTTTAAGTTTTATAGTAGTTTTGTCCACAAATGGCAGCGAATTTCATTCAAAATTTGCGATAATTACAAATTTACATACCAAATTTCAAACATCTAGCTCAAAGCGTTTTAGGTTTATAGTTTGGACCGATAAACATAATTCAAAAACTGTAATTTTCGAAATTGGAGAGGCTTGAAACTTAGATATTTCTCAAAATCTAGAAATATTTTTTTTTTTATGATCATTTTTTCCTTGCGCATGAGAAAGCAAAAATACGAACGTCATTTACCCTTACCCTTATGCGTTTGTCTTAAAAACAAAAGCATAATATTTAAAGCAAATATTTCAGACTCCAAGTGAATTAATAATTAATGGTAAATAAATTTTTAATAAAATGTTATAATGACTATTACATCTCTATCTTATTGTCTACATGCGACGATATAACATTCGTTGTCATTTTTCCGCTCATATTTAGCCCACTCTTATTATATACTGTCACAGCGCATTAACTTTCATGAATGTTGGAATATTTGAGTTTAAACCATTATTCAAATTAGTAACGCTAAGCACGGAGCATATACAAACATAATTCTAATTTTTAAATATTAGAACTATGATCTTCTGAATGCTTCTCCTACTGTAAATACTAGATATAGGAGCGTTTAAGAACATCCGTTCAAACTTTTATCTGCAATTCTATCTAAAGCCTTTTCCCTATGCCTTTACATTATATAACAACGAGTACGTGAGAATATTTACAAATTTGCAAACTGTTTTTCGTGCTGCCATCTATAGATAAACGCGATAAAAAAAATTATCGTGACTATCAAACCAAGGCATCGAACAAATGCATGAGATGTAAAGCTTTATATAGTTGCTAAAAAGAATCCATTATTTTCAAAAAGTCAGTAATAAGGGAAAAAAAAAAAAAAAACCCCGAATATGAGTGTTTAAAATTAGAAATCAAAACAATCTAATAATCTTCATGGGCGAAAAGAATATTATTAAAGGAATGCCAGTTTTTCGTTCAACAAACATTAATTTAATAACGGAGATTACGAAATAAAGTAAAATACTACGCATAAGAATTCAGAGTTACTAATAAAAATTTTATCGAAGTTCACTAAACACAGCCAATACCAATCAATAAATAGATGTAACAGAAAACATTACTCCAACAATATGAATTACAATTTTAGAGCCAGATTACTAAATAGACAAATGAATAGAACCCCGAGCACTCCAGATTTTTTTCAACGATATTTTGGAAGTTATTTAAGTTTTCATTTAATTATAAAAGCCATGCAATCGAAATTATTTGAATTAAAATTCATGTTATACCATCTTACAATTTAAAAAAAAAAATGCGTTGCTTTACAATTTAAAAAGTCCGGCTTTACGAATAATAAAGGCGAATGTGTGTATTTTTAAAGCTCTAACCTACAGCAACCAAATTTGGCACCTATATACCTTGGAGGATGGGAATGAACACCTAATTGCGAATTTGGTTTGAAATCTTAATTACTAAAAAAATTAAGCCGAATTTTGGTTTTTTTTCGTGATTGCCTCTGAAAATATTATTCACACAAATAAATTTTGCACCATTTCCATTTTAGCAATTTTTAAAAAAAATAATTATATATATTTTTTTGTCTACTTTTCAACAACAGATTACAACGTGGCTCTAAAATTCATACCGCTTTCATTGCCCGTTCATTAAATATTTAAGCGCGGTTTTTTTCTGAGATAGCTAATAGCTAAAGAAGAAGGATTGTTTAATATCTGTATAGTTAGTAAGATGAATAAAAAAGTGAAGTTATTGTAGAGTTATTTACATTTTTATTAGCGCTATGGTGTTATGAGACTATATTTATTAGAAAGATTCATACACACAATCAAGAGAATTTAAATAAGACACTAAAACAACACATATTTAATGTTAGACAATAGTGGACATGAAATTATATTTAAACATATAGCATTTTGTATCTAAAAGATATAACATTTATTCCCGGAGTACCAGATAGTACTACGAGAATCAGTACTAGTTATTAAACATTATTTAGATTGTGGTAAGATTATTTAGATTGTTCTTTACTATTTTATTTAAGATTACTTTTAAGATTCAACTGTCTATTATTTTTAAATTCGATATATTGGAAATATCTTTTTAGAAAGTAATTTGTAATTAAGCGTTTCACTATCTTAGTTTGTTAAAAGTTACAACTTTTAAAATTAATTATATGAAAATAAAATAAAATTCGATAAAAAAAGTTTGATTTGAAAGTTTAATAAGTATAGATTTTTTAAAAATTACACAGCACCTTGACTTAGGACAATTGCTCTCACGGTGGATCCTATATATTCAATTCTGATACACGCTAAATTCATTGCTGGTTCCTTTGGAAATAGGGAAAATGGATGGGAACTCAAAAGTTACAATGCTTGGTTTAAAATACCCCTAGTGTAGTTCGGAGAAAGCGGCACTACTTTAACACAAAATATGTTTTACAAATTAAGAACAAAAATGCTTGAAAAGTTAGAATTATGAGATAAGTCAATTAATTTGATTATTCAAGGGTTTACATATAAATTGTGAAAGAACTAGTTGTTTAGGATATTCATGTATATGCGGATTTCTGTCATTATTCCATTTAAAGACATTGATAGTTGGAGAGAAACAGTTAACTATGCAGTAAACTATCTGTATTAATAATAAAAGTGTGCATCTGCTAGAATTCTAAAGGGCAAAACATAGCCTCGAATTTATCAAATTTGGCACAGATATAATTGAGAGAGTGGGAATGTTCACTTTGGTGTAATTTTAATAATAAATTTTGTTGAATTCTATTTTGAGATAACTTTTGAAAAAACTTTACTACAGAAAAGTAATTTTCACCCTATTTTTTAAAAATTTATCCTTTCAATGACACCAATTTAATTGTTCAATTCCCCCCCCTTTTAATGCTAACTAATGTTTAAAAACGTTTTTATGTATAATTTGCAACAATGTTTTCCTTTTTTTGAAAAGAAGTTTTAACCATTTTCATTGCTTTATCAAATATTTAATTATACGTTTCTCTTTTATTGTTGAAAGCTAAAAATATAAAATTTCTGCTTTTTGATATTTTTAGTAATACAATAATGAATTTAATCTTTTTAAATTTTTTTTTATTTTGTCAAACTTTTTGTGAACCTAGTAAAAAAAAAACTTTAAGACATTAAGTAATTTAGGAAATGCAACTTGATAAATTATTATTGCTGTTTGTTAATTCGTTTTGCATGCCATGAATATAAAATACACTCATCACTTTAATGTTGAAATTAACAATATATTTTTCTAGAAGCATATAAAAGGGAAATTGGTACTGACTAAGTGCAATGTTAGATGATGAGATATTAGCTATATTTATGCATACAAAGAATAGTTAGAAGCAAGGGTACAAAAATAATTCATCTAAAATATCTAAAACAATTTGAAATTTAAAAATACTTTATTAAAAGAAGCATCAGTACTATATTATGCTAAAGAGACTTAACTGTAACTAAATACAATTAATATTGACAGCGAATAAGCTGATCAGCAAACAATGAATAAATTTCATTTATTAAAAACTTGTCATTACAGTTTGAATCATTTTGTTCATATATTGAGAAGTCACATCTCAGAAAGATAGAATTAGAAAATTACAGATCAATAAAATTTTTGTTTAGCACATGAATTAAAATTGTTAATACCAGTCATAAGGTCAATCAAGATAATAATCAAATTCTGTCAAATTAACCTTTTCATCTATAACAATTCTTAAATATCTGCTAATCACAAAAAGAGAAGACTATAGAGAAATGAAGATTAAAACAAAAAAATTTTAAGGTTTTATTCCTTTCAAAATATAACACATAATGAAAAATTCCTCAATATTTCTTTTTATTGTAAAGCAACTTAAATATTCTGTGAATTAGGAATTTTCTTTTCTTAATTACAGAATATAGATAGGTCAGCTAATTGAAAACAAAACATAACTTATATATCATTGATTTATTTTTAGATATGTGCCCTCTCTCTTTATCTCAAGAAAAGCTTTATAATTTGATTTGCAAATCTATAATTAATTTAAGAGGCCAAGTAGTGTAGCATGAAAATATGTCATTGGTAAACACAGTATTCTTCTTCTCTGATTCTTTAAAAAATGTTACTATCACAAGAGAAAGCAAATTAAAATCAAGTAATACAATCTAGAAAGTCAAAAACTCCAAAATATTCAATTTCATTTGGAGAGATTTCATTCTATTTAACCTTTTTGAGCCTAACAGGACAAACAAACCTTACATTTTTGTTCAAAATCCCTCTTGAAAGGGTTAAGTTAGAAAACCTCAGTAATCAGTTTTATTGGGCAAACTACTTTTGTTTTCAAAATGACATTGGAAATTCATAGTAATAAAGCATGTATAACAAGCAACAAAAGATATGTAATTTAAATTAATAAAAATATTCCTGAAAAGAATGTAGCATTCATATTTATGTAAAAATGTATAATCACATTTTAGAGCACACATTTTCCAATCACAATTTATTATTTTGCAATGCTTTAAAAAAAATATATATATATTGTATTTAAGACATTCAATCAAATACCTAAAACCATTTCAAATATTTCTCACATTATATTAGATGGTACAGAATAAAATGGAGCTTTAATCTAGTTAAGAAAGATATATATATCAGAAGAAGAAGATAAGAACATATAACACATTATTAAGAAACATATATATCAGACTGAAGTCAATCAGAACATCTCGAGGATTAAATCTATTCCATAGAAAAATACTTTAATTTTTTAATCAATATTTTTTGCTATTTGCCTCTTTAAAGACTGATTAAGTCAAGTTTATGTACCACTTACTTCTGAAATTTCTTTAGAAAATGAGAATTAGAATAACAAGAGAGTAAAAAATTGTCAAATAACCTTAATCATTTAAAGTCCGTATAAATTTTAAAGCAGTTAATTTTAAGATGCCAAAACATCTTAACTACAAATGCTGTGAACTCATCCGAAAAACTGAGAATCTAATTAGAAGAATGCAAGAAATTATGCATAGTAAAATAACTTCATTTGAGAATTGCATTTAAGATTTAAAGTGAAAATATTTACATTAATAGTAAGTCTATTTTATTAGTAATAATCTATAAAGTGAACTTGTATGGGAAGGTCGGAAAAGAAGGGTGAAGTAGACACATAAGCAAGTATTAAAAGGTTTACAGAAATAATTTTCCATTTGGAGTTGAAATCATAATATCCACTAAAAAAAAAATTCCTTAACCAAATAGTAATTAAAAAGATTCTCAAAATAATAGGCAAAGACTCATTTTAATTAATCAGAAATAATTTTTGTGCATTTTTTTTTGTTAATGAAAAATAGTCATGTAATTACAATAAAATATCTCAAATTTTACAACTGCTGAATTCAAATAATATTTTTTTAGTTTAGATAGTCATAATTTGATGAAGGATAATTTGCTAAATATAGCTAAAATGTCATAAATAGACCAAACAAATTACAACTTTATATATTACAATGATTGAGTTTTAATTAAAAAACAAAACAATTCAGCTATTCCCATCTTGAAAGTAAAATCATACAACATATATTCATATCATCTACCCCTCCCCATGTTAGTCACACATATAGCAATGGCAGTTCAGATAATAGCATTAAAAATCACTTAACTCAAATGAAATTTTCTTTGGATACTTTTATTTCTCCAAATCTATACATTTAATTAAGAATAACAAAGTGACAATATTATTAGTATATCTGAGAAAAGGACTGCAGAAACTGAAAAACACAAGACACTTTGTCTTTAATATAGATGAAAAAAATCCTTATTGTTTTTTTTTTTAATTCATACTGGGAGGATTTACATTTTAGCATGTTAGCTACAAATAAATAACAGAAATAGAGAGAAGTAAACAACAAAAAATTATTACTTAATATTGTTTCCATTTTAAAATTCTAGTAAAATAAAAATGCAAACATTTGTGAAATTTTGCTTGTGGAATTGAAAATTCAGAAAACTGAGATCTTAGAATAATACTTTTTTAAAATATTAATTTAGAACAATTAAATAAAATCTAAATATTCACACACATTTATCAGATGAAAAACCATCTAAAATTTCATATATAAAGAAGTGACAATGCTTAAGATAAATTATTGCATTAGTTTACTATTTATTTTTATAGTAATAAAGACCCGTATTTCTATTTATGTTGTAAATTTCAAAAATTTAAATAGGTAATAACAGATTAAAAATTATCATTATATTTTTGTGAAATAATATAAATTACCAATATTTTTGCATTCAGTAATAGTATTTTATTCACTTTAAAAATATTATCACAATTTTTTGAAAACACACACACACAGAGATAAAAAACTGGCATCATACAATGCAAATTAACGTACTCCTACTTTCAAAGTAAAGCTAAACAAGTTCAGTGTTCAAAGAATATTTTTTAAATGATCCAGAATCACAACTGCTTATTTCTATGATAATTTAGCAGTTCGAGTTCAAAGGACCACCAACATCAATTATATCACATAGAGACACAACCATTTCATGGCTTTCTCAAATTATGATTAACCTTACATCATCTGTCTCTTGACTCAACTTTGCAAACCTGTTGAGTGGGTGGCAGAAAGGTTAAGTACCTTGAACTAATCCTAAATAGTAAGCTAATATTAAGTCAACATAACCAATTATGGAAAAAAAAAATCTAGACTAAAACTAATATGTTGCTTTCTATAATAGACTTCATTCAAACCTTTCCAAATCTAAAAAAACATTAATCTTCAAATAAATAAAAAAAATCCATATAAATAATGATGTAGCCTCAATTTGGAAACTTGCAGTTCTAATAAAGAAAATTCAAGGGATCTCAAATAGAGATTTTAAATTTGTTTCGAGCATCAAAAAATCTGTCATCCACTCAAGTCTTGGGAATGAAGACCATATTAACAAATCTTTTTATTAGAACCATAAGCATTTCAAAAGTCTAATAGATAATCTATATTTCTTCATTTTCAAGTCTGGAAAACATAAACATTCATATTTCCTAATAAAATAATTTGTCTGCTTCCAGTCATCTTAAATTTTAAGATAAAACAAATCTAACTAATTTTGTCAATTCGTCAATGAGATCTTTTTTCCTAGTTTAGACTAAAATCCTAGTGATGACTGAATAATTGCTATGGTGCCATCACTCAAAATGATCTCAATTTTCACTGAAAAACAATCTCAATTTAATAACGCTGGAACTCTACTTCATAGAAATTTTCTTAGAAATATTTATTGAACCATCTAAAATTCACACAAAGATTACCTTCAACATTGTCCTCTGTATTATGAAATTTTTCAAGATTTTTATAATTGAATATTTTCTTTCATTTGATCAAATCAAATTAAGCTGTATTTTGCAAATTTCATAGAATTTTTTATGAACTTTTTAAAAGATAAACACCATATGATGTCACATAAATGCATATAGCACTGTAGACAAGTTTTAGAGTAAGAAAAATAGATTTTTAATCGATAATTTAAAAAAAATCAATGCTTTTATATTTTAAGCTAATATATGATTTAATTCACACCATCTTATTGGCTTAAAACTGTATATAGTTTCATATGTTTTGAACTCACATGAAATTAACTAGAACCTGACCCATTCCCTTTATTTTTCAAAATAAAGCAATGATAATACAATTAAATGTGAATATAAAAAAAAGGAGCATTAAATATATATAAAGAAATTAAAGAATAAGTTTTGAATGAATCAAAATTGACAAAATACCTGTGTACTTTATGAATTTAAATATGCAATAAAAAAACTAAAATGTAATATTAATACAAATATTATTTATCAGGTCATAAGGAGTAATGTTTTATATAAAAGGGGATTGCAATTTTGATATATCACAAGTTTCATAATAAACTATCATATTTGCATATACAAGTCAGTCTTCTGCATCCTCATAATTTTGTTTAATGATAGAAAAGAATATTTTAAAACCTGTCCAAACCATAACAAAATGCTACACAGTTCAAACTATTTGTCTGGCAATTCCAATTTACTACTTTACTGAGATAAATATATATAAATATTACTTCTGGATCTAAATACTCAAATTGAAAATGTATACATATTATATAAGAAAATTCTATAACTCAATATATACAACATAACATATAATCTATGTACACATATAACAAAAAATATATACACGTAAAATAAACATAATATGAAAAGTTAACAGAGAAAGAAAATGCTTCGAGCAGGCATTTTCCAATTCTTTTAACGTTATTCATCTCCAAAATATTACTTGCTTCTGTAAGAAAGAGACAGCATAAACTCATGGATATAATTTACATAAAACAAGGGATTTAAGTGATAGGAAATAAATTATTTACCCTCCAAGTTGTCCACCACAAGATGTAAGATATTTGTTATAATCTATTCTCAATAAAAGTTGTGCTAAATGCGGACTGACTTGATGACTTCGAACACCAGATAGAATTCGAAACAATAAAGATGTTTGACGTTGGAAGTTCTAAGAAAAAATATGTATATATATACAATCAGAAAAAAAAAATTTCAAACATTTTTTTTTTTACTATCTTTAAAATATCAGAATTCAAAATATTCTTCATTTTACAAGACATTTCTTATAAAAGATAAATTTTAAATGCCACAATGTTAAATAAAAATTGAAATTACTTTTTCAAGCACTGATAATAAAAAGTAAACAAAAAAAGTTATATAAGATCTCAGAATGAATGTTCCAATAACTAAAGGCCCGCATATTATTAATATAAATTATTTTGTTAATTGAGAAAAATCTGTTTTAGAAAAACACTAATAACAATACATATATAATAATAGTGAGACATGCTTCTAATATCTCATTGCATAACAAATTAAATTCACATTTTGGAATTTCACATACTTCTAACAATCATTGTATTTTAATATTTTTACTGAAATATAATTTTATTCATTTTTTTTTAATAGGCTAGCAGACATTTTATTTAATTGCTCATGAATATACAGAAAGTCAATTACAACAACAAAGAAATAAAAATGCTCATAAACAATAACAAAATTTGCAAATACAAAAATTTTAATTACTATCTACACATACCGATTTAATGTTATCAAACATATTAATATCTTTTGGATTCATAGTAATGGTGACTCTATTCACAAGACTACAAAATGACGAGCACAATTCCAAAATTTCTTCCAATGAATGGTGTACCTACAAGAAATACATTTTAGGATGAATATGAATTTAAATATTTTAGGATAAAGGAGAAAATTTTGTTATTAACATTTTTATTTGACAAAGAATTGCTTTTATGTAAAAATAAAATATGTAGTACAAAGCATTAAAATACAGTAAACTGTCACACAATGCAATAAAAAAGTGCATTGGGTGAATATGCAATCATGCAGTATAAGTTAATTCTTTATACCAGATTCCAATACAAATCGAATTCTTCAACTGCACAATTTTTTATACATATATTCACTGTATGAAATCGTTCTTTATTGTGTTATTTGTAAGTATACCTTAATGTATGATTTTAATTATTATTAAGAAAAAATGTTTTTGCTCAATCTGATGATAAATATAAGGTAAAATGTAACAAAGATAAACAGAAAATTAAATTTATAAAAAGTAAGGACTGTAAAATTAAGATTAAATGAAATGAAATAAAAGGAAAAGCACTTACAGTCCACAGTTCAAGAAAACATTGTGAAATGACTGAGGTTAAGAAACGATTATGGTACTGCTGAATTTCTTCAAAATCTTTGACAGTTTCTAATTTGTCCATTAAACTGCTGAAGCAAGATTCTAAAACGTCAACCTATTAAATAAGGCAAAAATATTGATGTAATCTATTATATTTTAATTAAAAGTATACTACAATATGTTTTGAATGATTTAAAAAAATAATTATACACTTTTTGCTAGCAAAATTGATGTTTACAGACCAATATATAAAGGATATAAAAATGAAGTGTATTCAAATAGCAATACCCAATTAATAGAGCAATTATTATAATAATGAATAAGTCATGAATGTTGTTAGTTTCAGTAGCTTTAATGCAACTGATTAATACACACATTTTAAAACTCCTGAACTTTAATGACCAATTATTGTAAATAAAGTTTAATTAGCTAAAAATTGAAAAATAAATTACAATCAAAATGAATAAAAATGTTTTTTAAATTTCTGCTTAATACAATTTTATTTGACTAGCAGTATGTCCGGCAAAGAAAATTTATACTATTTTATTAACAAGACCGACAAAAAATTTCTCTTCATTATAAAACAATCTACAAACTTCTCAGAGATGGCAGAAAGTGATAGTAAATATGTTCTGTGAGAATTAGAAATGCATTTGTTTCTGCTAAATCAAATAGATGGATGTTTGTGATTTCATTTAAAAAACATTCTGACTTCATTTCACTACCTATATTATCTTTATAATAAAATAACAGAAATTCCTGTTAGTTTGAATTTTTTTTTTTCAAGTTTGGGTTAAAATATTGAATGAAACAAATTATCAAACTTATAAAATTTTAAAATAGTAAATAAATAAGTTTGTATAAAAGAAATTCAGCACAAAAATATTTTCAATGAAAATAAAAATAATAAAGACCAAATATTCTAGACTGCCCAGCTTTGGTATTCGTTGGTTTGACAAAACTATGGAGGAGAAAAAAATCTCAGTTAATCTCTTATGTTTAATTCAATCTCAATGATTTTTGCAACAAGATATTTTTCTTTAAATTTTCATATTATTAAGATTTAGAAAACCTTTCATTCCATATTTTGAGTTCATATCATTCACACGTTCTTTTCATTATCTCTGTGTGTGTGTTTAATTTTTTTTTTTTTTCATCTTTAGAGGCAAATTTAGAGGCAATCTGGAAAGGAAAATGATTAAACTATAATTAAATCAGAAACTTGTTTTCTGAATAGAATTATATTCATAAAAAAATAGTATTTAGAATAATTCAGCATTAAAGTCTTGCATTACCAAAAATTTCTGTATAATTTATGTAATATTTTAGATGGCCTTTCCCTGTAAAATGAAATTAAAAAAAAAAAGTCCTAGTAAACTAAGATATGAAATAAAATCTTCAAATTAAATAAGCAACAATAATTTAAAAAAAAAAATCCAATCTGAAACAGGAAAAAAAAAAAAAAATTAGTAATAGAAAAATTATAAGAAAAGGTTTACCATAAAAAAAAGTTGAAAAATTCTATTAATAGCAAACTTTAAAAAAAATTGAATCAGTATGCAAAAATAATCATATTTTAATATCTTAATTATCAACATTCATAAAAAAAAACCCAGAAATAAAATAGTTACAACAACATGAATATAATTTCATTTTTGTTATTACAAGTAAAAGTCTTGTTACAATATATACTTAATTTTTTTTTTTAATTATCGAAGGAAACATTGCACAACAACTAATTAAGCATCACTGAAAAGATAATTCTGTCTGAATTTTAAGATGCTTAAAAAATTATTTTTGTGCTATATATTTTGGAGATTATTGCAATAAACAGCATTTTTTATTATATTAATAAAAATGTTTGCAATGCAAATTTTCACCTTTCAAAGCATGTTTATCCAGGTAACTGCAAGTCAAAGAATCTGACCTTAGAGTCTCTCCCCCACCCTTCCAAACATTAACTTTTATTATTAGCATAGGTAATATCCATGAAAAAATCCAGACAAAAGAAAATTTAACTTGTTTCAAAGGCACTCTTTGAAAAAAAAAATCAACAATTTCTCATCAAAAATATAAAAAAAATACTACTATTGCAAAATGGGAGATAAAGTTTCAAAAAAGGGTTTCTTTTTCATTCATATAATTTCAAATGAAAATATTTAGTGACTTTTGATCATGCTTTTCCATGAAAAAATTATTATTTTGTATTAATACATTATAATTATCATAATTAAAATACAAAATTATAGCTTTTTATTGATGCCTCTGTTTATTTTAAAAATCTCAATATAGCATATTTATTTCATGATGCAACTTCTTTAAATAATTATATTTTTTGAATTATCATTCATTTTATAAACCACAATTTCCTATAAATTAAATATAATGTCACAAAAATGATCAATATAAAACAAAACTGGCACATAAAAGAACTATCACTATACTGATTGAAATGAAGAATGTCCATAATACATTATTTCATACTTGAAAAGTTTATACAAATCTTTTCAGAGTGTAGCACATAAATATACTTACTAAAATGTAATACTGGAAATTATCAATCAAGAAGGACATGTGTGAACGCAACTGCCAAAATGGCATCAAACGTGACTCTGCACCTGCTCCTTTAATTTGCATCTGAAGAGCCCAGCACTTGTGCAAATCTATTTGAACTCGTCGCACAGATAACAGGAACCGAAAAATCATATTATACCTAATTCACAGAGATAAGTTGCAGAATATAAATACAAATATAGAATTTACACAAATGAATTTTTATTCAATAAATATCAAGTATATTATTCATTTTTAATTATCATTTAATCATATTGGTCACTCTATGAAATTTCTTATTAATTGGATTAAATTAATGTACAATTAAATTTTACAGCTATGCTATCTTTCTTTCAAATAAAATAGTTAATTATTATACAAAATTTCTTGTAATCTTTGAATATTCACTGTATGAATACAGGAATTACTACATGCTTCCCAGTCCGTTCTAAATTTCAATAATTTATTTGAAACAATAGCAACTCATTGATATTAAATACAGATTTATGGAGGTTTATTATTGTCAAGCAATTATATTTAAACATATAATTTAACAAATAAATGTTCTTATTCTTCAGTTAAAGTATTTCAAAACATTGGAGATAAAAACTTGTGAAATATTAGTGAAAAAAGAATGAAACCATCCTCATTCAAGAACAAGTTAAAAAGATTATAATAATGATTAGAATGAAAATATTTCATTCAAATCATTACCAGACGTATATGTAATTAATTAAAAAAATGAAACTATAGCTATTACACACAAACTAGCTGTACAACACAAAATCACAGATAACCTTTATATTAATGACAGTTTGGAAACAAATATAAAAAATTAACTTCAAATAGATAAATGATGATATATAGAAAACTTGTAGATAAAACTGCTTTTCCATTGCAATTATACTAGAAAATAGATGACTACTTAAATCCCAAATTTTTCTGCATACTCTCTAATAAAGGTATTATCAAACCTCACCCTGTATAAAAGTGTGGGTCTTGAGTAAGGCAGAAAATGCCTTATATGGTATTGATGACTAATAGTGATGAAATGTTGATATTTGCTGTGAATTTAGTATTTTTACTGTGTCTATTCTGTAATTTTCGGTGATCAATCCCTGGCACTTAGCAGTAAATATCTGAAACTGAATTTATGTTTTAAAGATTGAAATCAAAATTTGACAGAGGATTACGATTGTAGTCACAAAATCACATACCAATTTTCATATATTTAAGTTATTGCTTTTTTGAGCTATCACATTTACATACTTATGAAAGTACAGACCAACAGTACATAACATCAAGGGGTAGATTAACAGATGGTCAACCCCTATAAAGATTTGGTTTGAAATTTGACAGGTTTTTAAATTCTAAATTTTAAATATGTATATTAAATATTGTCTGTCTACTCCACTTCGTTTTTCAGTGACCATGTCAACTTATGTTGATAGCTGGTTAGACACTTCCTTTGAATGGATTTCGCTCAAAATTTGTTATTTTCAGTTGCTTAATAATTTCAGAGCAGAACACTTTTTGTGAATAAATAAAACAAGAATTATGTGTTGTATAATATACATTGACATTTATAATTCTAAAAAAAGAAACAGTCTAAATAATTGATGTTAAATCTTATTAAATAACTTACAATAGATTCTTTTTAATAGGTAGTTACAAAAGATAATAGCAAAGTCCAAATACTTAATAAAAATTTCACCAACAGAAACATAATAAAATCAAATGCATAAAAAACTAATTATTCTTTCAATAAAAAAATGTCATGGATATAATGGTATATGTTACAATAAAATAATTATAAGAGACACATGTTTATTAATATATAATAAATGCATACTTACTTGTCTATGACAGAAGGGGTAATCAATATATGAAGAGGGTGAGGAATATCATAATATAAACCAATAGATGACCATCCAGTTTCCAACTTTGCTTTTGACAAGTTATCTTTATTTACATTGCCAGGTTCTGTTTCAAAATTAGTTTAAAATACATTCTCAAAATTATACTTACTCAATTTCATGAACATTCAAATAAAAAAAACTATACAATAAATATTTAAGTGATAGCATAAATGATTTAAAAATAAATAGTTAAAAAAAGTCTAATGTATGTGAAATTTTTTCAAAAAAATAAGCATGCAATCACAGGTAGATGTAAAGTCTATAAGTAGCTCATTTAAATAATATGATTTAAAGCCTATGTAGTATTATAAAAAAAAATTACTTCGATGACAACTTTTCTCTTAAATTCATCTACTAACCACAACAACAAAAACGACTTTATATTTATTTTTTGAATAATTTTATTGATTAATATTGCTACGTATTTATTCAACACATCATATTTTATAGCAATTTTATAGTATATATAAAATTAGTTTCAATAATCTATATGCTAAGAAATTCGGATAAATAAAATATGGGGAAAAAACCATTAAAAAATTTTTAACATATAAAACAAAGTTTATAAATAAATGGAGAAAGAAATATTTGTATTAAAATTTCTGCCTATTAAAAAAATGCATAAATTTTCATGTTACTTGAAAAATTTAGATCTCAGAATGAGAATCAATCAAGATTAAAAATTAAAACTTTCAAATTACCAGCACATTTATTTTCTTATTTCCTTTACTATAATTTAAAAGAAAAAATAGCTTACTTATACTTTTTGCCTGAAGAGTGACATGAAATTTATCAGTAATAGCATCATCATCAAGGAAAGTTCTCCTTGCAACTATTTGAAATAATTTACTTGCATCTGAGAAAAATATAGTGATTATAAAGATTTTTTTATGCAATAAATTAAAAATGTAAGTAAAAATAAAAATATTACATATTTAAAAAAAATTATAGTAACTCAAAACATACCACTTTCAGCAGTAGTTGTCACAGGCATTCTAAGAAGATTATTAGCTTCATTGATAAAATTCAAAAATAACTCTCCTCGTCCAAGTAAATAAAAATCTTTCATTATTTTCAAGTGATTTACCACGTTTGCTTGTTTGACAATAACTTCCCATAGCCTCTATAAAACAAATAAAATTATACAATGAGAGAATTTTTTATACTTTTGCTAAATATTTAAAACAGATAACAAATATTTCAAAAACAACTTTTCATTGAACTGGAAACCAAAATTAATAGATTTTAAGCAAAAATTAAAACTTAGAATATTTTAAATAAAACAAAAAGCAAAATTTAAACAGAATATTTAAAGACATCTCATTTGCATAAATAAATTTCTATTAATAATACAGGAGAATGCGTGCATTATAAATGTCTATTGGACAGATCATTTAATCTTGAACTATCAAATTGTCATATATAGAGAGGATGTGAAAATGCATAATAGAACATTTCCTTGAAATTAGTCTTTATGAGAATTCTTCAGTTTTGTTATTCCACAACTTATTTTTCCATTTTTAAATGTTAAGAAAGAAAGATTTAACTTATTATTGTCAAAATTTACAAAAAGATTTAAAAAAAAAAAATACAATACTGCAAAAGACAGTGCATAATTTGAAACAAATTATCCAGACATTAAATTATTTTTAAAGACACTTGATGTCATGGAACTAAATTTCATTACGAAAGTTCACATTTACAAAAAACAAAACAGATGCATTATTATTAAAACGTCACAGTCTTAATGTCGGCCATAATCTAATACACAAAAATATTTTATTAAGGAAATTATACACATCAAATTATTTATGCAAAATTTTCTGGAAATTAAACACAATTTATTCTTAGAGAATGGAAATGTCAGCTGGTCACCAAACAGCTAGAAAATAATAATAATAAAAGAAATAATGAGAAATGTTGAAATCAATTAAAATTGCTCATTTCGGTTCTTTAAAACAAATTTTAAAGAACAATATGCTTTTATACAGTATGTTTAGTAAAAAATAATTTTAGCATTTGAATAGCCGAATTGCAATTTTAACACAATATTACAATATCCTGGAAATTTAAAAATATTTAAAGAAATGATAGAAACGATTTCTAGCCTTTTACCAACAGTTTGAATATTCTTTAAACTTTTGTTGGCTGTTTTTTTCTTATGCAAAATTTTGTATAGTTAATGAGCATAACAGCCAGTCACAATAATCTCTGTTTATATGGCTTAGTACTGTGGTAATAGGGTGACTGGCTATAACCTCTTCAGTCCTGAGGTACACATATGTGTATCTGCAATTTTTTTCATTTTTATTATCCGGTAAAGTTAAATTTTGACAAAATAATGCTATAACGGAATAACTTATTAATAATTATAATAATATATAACGAAATAATAATATAAATCTCCAACAAATATAGACAATTGAAATTATAACTCATCATGTTAAGAAATATGAAAATTTCTTCTGATAATATGATTAATAATTTTAACATATTTAATTCCATTTTTCTGAAATAAAAAAAATTACATGCATCAGTTTTAGTTTTAAATAATTCATTTGATTTTCAGAATTTATTTCTGTTTGAATAATAAACGGACACAGATGAACGATGAAATTCATTCATACAGTGCAATTTCTAATAAATGGTAAAATAAAGGGAAAAATATATATGTTAATGAAAAAAATATCTAATAATATACATTCAATAAATGGGGGAGGAGGGGAGGATTTGCTTTCTAGCATTAGTGAGATGTCTCATTGAAGATAAGAAAAATTTCACTGTAGTTACAATGAAATATAACAATTTATGAGTTCCAGCAGTTTAATTAACAGACATGAATATATATATATATATATATATATATATATATATATATATATATATATATATATATATATATATATATATATTGCATACCTTTCTAAAATTACGAGTTACTTTCTTAAGTTCATAATAATGAAATTCTAAAAGCACATGATCATAATTATCAAATCTGAAATACCTCATTTTCAGATTAATGGTTAATTTTACTTGTTAAAAACTTAACAAAGTTTCTTTATTAACTATTCTAACTATTATATTCTCTATTAAAAATACAGCTTTTATGATTTATGTCAAGGGATACAAAAACTTAAAGCAAACAAAATTTTTTACAGCAATGAATCATTTTATAAATCTATATAATATAAAAAAGAGAAAAAAGAATTCAAAGACAAAACAATATTTTAACATAATTTAAAAATCAGATTAAAAATTCAAAAATAAGCTTATTATATAAATTTTTGCTAAAAATATTTCCTTTTTATGCCAATGGCAGTAAATAAAGTAACAGTAGATATAAATTTTTATCAGATTTTTGTGTAACATACCAGACTTAGATCAAAATATAGTGTAAGCTTAAAATTTAAAAGTAAAATTTAGAGTTGATACACATTATGATATCATGGAAATACAAAAGAAAGGTTAATTGAGAGAGCATATTTCACAAGTTCAGAGTTAATATAATATTTTTATTTTCATATATATTAAATGAAAGAAAGTTATTCCATTATAACAGAATGATGTAAAATATAAAAATTATTTTGCATTATAGATTGTTATAATATTCACAACATAATTTTAAGAGATTTATAAACATTAAAGGTATTAAAAGTTATAATTTTTCTGAGGCATTTTAAGATAATTTTTATTTATAAGTTAAAAATTGGAAATTTAAAAGAATTGAAGTTCAATAAGTAAATAATAAATATTTTTCACCAAAAGCAAAATTAAACACATTAACATAATAATCACAAAAATAAACTGCAGCACTAAATAATAAAAAAAAAAAAATACTGCATATAATATTTGTTTTAAATAATATGAGTTAACTGCCTAAGTTGTCTTAACAGATAAACAATATAAAATGAAAATCTCTATTCACTACAAGAAGTTTCAATTGGGCAATATCGACTTTTCTGAACTCTGCTGCCTGAGTTTCATTTAATACATTGTTTTTATCTTTCTGATTATAAAGGGAGAGGGGATTCAACTGAACTTAATCCAGAAATTCCATCAGCTTTCTTAATAATTCTAAAAGGTTTTTACTTATTGATAAATTAAAAAGTTGTTTCTTCAAATTCGCATTATTTGAATTTGCAATAATATTCCAGTAACTTTACTTCATAATGAAAATAGATGCTACTTTTCATTTAATTGTTTAAAAAATTATTCATTTTACAAAATAGGTGATTTTTTATAACAAATGAAAGACATCCTTACAAATTTCTATACATATAACATACAAATTTGATAATCTTACTAGTCAATACATAATAGTAAGCAGTTTAAATTTTTAACTTGTTCATATGCACATGAAAATCAAGTTATCATTATTATAAAAATACTTACTTATTTTATTCTTAATAGAAAACATTAGGTCAAATCAGAGCAATGGACATGCAGGCTTAATTAAAGAGAATATTTGGATATTTTAAGGCAATGAAATGAATAAACTAAATGTATCATAAAATAGAAAATTCCAACTTCCACGAACAAAACACTTTACCCATCATCTTCTCCCCAAAAGAATGATTAATATGAGCTTGAAACATTGCATTTGTTTCAACTAAAAATTTTTTCATATACTGTTAGCCCCAAAAAATTTCAATCAAGTAAGCAAAACCTGATATATATTCGAATAATTATATACACAAATATGATTGAAAATTACACTTAGAATTCTTTTTATAAACTTTCTTTTGCCTTTATTATTTTGATAAGTGAAGATTTTTAAAAATAACCAATTCCTTACTTCAGCAGCACATCTTCTAATGTCATCAATAGTTGTTTCAAAACTAAGCAGAGAAAATAAAGGCTTGGAAGAAAGTCTTTCAAATTTTTTTGCAAATAGATGTTCCTTTTTCAAAAATAGTGAATCTACAAAGTATAAAAAGACAAAATTGACTCATTCTTTAATTATCAAAGTCAAAATAATTATAAAAATCTGGAAATTAAAATTCACTATTCCATGTCCTGAAATAATGCATATATCTTAAAATAATTTAATGGAATGGAGTTTCAATATGTCTATGGTGAAATTCTCATTAATTGAATTTTTTAAAATTAAATATTAGTTTTCAAACATATCACAAGTTGATTATTTTGATCCACTGTGTGGTACATACATAAATCCTAAGAGTCAACATTAGCCATAGGAAAGACCCTCCGGAAGGAGTTTCATCCATCATTGGTAAGGGGTAGCCGACCCCACACCATTTCTATAGCTACCTGAATGACGAGAGCTAACCACTATATTGGTAGCTTCTCATTCTTATAACTGAGATTTAAAAATATGACAAACAAGCAACTTTTCTTTAAACACATTCACTATATCCAGATATTATGTGCTAAGTTATTCCTAATATATGTAATTTGTGTCTGCTACAATAACAAATAATTACAAAAAAGATAATTAAAGGAACAAAAATTGCAAATAAAAGTAAATTTCAGGATTAATTTTATAGCTGTTTACTTTTTGTAATTATGTTCACATATGCACAGATAAATACTCATTTTATAGAAATGAATGAATTTGGTATAGAAATCATATACCATGAAGCTTCATCAAAATCTCAATCATGAATTTTTGACATTTGCAATATTTTCTCCTTTTATACAAGAAAGTAAAAATTGAATATTTCATAATCATTAACTAATATTTCTTTAGATGTGAAAATAAAGCAGAAATATTCATTACAGAAATTTCTTTTTTTGCTTCCGCTTGCAAAAGTTAAGCAAATTTAGAAAGGTAGTGTTGCTTAGTCAGTAATTCAATTTTAGAGTTTATCAAATTCTATCTTAAAATTTGAATTTTCAAAATTCAAAAATAAAACATCAATTATTTATGTGACTATTTTTAATGTAACCAGTAAGATTGATAAATTGTTTTGGATTTCATAAATGTTCTAAAATATTCTTAAAACAAAGTCAAAAGTTGAATTCTTATTTTATCATTCCACAAAGAGTACAGATTATAATTTGTAATGGAGTTAAAGATCAATCTTTTCTCATTTTATAATCTTTATAGGAAAAAAAGTGTCACAGCTGATAGGATAATTTAAGTGTTGAATTACAGTTTCAAATTCAGTGTTGATCTTTTTAGAGAATTAGCAATAAAAATTTGATTGCAGTACTGGAGTCATTCTATATAAATTTATAATTCATTTATGTGTTTTAGCACCACTTTTCAATAGGAAAAAAATATTACATGATTCGGAGTTTTCAGCAGTACCCAAAACAGCAACATATTCCCCAACAAAAAGGATTTTAGCAGCTAAACTGCTAGGAATATATGATGGCAAAAGTTCCGGCTTTACTTTATATGTAATCTATAAAAACAAAAGAATATATTAAAAGTTTTTTTCAGTTTTAATTATCTATACTATTTTTAAAGTATAGATTCTTATGTAACTGAAACTGAAAAATTTGCATTTACAATTTAAAATAAGGAACAATTTTGCATATAAGTACAATCCATGCAATATTTTATCGTAGATGATGAAGTAAATAACTTTCTGGGGCAAAAGCTCTCTGTTTTTATGAAAATTTTTCATTTTTTAGAATCAATTTTCTTTCAACAGAAAAACAAAAACAAGAGAGAAGAAAATAGTGTTAAGTAATTTTTAAAGTAGCAAAAGCTTTTCAAAATTAACTTGAATATAGAAGTTTTGATCAATTTTGTTTGGGAATCTAAACTACACCATGACTTTAGCTTGTAGGAAAAGATATATTAATTTGTTATTTTTCCTACAAAATAGTGAACAAAGTAAGCATTAATAAATCTTTACATGTAAAACAAAATATAACAAAATATTACAATTATGATTATTTTGATTAGTTTCACAGAATTTTTTAATATGAATTTCATTTTACATACAATATCAAGATATATGAGAAGGGAAGAAAAAAACTTAAGAAACTTACAGAAGTTGAATTTTTCTCACATGAGCTACTAGGTATAGAAAGAGGTGGATTAGGTTTGGGAGAATTTTCAGGTTGAATGAAGAATTCCTTATATGGATCTTCGATATAACCATTCATCATCCAGTAAAATACTTGTCGATACATAACTGAATGACAATGTTGCATAATTCTGAAATAAATAAAAGTGTATTTTCAAATTTATTTAAAATTTTTTGATTTAAAAATCTAACTATTACTCAATGCTTTTCATTTACGCTACTTTAATATAGATGAAGCATTAAAAGCAATCAAGTTGTTGCCTCAAATAAACCTACTTATAATATTAAATATATTTTGTATTATACTAAAATTACATATATTTATTTTCTAATAACAAAAAGGAAAAAAAAAAAATCACTAAAAATTCGTTTCCTTATTTTTAAAAGATTTACTATGACATATCAGTGCAATTTTAAAATCATTAACTTTATTACGAAAATTTGCACAAAAATATATATAAAAAAATACCCTGAAATCAGTTCACTTATCAGGTTAACAGCAAAATTAAGCAGGATACTAATGAAATATAAATTTTTAAAAAATTTAAAAGCTTTACTCATAGAAAATTTCTAACAATTTTCCAATGATATGTGAATTTATATTTAAAAATTAATACTTTTATTTTTTTAGTAATAAACAATTATGTCAAAATAACATACTTGTTCATCGCAACTTCAACAAGAACAACTCCAGAGCTTGAATTGTTAAATAGCAATTCTAATATTCTACAACCATGAATCTATAATGAAAATTAGAAAATAGATTCTAATCAAATGATTATTTTGATAAAATACATTAATAATTTAATATAAACTCAAATTTTAAAACCTACATTCATAATAAATGTTCTTCACTATTTCACTTAATATGTCATTGCTAATGATAAAAATGTTTTTAATAAGAAAGAATTTCATCATAACGTTGTAAATTGTTATTCTAAAGATGCTGAGGCACAAATAATATCTTGTTTTTAATAATCATTATTAAATCTTTTACACATATATAATTTTTAAATTAAAAAAACACAGCTATTCTTATATATATAACACATATAAAAACTATAACTGATTTAAAACACAAACATATTATAATAATTGAAATGCAACCATCACCAAAAATTGTTTACTAAAAATTGGTAAAATATATTTATTATTAGAGTTTTAATTATGGCTTGCCTATTAAAATATTTTAGAAAATATTTCTATTTGTTATGAAAATAAAAATCCAAAAATAAAGAGTAGAATGAACTTTTTGCTGTGCCAAATCAATACAAAAAAAAAAAAAAAAACTCATTTACCAAATTGTCTAATTGAATAACAATTCCTGATGATTCAAGACTTCTTACAATCAAAAGCTTTTACATTTTAAAACTCACATTTAATTTAATTGATACATTGCATATATATCATTTAATTAAGGAGTAATTTAATCAAGAATTAATATATATATGGATAACTAATTCAGAACTGAATATTTCTTAGAAGTTGTTCACAAAAATAAGTCATTCAGCATAATCAGCTTCATTCAGATTTCAAACTTCACGAAAAATTCCTATTTAAAAAACAACATGCGTGTTTTTAAAAAAACATTAACTTCCATTTTTTTTTAAAAAAGCACACTATTTAAATAAAAATTAAAGAGAATTGGAAACCTATGGTACATGGAATAATTGCAAATAATAATAGCAATTATATAGTAAATATTGCAAATTAAATAATAAATATGCAATATTACAGAAATTAAAAAAATATATATATTGGGTTAGAACACGAAATTTAAGTCATTAAAATTAAGGATTTTAAATTCATAATCTATAACTTTTTAAAGGATTATATAAACTTTTTTGATAAGCTTAGAACAAAACTAAAGCCATTATTATTTTTGAAAAAAAAATGACCCACAAAATTAGTAATTTATATTTAAACAATTGTAGTTTTGTCAAATTATAGGTGCATTTTACACGAAAATAATTAATAGAAATATAAGTGATTATTTGTTTTACAAAAATTATAAAGTTTATCCCATGATAATTTACCTTTAAAATAAAGAGAAAAAACTTTAAAAAGAAATTCTATATAAAATTGAAAAATACTAAATTACATTAGAAACTAAAAACCATTGAAATCAAGTATTGTTAATCCCTAACTTTATTAAAAGCCTTGAACAATAAAACAGGTTTTCCTCAATAAATAGAAGTACCATTATCTCTATAGATGACAAGTAAATATATCAATAAGATAAATTATGAAGACTAAGAATTTATATTTAATTGTAATATTAAAGTTTATTTAAAAAGATAATAATTATTAAAATTGTAGTGTAAATTCATCTATAAAAAAACAACATGCATCTATAAAAAACTTGCCTTTTCATTGTTGATTTTGCAAATGATATCAAATAAAACTTGAAACAGCAAGGTATACTGGAAAAAAAAAGCATGATACAATTATATATATTTTTACACAGCAAATAACAGGTTTTTAGCTAAGTTTCCCTGTTCATTTTTTGGTTTAAAAAATTTATGAGCTTGCAGAATAATAAAAAACATTATGACAGAAAAGTCATACAAATACCTTTTCTAACTTCAAAAAATGAGTAAGAGGTAGAAACGCATCTTTAAGAATCTCTTGTTCAATTTGAACTAATTCTTGCTGATATTCTCCAAGTACTACTTCTAAGCCAGAACAAAATGCTTGCAAATATAAACCAGATATTCCATCTGAAATATTTTTAAAAAAAAAAATGATATTAACACAATAGATATAAAAAAATCATTTCACATAGCAATAAATATTTAAAAAGATTATTTAATAGCATAAAATAAATGGCATGTGACCTTAATACAAAATATAAAGGAATTAAATTTTTTTGCTAATAATTTCACTTTTAATTTTTATTTTGAGGGTATTTAAGAGAAACAACTATAAAAAGTAGTAGTTAGCAATCTGTTAAAATTCATCGAACTCAGTAGTCTTCAAATTACTATTGACTTGCAGTATATTTAGAACTATACAATTTTCTGCTAAAACCCTATAACTTTCTTCAAAAGTATATGCATGTTAAACATTACTTTATATTATACAGATGTTGATAATAATGAAATTAAATAAAATGGATGCATTTAATTAAAAATCCATATAATATTTTATTTATTAACTTAATATAGCATAACTCATACTACTGATTCCACCATTCTGATGTCATCACATCTAATATCTGGGATATGCACGTAATTTTTTTTTTAAATCTAAAAATTGAAATCTAGCTTAATAGATGTTATCTGCAGATACATTAAACTTTTTTATTGAAATATATATATGTGGAAAACACTTTTCAAATAAATATATTACTCTAAAAGTAATCAAAATAGCAGTGGTTATGCTGTCAATCTTCTGTATAAAAGTGTTCTGCATAAATTTGAAACAAAACTTTCGAAGATGCTTTGGCTGATTTTAGATTTTAATATTATATTTGTTGACTCGCTGACAAGCCTCTGGGCTATTATAATACATAAATTGTTTTTCTTATCCATTCATATATAGCATGTTCAATCTTTTGACCTACTGTATCTTCAAACCTTCGGACTTATTACTAGCATGATTTTTCTTCTCTATTGATACAGTTTGTTCAGTAGGAAAAATGTTCACTCATAACTTTTTTTTTATTTGACAGAGATGCTTAACTTTATGTTTTTCAACATCGCTGTTCAACTCTAACTCATTTTCTAAAAAAAAAAATTTAAAAAAATGTTGACTTGCAAAGCATTGCACATCTTCTTTCTTGACATATATTGACTTAATGTTTAATTTATGACTTCATGCATTAATTCTTCTTCAATTTTTAATTTATCTAAAGTTAGCCCATGTAACGATAAATTAATTTCTTCAAAATAGAACATTTCTTTGCCAAATAAATCAAATTCTACAACCATGTTTGCAAAATAATTTTATAGCATATTCAAGACCTTTTTCATTAAAAAAAAATCATTTTTTAACTTGAAAAGTCAGTTCAATATTTCCCTTTCAATAATTCCAAGTATAAAAACAAGGTCTTAACTAGATAATTCATTGCATAATAAAGCAATTATACAGAATTCAGACTTGATTTATAAAATTTACTATTTTTACAATCTCTAGTAATATATTTTTAAATACATTCAATATGCATTTACCACAAGAACATTATGATTGCAGATAGTATATTTGAATGTGTATGTTTGATATATAGTGCAATTGCAAATATTTAAGATACTGCACCTTTATTAAAACTCAAATGCAACTTTGCTTCGATTGTGCAAATATGCACAGATAAATCCCAGCAAAGTGAAATAAGACTATCACATTGACTAAATTACCAACATCTGTAGAATCATCAAATTGCTAAGTGAATTGAACGAGTGAGGATATTAAGAAGACACTAATTTTTTTTTCATAAAACTGAACCATTGTCTCATTTCATTGCTAGCATGACACTATTATCAGAAGAAAAATAACCTATCAATTATTTTTAGATATTTCTCACAAAATTTAAAGACTATCATAATTTTCATGCAAGGTTTTATCAACTTTTCACAAATCTTTTGTGACTCACCTTCTTTAGCAGGAGGATGAATATTTCAAAAAGAACTAGAAAAGGTTTTTTATTAGAAAGTATGTATTAAGAAAAGGGTCCCCCCCCTCTTTATCTACTTTAATCTTATCTACATTTGAAATATTCAATATTTTTATTTCTAAAATCTGGATGGCGTGACTTTATATACTTTTGCAATTCAGAATGATTTAGGTCACAGTTCACAATTTTTTTACAAACCCTACACAATTTATTATTCATCAATGTAAAATTTAATGTCAAATAAATTATGCACTACTTTAACTTTTTTTCTTATTAGCAAACAAATACTCTCTTTTGGAAATTGGCACTGCAGTTAATCATTAAATGTTAGTTTTAATGTACAAATTCAGAAGCAACATCTGTTGCTGAGGCTGCCACTGCTAATGTTATTTCTTGTATGTTTTTCATCTTTCCAACTCTTAACCAAACACTCCTTCTAGAAGAAAATTTAACAAATAAAAGATGCTTAACACAGAGGCAAATTTTCTAGGTTGCAGCCGTGTTTGAAGAAAATTTCTTTCCTTACTTTTTCTTAAAAAAAAGATGAAGAAATGAAAAGAGCTAAATTAAGATAGAAATAAGATCTAACAGAAACACAAATTAAAAATGATAAATGAACAATATTATTAAATTAACAATATCTTTTCAGGTAAAAGCATAAAAGAATTACTAAGCCTCATGTTTTCTAAATGAAAAGCAGAATCCTTTGTATCCATTTTTAAAATCTAATGCTCTTAGTAAATTTTCCTTTTTTGAAAAAAAATCGGCATTTTTAATATTCATTCTCACTCACTGAACCCCTAAGAACATTTTGCAAAATCCTGCTTAAAAACTAATGATCTAGCACATTGAATTATTCACATAAATGCTTTGTATTTGATTGTAAAATTTTTGATAACTTTCATAATAAAGTTGTGCAATATAGAAAAAATTATATTACAGAAAAACAACTCTTACTTTCAGATGTGATAGTACGAAATTTATGTTTTTTCACAAATTCGCATAAAGATTTATATTTTGTACCCAATGAACATAATCTTTCTAGGATTTGTCTTTCTGCAGGATGTAAATTTGGAATACAAGATGAAATCTATATAGAGAAAAATTATAAAAACATGTCAAAATAAATTTTTCAATGCTATAATTACATAATTATAAAAAGATTAAAGTTTTTTTAAATGACGAATAAAAAAGACAAAGCTGCTAAAATAATTTTAAAAAAAGTCTAATAATCAATTCACAGAATCTCCAATTTTTCATGCATTATTCTTATGAATTTTTCAAATTGATACTTGTATATAACTACATCCCAGCAATTAATCCACACACACACACAAAAACTCTGCCGAAGGTCTCATATTTGCTGCAACTAAAGATTATACAAAAGAAAAAAAAAAAAAAAGATTGCTAAAGATGTTATATTAGTAGTAGCTAAAATTTGACTATGTTTACCAATGACATATGGTTAAACTAAAAATTTGCCAGTGGCATAATGCAATACTTTAATAATTAATACTTATTATTTACTGTCTGTTTCAACTAGAAAAAAAAATTTACTATATAAAAAGATTTTTTTTAAATAATCCAAATTTAGTTTCACAATGAAAATGAAACATTAAGCTAAAAATATCTCTTACTACCGATTCATGAAAACAAATTGAATGTATTGAAATAAACAAATAAATGGTTTTGAAATTTAGCATGATTATAAAAATATTTCAATAATTATAATAAATATTATGTGATATAAAATTTAATTACACTTATATAAAATTTAATTACTTAGATTATAATTCGTGGAAATTTTAATGAGAACACTTTCAGAATGATTTTCATAACCTTTATATCAAAAGTAGACAAACATGCAAATGCTTTCATTCATTAAAAAGTATTTTTTAAACTTAATTCCATAAAAAAACATTGAGATTTAAATTGCATTTAATGGAATCAATAAATTAAAACTTATACTTAATAATGTCCAATTGATTTTTATTTGTGAAATTAAAAGCATTTAATCATTATTACCATCAAGCCATATAAAATTATTATTCCGGTTTAACTGTCTTGATTTACTAAATACAATAAGATTATCCCACAAGCTCTGATAAACTGCTAATGAAAACTATAGAGAAATACATTCTTTATTAGGAAATAAAATTATGTCAATAAAGTTAGGTTACAAAATAAGCTTGAAGATTTGATACTTTTGGTCTGAAAATAAAATAATTGGTAGAAATGTACACAAATAATTGATCACTATTAATAAAGTAAAATATTCCAGATTTTTCTTGAGAAATCAACTATCAATAATTTAAATTAACTCTTTGTTCAAATAAAAGTGTAGTAAAATATGGATCATAGAAATAATTAAATATATGAAATTTTATTCCATTTTAAAATATAGGATGTTTTAAAACAATAGAAGATCAAATGTATATATTTTATGAAAAAAAGAATCAAATTAATCAATATAAAGGAGGTAGGAGCTAAACACTGGAATATATATAAATGATTTAAAAAAAAAAAAAATCTGTTTGATATTACTGATTTTGAACAATTATTTAAGGCAGTTTTTTTTAGTTCTTACTCATTTTTTGGAAAAATTCAAGCTAATGCTTTTAATTTTTTCCAAGTTGAGAGAAATACAACTGAGAAAGAAGAACTTTCAGAATAATTGTAATAAACATTTAAAAAAATAGATTATATTCAATTTCTGTTAGCTCTCATAATGAAACACTTTTGCTTCATCAACTCTAGAGCTTCTTAAATTCTTCCACTGCTATTTTCATATCCAACTGGAAAATGCTGAAAATTTCAAAATAAGTAAGAAAAATTAACATTTACTAATGAAAAATGAATGGGAGAAACAAACACAGCCATTTAGCAAAGTTTAGCAAAATAATTTTAGTCAAAAAATTTTCATTTCTTACTTTAATTTCAAATTTTAAATATAAAAAAAGATTGTAAGGAATTTTATAGTCCCAAAATAAAAGCAGATACCTATTCTATTAAAATCACAATCACTTATAATAAGAAAAATCCAAAAAATTATATGAATTTTGTTTATATATTTTATTAAATATCATTGATTAAAGTTATGTTAAATGTAACCAATTACAAATAATATGTTTTTACCTTTATCCCCTCAGGTGAATCGAAAAATATGCTTCCAGGTAGTCCATTTAGTGCTATTAGTAACTCTTGAAACATGGTGAACACATAAAAGAAGCAATTTTAATAGGTCTAAAAAAGAAAAAAATATCTAACAAATACCTTCATCCATGAGTTATTTGAAAATGATAAATACATATTCAAATATAAGAATATATTTTAGAGAAGATAAATCTCTGATTCAAAAGTTGTCATATCAGGCACTTCTGTTATAATCTAAAGTAAACATTACTATTACAAATATAAATTAAAGATAAAAATTACTGATCTATTGAAATTCGAAAATTTCTTTTTTATATCAATATAATGGTAATAAAATAAATAATAAAAAATTATGTTGAAAAAAAAGGTTTAATTGATGAAAAGTCAGGCTTTTGTGCAGGCATGCAAATGTGGAAGCATTTCACTTACTGTCACTGTTAAAGTTAACAAATGTATTCTATTTTGTACAAGGATAAAAAAAAATGGTTAGCATAAAATATTTTTAGGAAAGCAGCTTTCTTAAAATACAATTAATTCTAATATTTATTAATAAGAGTTTCAAGTTACTATGAACGATACAGCTCCTATTCATTTCTATCATGTAAAAAGAATGCATATCATTACAAAATAAAAAAATATATCTCAAATTAAAAAAATATGGTACAGCATACTTTTAAATTCAGCTAAATGCTTTCAAATTTTGTGGCTAATTTCGAAATATTAAAAAACCCGCCTTTTCATATTTCAATTTTGTTTACATTTTGACAATATTTGAAGAATAAGTATTAGTTTCTACTTCAATATCATAAATGATGTATTTCACACAGCTTAAATTTGACTTTTAGAATAATCTTTCAAATTTTCTTTTCAGATCTTTCAAAACCTTTTCAAGTATATTATTTAAAATCCTCTGTATATTATTGTTTAAAAAAAAAATTAAAGATACAGGGTTTTTTTTTTTTTGGCTTATTCTGAATGATTGTATCAAAATTACTTCCGAAAATAGAAACTGATTACTCTTAATTCCATGTTCAATCCAATACTGTAACTGTAATGTTTTAAATATAAATATGTAAATAAACAAACTTATTTGTGTTTTTAGCGGTATAATCTAGTTTGTTCCGGAAATTTTAGTGTTAACTTTTGAAGTTAGTATATAAATATGGAGTCAGTTCATAAAACTGATATTCGATCTTGGATAACATCAAAAATAAATGTGAGAGAGTTTCGTGATGAGTGGCATAAAAACTTGAATGTTGTTCCAGTCTCCACAAAGGAAGAATTCAAAATGACAGATGAAGAATATACCAAATTAGAAAAAGAATGTGGGTAAGTGTTTTAAAAATTATTTGTCATGTAGTTTCCAGGATAAAATTACTGCATTAATGGAATATTTTACATATTTTTTTTTTTGTTGTTGCTGTTTCTGTTTGGTAACTTTTATTCATGAGGCCTCCAAGTTTACTGCTAATAGCCCAGTAATTAAATTTCTTCGAATAATGATTATTTTCTTAAATTTTCATTTCAATAACTATGATCCATTCAAGTAATCGTAGAAAACTGCATGATGAGATACAAAATCTAGTTTTAGCTATGTTGTATTAAAGAAGGAGTTCTTGCTATATGGAAATATTAAGCATAGTGATAACCTCATAAAAATTTTATTCTTTTTGTCGATAATGAATGCATTGAAGTATATGCATTTATAAATATGTATAATCAAAATAAGTATAGAATAATTGAATTTATTATGATTAAAAGATTTAAATATTGAAATATAACTTGCTTTGATTTAAAGAAATGTATGCTGTTTTTATATTTTAGTGACCCCACCAATTCAATCACCACAATAATTATATTATGCATAATGCAGCCTGAGATCTTAAGATTGCGAAGTAAGCTCAGGAGCTACTGTAATACATAAATAGGCAATATAATCTAAGTCTCCACTGATAGAATCTTATTATTATTTTTTTTAGTATTTCCATTAAAGATAAATATACAATTATTTCTTGTATATGGGCCTATATTAAGAAGTTTTCTTTATGTTCAATAGCTTCAGCTTATTTTCTCAAATTTCCTAACCATTTTTATCTATATAAGTGAATCTGACTTTTTATATTCTCCTTTTCTATTTATTCCTCTGGTCCTTCAAAATTGTAAAAAGGAAGTAAAACCATAACTAATCAGTTGAACCAGTAAAATTGTTCAGTAATATTTTCAGAATTAAAACATTTATATGTTGAATAACAAATATTCCCAAGAGCAAGTTAGAAATGTTTGAATTTTGTAGATATTACTAAAGCAGCAATTAATTTATCTTTATCTTCTAGAATCATTTTGACATCTTTTATCTTAAATATCTTATGAATGATAATTAAGTTAGAAATGTTTGAATTTTGTAGATATTACTAAAGCAGCAATTAATTTATCTTTATCTTCTAGAATCATTTTGACATCTTTTATCTTAAATATCTTATGAATGATAATTAAGCACATTCAGATCCATTCTCAACCATATGAACCCATCGATGAATGTCTGAATTAATTCATGTTACTCTTTTCTTTAAAGGACATAATGATAGACTTAACATTCATGATTTAATAGTGCTAGGAAATGATTTTAATCAAACTTTTACGTATGATCTTGAACAATTTAATATATATATTCATATTCTTGTAAATTATTTTAATTAAAATGTTATTTTATTTTCAATTGTGATTATTTTTACATTGTTATTTTTTTATCAAATAATAAGCTTCTTGTTTATCCTTTTAATCATTAGTTTCTCATATATTTGCTAATTGAAAAAGGTTGAAGCATTTGTATATCTGAACATATTTTAATGTGGAGTAGTAGAGAAATAATTTTAATTAAAAAAAAGGAAGTAGAATTTATTGATAGTTTATTTATCATTAAAAAATGAAATTGAAAAATGCAGTTTAAAATAAAATAAAATAAAAATATTCTATTAAAATTATGACATTTGTTACTTGAACAAATCAGTTCCCCAAATTGGATTACCGGTTAATTTAAGCGCGGTTAAAGTAAAAGAATATTTGATTCTAAGTGTAGAGGATTTCTTCTCTGATATTATAATAACATATTTTGCTACTTAATATTTAATCTATGATGAATTTTTAATTATTGATATTACTTACTTAATGATTTGAGTTACTTAAAAAATATAATTAATGATATCTAATTGTAACCATTTATTCTCTAATTGCAGTTATATGGCATGTTTTTTAAAAATCTAAATGTACTACATAATTACAGTTTACATTGTACAAATTACATTTACAAAGTCATTTTATGACTCAACTATTTAATAGAGATGAGATTATAACAGAGTATTATAATAATTATTCAATTATTTAATACAGATGATAGCAATTTCTGTATTTTGAAAATCTCTTAGATTTTTAAAATATAGAACTTTTTCTTGATTAAAATAAAATTGAATCCTAAATGTAATCTTCTTGTTTTCAATAGAAAATAAAATTTGAGAAAAATGTTATTATATTTCACAGTAAATTCATGTTTATATATTAGACACCATCAAAAAATTCAATTATAAAAAGAAATTTAATCTTTTCTGTATATATATATACACACACACACACACACACATATATATATATATATGTGTGTGTGTGTGTGTGTGTGTGAAATCTTTATATATGTTATAAATCTATTTTTAAAACAGATTAGCTGCTATGAAATGTCCTGCTCAAGACTTCATAGAACTCAGTAAGGAATTCAATATACCAGAAGATGTTGATTTAGAAACTTTAAAGTATGTTGCATTTCAGAATTATGTATTCAATAAATTAAAGTTTCTGCAAAAGAATTTTAGTATATTTTTCTGTTTTATGAAGTTCTTTTTATTTATTGTAATATATAAAAATTATAATAATGTAATATATAAATATTTATTGGAATATTTGGTATCTATTATATAATCATCCAGCAAAATTTGTAATGCACGACAAAGTTAAAAATATTCCTGTCTCTTTGATCTGTATCCCTTTATTGCAGTTTGAATTATTTGATCTAAATACCTTTTTGTTCAATTGTTAATTTAGGAATATCTGATTGTGTTTACGACAAAATGTTGAAATTTTGTTTGTCATACATGTTGTAATTTTATTCAAAATGCAAGTTTACTTTGAACAAAGCAGCAGCATATGGATTTAGTAATGACATTTACAACTGATTAAGAACTTTATTCATCATTTCTAAGCACAAATCTTCAAACATATTCAATGCTTCTTTATAGATTTCTTCTGTGAAATCCATGTTCATATTTGAATTTTCCTTGTATATTTGATGGAAAAATATATCCAGCCATTTATATTTCACCAACAGTAAAGGAGTTGATGATTGATGATGAAGGTCTCCCCCCCCCCTATGGATGTGAAGGAGAGCAGCCAGTGAATATAACTGCTAATAATGCACGAATTTGATTTGGTTATAACATGTTGCATGCAGCATTAATTCTTAAGAAGTCACCATGCCAATCATTCTCTGATAAATTCAGAGCTACTGCAAAAAGTGGCATGTGTAAGGCTGTTCGCAATTTTTAGTTGCTGGAAAGACATTGGACTGGTCGCATTTACCAATAGCCGTCAAGGAAAGAAGCCATCATCTTAATTGAGATACATGTTGTACAGTTTTCTATCGTAATTTTTTTGAATACTTTTATTTTAGAAAAACTGCAACAGAAATTTTCAGTATTGTCTTTTATACCATAAAATTGGCAGAAAATATCATTTCATTATTCTTTTGTAATGTATCTTGATTATTTTGATTTAAGCTGTATTTGATGTCAGTGTAAGGCATGGTCACAATAGTTGTTCTGCTTATAGTTTTTTTGGACCCTTCTGTTTTTTTTTTTTTTTTTTTTTTAACTTTCAACTTACATTCCAGAAAAGATATTTCATTTGATCTAATTGTGCAATATTCATAAACTGTAATAAAATTCTTAAAAATGACATAAAATATTTAAAAGATTTTTCGACAGAGATTACAAAATTTCACTCTTTTCTTATGATTTGTTCAAATCTTATGATGACACAAATTTTGATTTGTTTTCTGTACTGCTAAAGTTATATTCCTCAATGATTTTAAACTTGAAAATGTAGCATATTGTGAAGTACCTCAAATAATTTTATCTATAATTATAATTTACATTTATATGTATAAAAAATGATAGTTCAAAAATAGAAATATTGTCTAAATTTGCAAAATATTTAATTATATGTATTGACAATTTTTCTATAGATTACAAAAAGAGGAAATAGAAAAACGGCAGAATGATCCTAAATATGAGGCCATAGTTTATTCTCATTCCAAGTTCTACAATTACCCTAATCCTTATGTATGTTTATTTTGTTATTTATTTCTTTTAGTTGTAAATGTTAATATCTAATGATTTTATTTTAAAGTACTATGCACATTATTCATATATGCATTTCATAGTTATTAGTAGAAGTACCTTTAATGAAACATTTATGGAATAAATCTTTCTTTTATTGCATACATAATTTTTTGTAAATTAGAAAACATTCATAAAAGAAAAAATATAATTGAAAAAGCATGCATGGTGCTTATTATTATTTATATTTATAATTATTTCCATTTTGAAACATTTTATTTTAAATATAAAACCTAGCATAAATATATCCTGTAGTGTAAAGTTTCTTTGTATGCACTGCATGGTAAATAAATACATTTTTTTTAAAGAATGTACAGTTTTCTCATTATTATAATCCCTGATTATAAGGTTTTTATTAAATGTCTGCTTCTTTTAATTCTTTGCTCATTCAAGAAAGTAATTTTACTAATTTACTTATCAAGGAAGTTATAAGCTGAATATTTGGGTCACTTATTAATAAACAGAGGATTTTTTCACCTTTCAAAATTGTATGTTTATTTTTAAATTTATTTATTATTAGTATTTAAAATTGAACTTTTCATATACTGAAATAGAATGGAATTGCAAAGTGCATGCAATAAGATACATTTTCCTTTCACATTGCTTTTAGAATAATGATAATGTATTAAATCTTTCTAATATTATAGTTAATATTAATTTAAATTATATTCATATTTAATAAACTATTTATTTTTATGTTTAAATTAAATTTTTAATATTTTTATTAGGTATATATATATATATATATATATATATATATATAATATACAGATTTTATGTGAAGTAGTTTGTAAAATTTCAAAGTCATTTAATTTGGAAATTTTCTTGAAACTCTATTGTATTCATTATTTTACATAGAATCAGATTTTTAAAATCAATATTACTTTTTAAATTTCTTACCTAAAATAATGTAAGCATTTATTAAAGAAACTAAATTTTAATATTTAATTAATTTAAGAATCATTTCAAATAAGACACCACATTTATTTGTTATGATTTTTTATTCCTTTCTTTGAATGAACTTTTCCATATCCATTGTGCTTATTTTTAGCTTTTTTTTTTTTTTTTTTTTTTCTCTATGACTTGATTTTCTAAATATGTGCTTTATATGAATACATATTTTTTTTAAATAATTAATGTTCTCCTCATTAAATAAGTTTTGTTAAACTTTCATTGAGGCTTAGTTAGCATTAAAGTGTCTGAGCATATTTATAAAAGATTTGTTTCTAGCATGCAGGTAGTGAAACTTTTAATCCTGATGATTTTGGCTATGAAAAAGTTAAAGAGCCAGATGTTCTTCTGTGGGTTCAGGTTTTTCGTCCAGAAAAAAGAAATGCTTCATATTACAAGTACAATTATGCGAGGTTTCCAAATTTTTCAGTAAGTATACATACATTTAGAATAAAACATGGAACAAAAATTTAACTAACCCTTAGCAGTCCATGGATTTTTTTTTTTTTTTTAGATATTAGTTCTCATGTCCAAGTTAATTTATAAACAAAATACTTCAATTTGAATAAATAATAAAAATACTATACAACATCAATTTAAGAAAACTAAATTAGGAATTTTATTTGCAATCCATTGACCAGTGTATCGCGAAGGGTTAAAAAATATAAAGTAGAAGGAAAATTTTAAAGATAGAATATAATATGCGTATAATAAACAAATAAATATAAGAATATAAATAGGTAAAAAGAGAATTACACTAGTATAACAAATACACTTTTGCGATAAATCTTTTGATCAGTAAAGATGTTACATGAATCTGGAATTAATGGATTAAAGAATTGACATAGAAATTATCACATCCTTAGCAATCGCCTTAAATCTCCCCAATATTGAGGTATATTTATTACTGTTTTATCAAATTGAAGCTTTTAATTCCTTATTAGGTTATATGGGCAGTTCACTCTAACTGTTGCCTGATAGTTAATTTCTAACCCACAAGAGATCGGCACATAAATGCTCTAAATGATGCAAAGAATAATATTTTATTCATTTGTCAGAAAAGAAATTACAGAGAAAATTAAACTTTTTTTTTATCAAATCCCCATATCCTATTAGCAATACTTATAAATATATAAAATTATAAAATATTTCATTCTTCTGTAATTTAAACAAACCTAATTATGAAGCGTTGAATTTCATTGTTGTATTCATTGCTTCAAATAATTGTAATTCATTGATTTTCCAGATCTTCCTCTTAGTGGTCATTACAATGGTTTGAAATTGTCTGAAATATTGTTATTTGGAACTTTGTAATTCATTTAGTTTTGATGCAAATGCTAATAGAACCAGCAAATTTTACTGAATATGCTATTAAAACTAATGTATTATATAAAAATATAGTTTTTTCAGTAATCACTTTACTCAATCAAACATATAATTTTTTATGTCATTTAAAACAGTTGGAAGTGTATATCTATCCCTAAGGGTTTAGATATTAACTAGCATGATATAATTAAAATGAATATTTTGTATATGTATGTATCATTAAAAAAATGAATGCCTTAGCTTAGGCCATAAAAAGGCATTCAATCAATTATTATAAATTCAGTATGTATGGAGAATTACTTTTTATGTTATTTTATATTAAATCTCTTATAAAAATGTTTAAAATGCAAGATTGTTTTTTAGAGATTTCCATTAAAATAGAGATTTATAATTTTATCGTAAGAGAATCATAAAATGACAATATTAGGATCTTCTTTCAAAATTAAATAATTTGACTTATGAAAATTGAAAAATGTATTCCTTATTTATCAATGGACAATCAAACCACATATTGGTGACCACTTGCTATAACATAGATTATAGGTGACATAATCTATCACCAATGGTACATGGTATGAGCAAGGTTAGTGGATTTGCAAAATGCGCTCTGAGCATGCAGGAAATATTGTTATCTGGGACATTCAGAATAATTTCTCAGAATTAAAAAGGCTTATTTCCTTCCAAAACTGTAGAACTTGTTAGCTTCATTGTGAAAATTTCATAAATGTTACATAGTGATAATGTTCATCCTTTGGAATTAAAGAAATTACTGTTAATTAATTACTGTTGAAAATGTCAAAATGCTATAATCAATAATAATAATTTGGAAATAGTGTCATACTTCAAGTACAGATCGAAGGTGTAAGCAGTAATTATGATGATATGTTCAAGTGAAATTTATGCTACTGGGATTATCTTCTCTAATAAATCATTTTTCTGGCTCCATCAGATAGGTGGAAGGTGTCTTACACAATACAAACATGACACACTTCAGTGGAAATGCATATTCCAGCATTTTCATAATCAAATGTAAGCATTTTTTTTAGTGATTAGTCTTTTATGTAATAATTCTTCTACAATATTTTTAATATCTCAAGTACTTTTGTATAATTTTTTCATTTTATTGTTCAATTTATCACACTTATTCTTCTTCTTGAAGTTTATGCTTGGCACAGTTCAATATTTTATGGAGTTCAGCTTATTTGTTTCAAGTATATATCTTGTCTGATAAAAATAAGGGACAATAAACATCCTACAACCAGTCACAAACATCTGGTTCCTAGAGAGTAGTTTAGAATATGTTTTTATAACATTTTCTGGACTTATTCTTTGTTATGAAAGGTATTATGGGCAGATAAATATGCATTGGTTCTTACAGATTGCTTATACCCCTACATGCAAATAGATTTCTGTGGAGCAGATGCATCTTGTATGGCATATCATATATCAAACACAACATGAATGGCTAGAAGAGCACAAGAACAAATTACCAATTCTTCCTGCTCCCCAAATTCAATAAATTTAAATCTCATCAAAACTGGGGTCACTTTAATTATATAATTTTTTCTTTAGTTTCTCACTTCACACATCATTCAATCATTTCCTGCTTATCTAGCTTTAATTCATGCTGCATAAAACTGTTATTCTGGAAATTAACTGGTGTTTATTTTAATGTAGCTTGATTTTGTTTAACCTGAAAAGTACATTTTAACTTTCTAGAAAGATGTTTTTGCTTTATTTAAAAACACATTTTGTCTTTGTGAGGAAAATAACTTTTACAGCAATAATATCATACTTATTTTGAAAACAAAGAATTTAAATCGATTTATTATCTATTTATTTAATTTGAAATAAATTTGTATTCAGAGGTTATAATTAAACTGACCTTATTCAGAAGTATGTAAGACCCATTGTAATTGATGAAATCATTGAAATTTGATTTTTGCATTATATGGGTTATAGAGGAAAGAAAATTACTGAGGAAAAAATATTAGTTTAAATTTTGACAACTAGATGGTTTTTTTCATGCAATGTCATTATGCAAAATAAGAATGTTAAAAAATACCTGTAGTCAGTGCCATAAAATCTTTCTTTTTTCTTAATGAAAAAAAAATTATTAATAACATTGTTATCTGTATTAAACATGATAAACATGTGCATTTATGTTTTGAAAACTCTTATATATATATAAACTTTAAATCCAGATTGACCAGGAGTTTATTGTTCTTGGCTGTCAGTACTTAACAGAATTACGAGACAAAATTGATTGTATCTCTGACAGAGCAATACCTGGTGATTATAGTGATTATCCTGAGCTTCCTCCTGAAACTACTTGTAAGGTATTGAATTGCCATTATTTTTTAAGAAATAATTAGTTTTACATAATTTATAATATTTTAATCTCCAAATCTTATTTTAAGATGCTTATAAAATTATTCAACAGCTTGTTTTTAATGTTTGTATCCACATTAAAGTATCTAGTAAAACCTCCATTTGTTTTAGACTGCTTAAACTTTTGATAAGAAATAAAGATAAGAAGAAATTAAATTATCCATGGCTCCAAGTTACAAACATTTCTACTAATTTGTATATATTTTATTACAAAATTTGGTTCTAATATGAACTTAATTTCAAGAACAACAAGCAAATGTTACTGTTATTTTTTATTTTAAAATCTTTGAATGACATTTTACTAAATATCTCAATATTAATAAAATGGCTATCTTTCTTTTAGAGACAATGGAACTGTCTTAACTTTTTTAAACAATAGCTTATTATACAGTAACACTTACCTGCATTAATCTTCAAATACTTTTCTGAAATTTATAATCCTTTCATTGATCTTGTATTAGAAAATCTTTTTTTAAAAAGAAAAAAAAAAGACACTTTCTATCCTATACTTGTGCTATTTTATTAATGCTAATGTTAAAGAGTCTTGATAAACATATTTAAATTGTTTTTATATATATTATTATTATTTTATATTTAAATTTTCTTCAAAATTTTATTTAGTTCAAGATTTTAAATTAATAGTTTGTTTAAGAATTATTACATTACTTTATATTTTAAAATATTAGTTTTAATAAATTTTTTTCTTGTATTGAGTATTACATTATCGCTGTTTATCTGTACTAATAATAAAGGAGAGGTGTGTATGTTGGTGTATTTGAGGCCGAAGCATTTAAACTATCAATTTTGGAACATATATATTTTGAAGTTTGGGGATATGCACCTCGGAGTGATTTTAAAAAATATTTAGAATTTCAATTAATTAAAAGTTATGTAAAATTTTGGAAGTTTTGCTCAATATCTTTCAGAAATATTATAGCTCAGAAATTAATCTTGTACCATGTAAATTTAAAAACAAAAACATCTTAATGATACTTATTTATTTGCCATTAATTTTTTATCTAGATTTAATTAACTTTGCAGATTGTTTTCAGTATATATTACTGCTATATTTTCACTGCAAATGGAACCAAAATCTTTTTGTGGTTGCTACTAATACTTCATCCTGATTTTTTTTTCTTCCATTGTTGATAAGCAGCTTGGAAGATCCAGAATATTTCCATATTAAATAAGTTTCTGTTTGAAACATGCTTTTAATTAAATCTTTAAATGCTAGAATTATGAATTTTTTTTAAAAAAAATTATGTATGAATTTGAATTTTAACTTTCAGAACCGAACAATGGTGAATTTAAAAAAAAAAAAAAAAAAAAAAAAATTACACTTTTTTTTGACATTTTTATATTATTGCTATTTTAATTTGACATTTTGCTTTCTGATTGAAGTATGTTGATTTTTTGTTTGTTTTTGAAGTAAAGAAATTTTTATTGAATAATGAATGAGCTTGCTTTGCTTTAATAAGCATTTTCTGGTTTTTTAAAATTTAATTACATCTCTTTTAAAATTCAAATTCAATTTTTATGTTAAATTATTGAAAAATATAATTATATAATACAATAAACATAACTTTATAAAAATTCTAAAATAGTACAATTTACAAGAATTTTGAAATTTAAAAATATTTTCCTGAGGAAACCTTTAAGTCTAAATTAACTACAAAAGATTCAGTTGTAATTTTATATTGCCAATAAATGAGGCAAATTAGCTTGTCACCAAAGGCATATAGTTTTTAATATATAAACTTTATCATAAAGAAAATTTGCTACATTTTTTCCCCTCCTTGATTATTCTAATATTGATTTTTTTTCTTTACAACATAATTTCAGGATTTGTACAAATCTGGCTTTTTTTACATTGATGGTACGTTTTACAATGATATGAGGCATCCAGATTGTAGAGATTATAGTGAGTAAGTACATTTTTTTTAAGTTGAAATTATTTTGGTACTATCCAAGATTCTATTTTAGCTATCCAAGCTTAAATTGAATTTTAAAATTATTGGAACTGCATTAATGTTGACTAAAATTTATACACATTTTTTCAAGCAAATATTTGCAGGAAAAAAATATTTATAACTATCTCTAACATATATTTATTTTTTAAAATGCAAAGTATATTTATTCTTGAATTTTATAATCTATATGGCAATAAGTGCATGTCTGTATATCTAAAATAATATGAACCATTCATTTAGTGCCAAGTATTGTTTCTACAATTTTTATTTCATATGAAATCGTGATTTCTAGATATGTCATCAATGATTTCCTGAACTCCATCACTCTTCGTTCTTGAGAGAAATTTCAAAAAGTTTCACTGTGTGTTGTATATGAGTAAAATCCAACCTTCAAGTCGAAATCACCATGCTGATTTCAAAATTTCGTATCTTATTTGAAATTTTTTGGTCCCCTAGATACATTATCAATAGTCATCTGTTCTTCACTATCCTAAAGTTTCAAGACCAATCCAAATCAATTTGCAGACATTGCAAATCAATAAGAATGTTTTATGTTTATTGTGCAAAATCCATTTCAGTTAGTACTTTCTTTTGTTATGATAAGATAAATAATTCATCAAAATTGGTTGATGTGCCAGGATTAGTAATATTGGTATGATTGGCGAAAATCTGGTCAGACAGCTATTATATAAATAAATGAGGACAAGCCTTAGAATCAAATTGTTAGAAATTTTTTAGATTGAGACAATATTTAGAGATCGAATGACAAATTTATGAGTTTTCAGAACATGAAAAGCTATTATTTACAACTTCTGATTATGAAAACTAGATGAATGTTTATTAATTGAAATCATTAAAAACATCAATTTGTGATGAAATCAGGAATATAAATCTACTATTATATTAGATTTCAGATTGCATTACAGCATTTTCCCTATAACTGTCAGCATGATCAGCTATCATTTTAACTGCTTTCCCCAGTTTAAAGAAAAGGCATCGTTTTTGTTAATATTGTGTAAAGTTATTTACAAGTATGTAATTTGCTTATTTAACAAGAATCATATGTGAACAAAAGATAATAAAATATAAGTAACAGCTACAACAGTGGAAACCATTCTAATTCTTTTAAAACTTTTTGTATTTAAACAAAAGATAAGTAGTCATACCAAAGAGCTAAAATAGTTTTAAAAAGTCATTCTAGTTGTTTTAAATTTTATTCCATTATTCAGTTTGACAGTATACACAGATTACTAATTTCTAGATATTCACTGTATAAGCACCTAAAAAATTTTTTTTTTTTAGTTTCCACGAATGTTCAAACTTTTATTGCTTTTGCATGCATTTTATTTGGTATTGTGTGTGTTTGCAAGAAACGATTTCCCAAACATAAATTTTCTTTCAATTAGAAACAATTCAGTTTTGATGAAAGGTTTCTTTCAAAGCTCTTCAGCCATATCCAAAATAAAACCATTGTGTCTGATATTTATATCCTATTGCCACCTTGTAAATTGTCCAAGCATTTATTATAACTAAATCAAAGTAATCAGAAAAAAAAAAAAATCCCTTGAAAATTGGTTAATGTTTAGATAAGGATTTCACTATTTTCTGACTACTTTGTCAAAAATATCAACTTCATATTTTGTTAAATTGTGAAATTCACAACTTCAAGTTATTTTTTTCCCCCATTATGTGATTTCCAATGTTAAGTGTAAGACATTCTGTAGCAGGATCTTTTCATTCTTTTTTTCCCTCCTAATAAGATATAAGCAATAAATTGTCATACTTAGCAATCTTTCTAGAATAGAATTCATCTCTCATTTTTTAAAACAAATAATGGACTTCTATCTTTGAATGATTTACAGCACATTTTACCCCTCACCCACATTTATTTCACTAATTTCAGCAAAGTAAAATAACCCATTGTAAGGTATCTTCCAAGAATGTTAAAAAAAAGTAACGATAATAGTATTATAGTAACTTATACTTTGGTACTTAACTTACTTACTTAATTGTATCAATATGTTTTCAATTTATAAAAAGATGCATGTTCGCCTATCATTTCTCTAGCTTTGTTTCATCTTTTTTAAATAGGGGCATTCGTTCTGTAAAAGTTTTAACTGCACATTGACAGAAGACCAAAATTTAATATCAAATTTGCATGGGGAACAATTGTTCATTTGCTGTTATATTTTCTCACATTTTATGGCTGATCAAGCAGTTTTCTATAAATATTTCCAAATATCTGAAACAAAGGTAAATAGATCTGTTTGCAATCTTTAGAATCTAGTTGATTTTATGCCAAAGCATCAAGATTTTGGGAAATCTGTCCCTAACCATTATCTCAGTGAAGAATATCCAGTCTATGATTAAACTCAAAACAGAAATGCTTGTCACAGCCTAAGCTCCTTTAGCATATAACAGTAAATTGAGTGTAATTACTGAGGTGAAAAACTTCCTTTGGATTTTGGGACTTCTTGCACACTTCTTCTGTTCATTATTGAATGTGATGCAATATTGATTGATAACAATATCTATACACTACTTATTTTGTCGTCAATTATTTTTCTCTTTGCTTATGAATATGTTTCCATCTATTTCTCATAATATGTTCTTCTAGAGATGTCTCCTTGTAACACTGGACAAAATATTTTCTATTTTCCAAACTGAGCTATTATTTATTGCTGCTTCATTTCTTTCAGATTCCATGTTTTGAATATGTCTTTCTTGTTCACAAGTTCTCTTTGGTTGTCTTTGACTACTTTCTCTAGTTTGAATACTGCCATGACTAAAATTGTACTAGCAATTAGCAGTGAAATATTCTCTTGTCTAAATTTTTATTTTCATTTTTTTTAATGAATATACTCTGCATCAAATGAATTGGATTTATTTGTTGTAGTATTAGGAACAATCCAATTCTCACCAAATAAATTATATGAAGTTTGAGTGAGAAATTCTTTATCTGGTACAATTTCTAAACCAGAATGATTATCACAAAGATTTTCAAAAACATTCAGCATCTCTTTTTTTATTATTCTGTACTTTCTACCAGTGCTTCTAAACCACATAATACACAGGTCAAAAATTTTACAGATTAGAAAACTGAAATAATTCAAAATGAAATGAAGTTCATTACATTTGTATCCATTGAGAGAAAACATTTTCAACATTAAAAAAAGGCGTTATCATAGGAAAAAAACAAACCATAAAGAAAACAGTCGTTCATCAATACTTTTAGAAATAAATTTATTCTTCTATTTACAAAATATATTGAAATTGCTTAAATGTAAGGCTTCTGTAATTGAAGCTTTCTAATTTGATATGTTTGATGCAAATTATTTATTCTAATCTTTTTTATGAAATTACCTATTCATTACCTGTCATTACCTGTCATTTAGTAAGACAGTTTTATTTTAAATTAAGAACTATTTTTAAAGCATTTTATTAATATATAACTGTGTTTGTAATTTTTCAGGCCTATAATTTCTTGGGCAGCAAGCTCAAATCGTGGCATAGGTCCTTTTCGTAAAGCTTCAATGGAAAAATGCAAATTCATTGATTTGGATATCCAGTTAGGTTATCCATATGTATATGTCCATCAAGGAGAATGTGAACACTTGATTGTGTTCAGTGATATGCAGTACGTATTTAATTATGTTTTCATTCTTTTAAGAAGTATTTATGCAGAAAGAAATTAAATCTTTTGATTTTTTTATAGATATTACACACATTATTATTGCAAAAACAGGCTTGAGTATCCACTTCATATTTCTTTGAAACCAAAACGAAGAGTGCTATGCATGATCTGCCGTTTGCACACAGCTGAGTAAGTATATTTATTACTTTTTTTTAATGAGTTTTATATTCATGCATTAATAAATAAAGCAGATTCTTTTTTTAAAAAATCTTTAACTAAAAATAAATCACAATAGACTTAAAAACCAAAAAATAAAATTGTTCATGCAATGATTTTTTTTTTTATTATTTGAATATGTTTTGAAAAATAATTATGTATATAAGACATTAAGTGAGGGTCATAAGTCAAGTTCATGTATACAATTTTATAAGATTATAAATTCTGCATTATTTATCAGAGATTTTTAAGTGACTTAAAGCCTACTAAATGGTGAAACAAGGAAAATTTCCATATAAAGTGAAAATTTTGATTGCTACCTTTGACAGTGCTTTTCTTTAAGCGTTTGTAGAGGAAAAGCAGAAGAAAGGTGAAAAGTTAATTTAAAAAAACTTTTGCTATTTGAAAATGGTAATAAGACTAATAACTTTCAGTGATTTTTAAAACTAAATTTTGAGACATTCTGAACAAAATTTTAAAATTAATTAAAATCTATTTTAGTACATTTGATCATCTGAAATTTTAATAAAATTACAATAACTAGTTAATGAACTGAGAACATAACTATTAATTTGCTTCTCCTGTATATGAAGGAGGAATATATCCAGAAATGCACTAAACATTTCAGATATAAGTTTGGTATTAAAAATGCCATTTCTTGACTTACTGTTTTCACTGATACAGCTTACCTTTCAAATTCCATTCTGATGAAGTATATGTCCCTTATTTAATATTATGAAAAAATCTCAAATAGGGAACAACATATCATACTTTCAATTCCCATCCAATAATATCAAAAATAATATAGAAATCATAATGAGAGGCTAATATGTTTGAAAGATAAATTTTTTGACTCCAGTATCCAATTGCATATCTTATAAAATAGAAGAAAAAAAAAAAAGAGAGAGAGACATTACCAAGTTGACAAAATATGATGTATTAAAGAAGAACAATACAAAAATTCTTGAAAATCAGCGTTTTCAAAATCTTGTTTTGAAATTGACAGTTTTTATAATATTAAAAGTTCTATTGGGTAGTAGTAGTAGGAAGAGGGTTGAAATATGGAAGGACCTAATACATGTAAGTTACACTCAGTATGTCTACTTCTTAGATTTTTTTGAAACACAGTTTTATTATATATATATATAATTCTTATTATATATCCATATAACTAGACAGAGAAAAACAAAAGGATAAAATTTTCCTGTTAATGAATGGAGAAACCCATCTTTCCTATGGATATTCCAAATCTAATACCCACGAGTAAAATAATTTTTTCCCCCATTCTGCAAGGTAATATATTATCGTTAATCAGTATTCCTGTACCTTTGCTGTGTTACCAAGGGAAGTATCTTTGCCAAGGTTTATAGCATCATGAAAAGTGCTTGAATTTAAGAACCATATTTAAGCATCTTAAAAGTGCTTAGTTTTAAGCCTTTAAAAATTGCTTAATTTTCTTCAGAAGTTCAAAGAAAGCTTTTATTTTGTTTCTCCATAAATTGTATATGATAAATCGGAATTATGGTCGTAAAGGTTTGTTTATCAGATGTGTCCAAGTTAGAAAACCAACAAAAGGGAAATATTTGTAGAAGAAATTTGGTGTGAAATAGACAATGGGTGTCACATCTACTAAGATAACTCTTAGTGACTTTTTTCCACACTCCCGCCTTCTTCAATATTGTGTATTGTTACTTATCGAAATACTGGGAAGGTTATGCCAGATTAACTGTACAGAATAAGTATTAAGTCATATCTGTTGCAAATCGAAAAACGTTCAATTGGAATTCAAAGATGGCGAAGAATTTGTTTTAGATATGCCAGAGAAATATGTGTTAAAGAAAAATACGCAGATTGGTCTGACAAACAGAAAATAAGAATGTAGCAGAATGAAGTTGTGCAGGGATGCATCGGACATGGGGAAAGCTGCTCTAATGTGTACAGTGAAGCCTCTTTTACCTTTACACATTCTATCGTTATTCTCATAAATATGTTGTTTTGGTGCAATTTCATGAAAAACCTATTAAAGAGATTTACTATATTATATTGAATAGCAATTCATTTAGGCATATAATTATGTTAGTTGATTGTTTTAACGCACAGTATAATGAAATTTTAATTTGAAGCCATAGGCTATTCAATGATAGTGATTCGTTCACATTTTTTTTTTAGTGTTCCCATTTCTTTAAAGGTTATTATTTGTCAGATTTATATCAAATATGTCAAATATATATATATATATATATAAAATCCTGCTAAATCCAATACTTAAATTTTTTTTGGGGAAAAAAAAAGATTTTTAAAACTTAGATTATATCATTTTGATTCATAATTTTTACTGTTTTCCTTCTCATCAGACTCTCTCTATACATATAGAGATTTGTCCAGATTGATAGAGCAATGCACAACACTAACTATTGAAATTAAAAACATAAAATTTGCTTCTTGGGTATTAGAGGTCCACTAAGAATGAATTTTACATAATTTTTAAAAAAAATTTAATGCCTTTCTGCCATAACATCAAAACATATTTTCGGATAAAAATTATTTATGCTCCATTTTAAAAAGGCAAGATATAGTGGGGTGGGGGCTTCTCAAGAAAACTAATTTTGTTTCAATAAATGCATTTTTTAAAATTTTTTTAATAATTTTGGAAAATTAGTTTTGAACACAATTTGTGACAATGATTTTTGTTGTAATATATTCAAATGTCCTTGCTTCATCGAATCACTGAGTCATGCTAAATATATTAATGTTTTGACAAAAATATGCTTTATTTGCTTTAATTTAAATTTTAAAACTTTAAATCAGTTCATTCTATAAGATTCTTTTTTTTTTATGAGTGATATTTAATTTTGAGGCAATGCAATATATTGTCTCAAACTAGCTTCAAAAAATATTTTTTTTTAATTTATCAACATGCATCTTTTATTTTCATTTTACTTCTAATTATAGAGCTGATATTCTTTTAATTTCATGAATTTGTTTTTGTTATTTATGAAAATTATAAAGTCTTTTTCATTTCTTTATAAAATGAAAAATCACATTTTTGTATAATTTCTTAAAGCTAAAGTTAGAATAGAAAATTTTATTTTTGCATATAGGTTGAAAAACAAGTTTTTATTAAATTTTCAAAATGTTAAATGTATAATTAAGGCCTTTAGTAAATTTCAAAAGTAAGAAGAGACAAAACAATTTTATTATTGCCATATCTTTTCTGAATGCTGTTATTCTTCTCTCTTAAATAAAATTCATCTTAAATTAGAACAGGGCATTGTTCTATCGTCAATTTTAGCAATTTTGCCATCATATTAGCCATCTTGGAGTGGTTTAACTCTTAAGCTTTATAAAACTGCAAATAATAATAATATTATTAAAAAAATTAATATGGTAAGTTAGTAAAGGAGGAAATTTATACTTTCCATGCCAACCATATCAAATTTTATTTGTTGTTACATATATAAAAATCAAATACAAAATATTTGATTATGCTTTGATTCTAAATATATGATATGTTGCATCTATCTAAATTAATTGTAATTTGTTAAATTTTAGAAATGTTGAAAAAGATATATTTTTTATATTTATATTGTCCAGATAATCTTTAAAAAGTTAACTTGATTTTTTTTTTTTGATGTTTTTTGTCACGGTCATAAACTTGTTTTACAGTAAGAAATGTGCTTCTGAAGTGTTGCAAAAATGAATATTAAAATTACTACATTTTTGCATAAATATTAAAATTTAAAAATAAGCATACATAAGTTTTCAACAAAAACAACGTATTACCATAAAACAACCTATGCTTTAAAAATATGCAGGTTTATGTATGCTTAAAGGTACTTTATTTTTGCATTAATTTCTCATTATGCACCTTGTTTACGTTGCAAGAAAATTTCGTTTATTTGTTTTTTTACTAAAAATATGATCTGTTCTACTTACAAAGTGTGTTTCCAAAAAAGTGGAATGTGCTTTTATTTCCCTAAATATCACACCTATAAATATATATATTCAGTAAAGGGTGCAATTGCATAAAATCGCTTTGAGGGGATAATGGATCCCATAAAATCTGTGAGGAGATAATAGGAAAAAAAATTATTCAAATTTTTATATGACCCTCATAGTGTAAAAGTGTCAATTAGTAAAATATTTCTCCTATATTTTTCTATGTACTCACAAAATTTATGATTTTAGTTACAAAATTAACACGTTTATTTGTAAATTTAGGAGGACTAATTACTAATTCAGATAACAAAATGTATTTTTTAAAAATAAAAATTTATTCAGTGCAGAAAACTAATGTATGCAAATATCTATCAAGTAATACATAAATCCAATCATCATGATTGGGAAGAAATTAATCACACCTAATATTGTTCACTTTGATATGTTGATCTTTGTAAAACTTTTGACTTTATAAAATGGAAGAGAAACTGAGCATTTGAGATATCTCAGAGAAATACTGAAAAGAAAATTCTTTGTTTGCAATTCCAGAAGAATGTCTTATTTTACTAACAAGAAATGTTTGAAAATGCTAATGATTCATACTGTTTGTAATCTTAATGCTGGCTTTGTTATAGCAGTATACAAACCTTGTTTTCCGAATTCCCACATCCATCTATGAAGTGTCTTTAAAACATATTTTAGTGATTACAAACTATAAGAACTATACTGTCTTGGAAAGGATGAGCATTAACATGCAATACAAAAATTGACATTTCAGCTTATTTTTCAAGTTACCCTCATGCTAGTATTGAAACAATCGTTCTCAAACTCAACCTTCTTATACCAGCTATGCAGTGAGTAATTCAGTGTAATAATGGAATGGAACATTCATATCATCCATGGGCTTTTTACAATCGTTACATGGCTAATGGAATGATCAATACCCATTTCATATTCGAGTCTTAATTAAAGCAAAATCAAATCCTTTTTTGTGAAATGTAATTTGGACAAAATGTTTGTTGCTTTAATTGAGATAGTTTTGAAGATTAATGTTTTTATCACTTTATTGTGTTATTGTTTCCAATTTTGCCCTTTCAATAATTTTTTGTGATATGTATAATAGGCCTCAAATGTTCAACAAAAGTCTCACTCAAACACAAGATATAGGCTTTGATAAAACAAAGGGCTATATCTACAAATCTGTCCCTTAATATTTCAGCAAATTTTACAAATAGAAGCTTAGAACTTAGTGCTTTTATAGATGAGTGAAAGAAAACATTTTGCTTGACATTTTTTCAGTTTGGGAGCCATATAAATATTTTATTTTTATAATCACCTTTTACAGAGGCCAAAGTATTTTCATACATTTTGCTATATGCTAAATGCTATTTTTTGGGATATCCTGTACAGTTATTTGAATTTATAAATATATAAGCTCCTGTTACTTGCATTTTTTTAAACACATTTTTTATGATATAGATTACCTGTTTTATAAATTTTTATTTTTTCTCCATTTTAGGTGGATAGTTTTTGATAACAAAAGACTACCTGAAAATCCATTTTACTTCTGTAAAATTTGTTTCTTCAGTTTTAATTATGATGAAAATAATCAGAAAATAGGCAACTTCAGGGCATATCATCACATAGATCGGAGTAACATTCTATAAGATATTTTCTATTGTAAAATATTTTGATATTTTCTCTTTGTAAATATTACACCTAAAAAACATAAAAATTTGCTTCATTTGCATCATAATTGTTTATGCTTTTTCAATAATATATATATTTTACACACACTTTTTGATGAACTATTAAATTGTGAATTTAAAGGTTCATTAGGATAAAAGGACTGAAAAAGTTTCAAAGGCATTTATGATCATTAAGATATTAACTGGAAATTTTCAAATAATCTAGTATAAGTTTTAGATAATACAGTAGAAGGTTCTATATTAATGCTATCATTAAAAGAGCTTAGCCATACAGATCACAACATGACAATAAAAGTCATTAAGAGTAAAAAGATGAAGGCAACACAACTTCCTTAGGGCGTCTCATTTATTTGGAATACTTAAGCCACAATTTTTTTTAACAAAATTCAAATATACAAATCTACAACATCACTTTTTTTAAAATACTTCTTAATTGCAGATGAAAGGTGCTCATTAATTTTTACAAAGTTTTATTTCATAACATTTTAAAAGTATACAGTCAGACGCTAATGCACATAACTTAAAACAGATTTTGAACGATATACAGATGAATGCAGTTATCGCAAATATTACACTAACATAAATGAGATGATATATAATCACACTGTATTAAATAGTTCTATGCGTGCAGGACAAAAAATGTGCATGTATTGCCTTTTCAAAAACGTCTTCCTCCTCCAGCTCCACCTCCTTGATTATCTCGCACACTATGAAGAAAACAGAAAAGATCTTTTATAAATTGCATATTTTTAATACGTACTACATCACTTAATTATAGATATGATTATATCCTTTACTATCACAAGACAGAGATCTTTTTGTTTCTCAAATACAGAACAACAAAATCTCGGGTCTTCCAGACAGAAAAGGATAAAACTTGTCTTCAGGACGAGACAAGCTTTTAAGGGTCAAAACAGACTGCAAAAGTAGTGAATTTTACTGTTTTTAAATTTTCATTAATACTAGTAAAGCGAAATTCAAACAAGCACCAACTTTCTTTTTTTCCAAAGCAAAATTTTAGGATATATTAGTACTAGAAATAAATATGAAATACAATGTTAAAAATTTACTATAACTGAAATTTATCAGTGAACTTTTTTTTCACATATATAAAATTTTAATGATGCAGAAATTCCAAAACATATTATTTAGTCAATATTTAAATAACACGACTAGAAATTCTATATGCAACTGTGAAATTAATTCATCTATCTAAATTATCATTAGTAACAAAGAACAATGCTTAACTTTATAAACATTCTTTAATACTGAATTTATTTTTGCTTATTATTAAAAATACATTATAGATAAATTCCACAATGATTATAAATACATGCAATATTTCAAATTATGTAACTGAACATTTGGCTAAAACAAAAACATAAAATGTTAGGTTATAAATATAACTATGGAACACACTTTCTATAAAGCAATTGTTTAATCCATATGCACATTAAAATAGGCATATCATTTACCTTTGTTGCATTAAATGCTGAGCCATTTGTGCTTGATTAAGAGCACCAGTTATTGTTATTATGCGGTCATTTGAACCCTGAGTTGCTTCTTCAATATTTATTGTAGCTGCTGAATCTCGTCGAATTTTACGAATACGTTGACCTCCTTTACCAATAATTGCTCCAGCAACCTTGAGAAAAATTGCACAATATTTTTAAAGCATTGCAAATAAATAATGGGTAACAGTTTAGTAAATAATAATAGGTATTATTTATCTTACTTACATCATTTGGAATCTTCATAATGATTGAATAGGTACCATTTGGATTAGGTACTGGCTTTGACTGAAATAATTCTCCAGTATTCTAATAAAAAAATGTAAGGTATTAATTTTAAGAATAATAATGAAGTTCTGAAATACAGTTGAATTTTATCATCATAATGTAGAAATAAAGCATCTAATAATAGTAACTATGATTTTAGTTTAATGGATGAAAATGTTTTTATATATAATTGGAATTTTTAAAATACATAATGTGTTTTGATCTGCATATTTGTTTTATGTAATGTGTATTGACTATATTTATCAGTATTTAAAACAATAGACAGTTACACAATTAGAAATTATTTTATAGATAATGTGGTCTCTATTGAAATTTAGATGTAATTTCTGTGCAACTTTGGAATAAGTCATGACATTGGAAATGTTTGTTAATCCAGTAATACACCTTTCAAAAATGTTTTTTTTTAATTGTATTTGATTTGCTTTGTAATTATAGCTAATCTCAAATTCTATACTGGGAGTTATTTGTTTTATATAACAAAACACTCAAGTAGAATTTTTTTTGACAAGATCAATTAGTATTTAATAAAATTATTATCCACTACTAGATTTTCAATTAATAGGGAAGAAGGGGTTAAGTGTTATAAAGTTACTTTTTAATTGTTAAAAAAAGAATATTGTTTTATTTTAAGTATTTTTTTTATCCATGTTTATTTTCTCAACTATTGGTCATATAAAAATATGTATCATAAAAAAGTAGAAGCATAGAAGGCAGATACAGTAAAAATTGTGTCAAGAGACTTTCAATTATAATTAGCAGTGTGTGTACCTAATCAATTCAGAATGATTTTTTATATACAAAAAGGTAGAATAACTTAATTGTATATCTTTTCCATTCTTGCAGTACCCCCCCCCCAACCAATATTCTGAAATTCGCAAGAATTGAAGAAATTTATTATATATATATATTAATGAGTTCAATTACCAAAAAATGTTAGTTACTGTACTATAAGAGATTTAAATGAGTATATACAAAAAATATATTTATATGTAACATCTTTTTAATGTATTAAAATGTATAAAGGAACCAAGTTTTTCAAATTATTTCAAATATCTTAAATACATACTATTACAACAAATCAACAATAATTTTTCTAAGAAGCTATTTAAATGCAAGTTGCTATACCCATTTAAAAAGTCATTTGTTTTTCTTTTTTGCACCGTATTATTTGATACCATGCAGACTATTGCTCATGTAGTATTTTGGGATTAGCTGTTTTATAATTATTCCAATTAAATTGAACTGAAAAATGCCAAATTATTTCTTAGTCTCCATTTTTGATTCAAACTAATCAAATTTAAAACCATTTAAGTTATTACCATTGAAACATTACTTAATTTACAAGTTTTAAAAATGTATTAGGAAAATTATGTAAAATTGGTTACATTTACAATTGAGTCAACTGAAAACATTTATTCAGTTTACTGCAAGATTCTGCTTAAGACCTGACTTAAATAATTCCCCATAGTTAATACCACTAATAATAATAATTTTGTTTTAATTTCATTAGAATACAAACTACAGAAAATTTAATGCAGTAAGAAATTAACATGAAGGTACCTTAAAATGTAAAGGGCATTGCATTTTTCTTTTCAATTTAAAAAAAAGCAGCTATGCTAACACCTGCTATCGCTAGTTAAAAACACATAACAACCAAAATGCTTCAGACAATAGAATTTTAATATACTTCCAACATGATTTTTTTGGGGGGGAGGGATGTCCAAACCAAACTTAGTCATTAATTTTAATAAATTGCTGTCATTCATTAAAAAATGCAATTATTCCCAATGTGGAAATGAATAATATAAATAATGTATTTTACCTTAAGATAATGGATATGCCCCTCTTCAGTTTAACTAGTAACATCAGTGTGAAATTTTACTTTCAAAATCAGATACTAGTCTTCACCCCACCCTTACACCTTGAGTCAAATATTCTGAATAAATATGTTGTGAAAAATCATTGGGCCTAACAGCATTACTTACAGGCTACTTTATAAAACAAAAGGAAGAGAAGAGGAGAAAAAAAAAAAAAAAAAAAAACAGGAATTAATTCAATAATTTTTTTAAAACTTAAATGTTTTAATGAAAAATGTAATTTCTTTTATATATGAAAATTCGATGTTTAAGATGAAATTGTTATTTAAAAAATACACAAGTATTTTGGTTGATCATTAATGCTATTTACAGACATGACACAGGTTTGAAATAAAAAACTGAACTTCATAAAATAATGAATTGTGTCAAACAAAAACACAGAAGAAAAATAAATGATTAATTAAAGTTTAACATTAATAATTGTTTTATATATTAGAAATACTGCAGAATTATTAAATAAAAGAAAAAATAAGTAATTAAAAAAATGAAACTTGATTCCAGAAATGTTGAAATCTGTGGGCGGATGTGTCAGATATGTATATTTTGAAAAGAATTTTAAGCTCTGGCTTTCAGATATATATTTTTTAAATCCACATTTCTTTCTTCCTATAGTAAATGGTTCAGACAACTGGATATTTATTATTTAACCCCAAAAAATGTAGTTGTATATTAAAAAGCTTAAAAGAATTTTAACACAGAAATCTTTTAAATCAAAACATAGGATATTTTTAAAAAATTTATTTGTATTCAATTTAACCCATCCCATTGTTAGGAACTGATAAAAACTGCATAAAATTTTTTACATTCCTTGTAATATAAAACTGCCTGTATTAAAATGACTTCCATATTTTTTTTAATTTAAAAATACAAATAAGGGAAATTTTAAAAAATTATAAATAAACACCATTGAAACTAAATTATGATGCTTATAGGTAAAAATTTAGAGTCCAAAATCAAATTCCTTTTTAAAAATTGTATGTACTTTTAAGAGCTAACACTTATAAATTATAAAACTGACTCAAGTATTATGACAATAAATTCCAGTATAGTGATTCACTTGGTATTTGTATTAAAAAATTTTCATTAAAATATTACTTCTTATTTTCTATTTGACTTTAAGAAAAAAATTTAAAATATGAATTTCAGGGTTGGGGTTAACTTTAATTTTCAAAATGGAATGATTTAATTAGAAGTTACAGAATATTGTTTTAAAATTTTGTATGTAATACTTGTAAACTTTTCAATTGTTCTGAATAATTAAATTTTACCTACTTTTGTTTCATTTATTTTTAATATAATGAGGTACTGAGAACAATTTACACCAAAATCTTGACAACAACAACATTTTCATCTAAATCTTTAATTATAAAAATCATACAATGTCAACAAAATGTAACCAATCACATACATAAATCACATTAAATATGTCACAAAAATAGTAAAACCAATTAGTAATGCCTTTTCCTTTTATAACCAGAACTTACAGGTACTGGTGGAACAAAACCTTGAGGTTTGTAAGGTCTCTGAGGACCTCCCATGAACCTAGATGGACCAGGTCCTGGACCATTAATACCTGGTCCACCTGCTCCTCCTTGGAATCCACCACCCATACCAGCATTCATCATAGGATTGCGAGGCCCTGGACCACCCATAGCATGCCCCATGGGTTTATCTCCTGCACCTTGTGACATGTAATTACCAGGATTCTGCCCATTTACTGAACCCATCATTCGATTACTATCAAAACAAGAAACAAAAATTAGTAATTTTTAAAGCATATATTTAACACAATTTTAAAAACAATAAAGATATTACATTTATATAGCATGTATCCAAGTTAAACTTAAAATTCTACTTATAAAAGATAGTCCTAGATAAATATATTCTAATACTGAAAATGCTAAGTAGAAAAAATGACAAATTACTAACTTTAGATTTTACATTGATGTGCAGTTTTTATTGAAATTTTTAATTAACAATGAATACTAAAAGATGAAACATACAACTGAAAAATTAGAATAACTCAAGAATAAAAAAATATTTCAAAGATAAATTTTAAACAGTTAAATTAGAAAGCAAATCTAACAAACTGTACATTACAATAAAATTCAATGCAACTTTCAGAAGTCCACTTCATACCTATAATTCTCATCATATATCATAATTATTCAATGAAGAATTAAAAACCTGATGAGAACTCATATCTTACCCTCCATAGCTACTTCCACTATCTGTTACCCATCCACCTAAATTGCCTCCTGCACTACCACCAGGACCACCCATCTGGCTCCATCGATTTCCAACATTTGGTCCTTGGCCCATTATTCCACGACCTCGACCTCCAAAGGAACCACCAAATCCTCCACGGCCACGATTTGAGCCACCGTCTGGTCCACCAAAACTGAAGTTATCAACAACTTCATCACGCCATGCTGGAGGAGGAGGCCTACATAAAAAACAATTAATGTAATAAACTATTAAAAACACAAAATTAATGTAATAAACCAATCGAAAACACAGAAACTTATATAATTTAATGTTTTTAAAGCTTTATATACTGACCTTCCTCGGAAAGAGCCTCTTCCACGTCCTTTTGGACCAGTCTCTTCATAACCTCCATAATCATTACAAAATAATGGATTAAAATGATGAGGATCATACTGTTTATTAGGTCCTTTAATTGGTGCCTAAAAGCGAAGAAAGATAATTAGAAGATGGAGATAAAATTTTTAAGAACTTGTTCAAGATTTCAAACAATACTTACAGCACTAATGATGTGACATATTTCTTTAACGCAGTTAACAACAACATTGGGATATCCTGAAATTTGTACAATTCGCTCTGTTGAATTAGGACAGCAATTGCTGAAGATTTTTATTTGGGCGCCAGTTTTCTGAAAATACATTTTTAAAAATTAAATGAATGCAACAATAAAAATTTTAAATATAAAAGTAATGGACTCTTAATAAATGAAACAAACCTCTCTCAATTCTTTTATCCTAGATCCACCTTTCCCAATTAAACATCCAGCATGACTTTGATGGAGGAGCATACGTAGTTCACAGTCAAACTCCATGTTTCGATGATGAGAATACTAGGTAAAACAAGTAGAAAATTTTATGTCAGTTCAAGAAAAAAAGTACAATATTAATTATTATTCATATATATTATATAGATATATTTACACACACACTCACATCATCAAGCTTTGGAAGAACGTCCAGAAGGATCTCTCCCAGAGTGTCAACGTCAGCCACAATAGCTAATATACTAAATGAAAGAAATAAAAATCTTAAGATCATAGTAAAACTAAATTTTATCACCCTAATAAATTTAAATGCGAAAGAATTAATGCCTGCCCAAGTAACAAAAAGTGATTTTAATTAAAAATAAAATCCTGCCCAAATAAAAATAAAAAAGTGATTTACTACAACTAAAATTGCTGCTGTATTATCTAAAGTTTTTAGACAAAAAGATCCAATATGACCTTTATAATCAATAAAATGAAAGCAAGTCAACACATTTAATACCCATTTTTAAAAATATCAGCAATCTAGTCAACATATAAATATATATATTTATGGATACTGATTTAATGATGATCTCAATTGAAGAAGGGATTTAAATGTGGATTTTGTATTCAAATAACCATATCTGTTTAATGTTTTAATTTTTTTTTCCTTCAAAATTGAAAATTTTTGAAAAGGAAAAGACAGGGAAGAAAGAAAACTTATTCCAATCAACATAGAAATATACCAAGTAATAGTTAAGCATATCGCAAGAAAGGTGAAAATCTATTCAAAAATGAAAAAGTTTGTACAATTTTAAGTAGCAATCAAGAGATACAAAAGTTAATCAACATTTGCAATAATAATCAAGGAATCAAATGGTTTGTTCTGAAATGGTTAAAAGTTTTTAAATGGTTGAAGTTTCAGAACTGTATACTAACTAAATGAATCTTATAACTAAAGGACAAAATAGTTCATTGTCCTTTTGACATAATATAATATTCATAAAGATGAAATTAAAAAAAAAATCCAAATTGTACCTTATAATGCCAACTTAAACCTAAAGGGAATGCAAAATTCATGAATGCTATTCATGTGGAAATTAAAGCATGGAAGACTACAACAACAAGAATATTGCATCTTAAATTCTGAAATTCTTCTAAATATTAAATCAATATATACAAAAAATAATCAAAATGCATGAATCCCTATTCTATGACATTCATATACTAAAAAGACTATTATGATTGAATATCAAAATTTTAAAAATTATTTATGGATTTAATAAAATTAGAAGCAGCAATACAAAAAAAAAATTAATAAAGATTAAATGCATATTAACTTGCTTGTTGAGGATTTTCAATGGACTGTAAATATATTACAGTCAAATGAATACATACATCACATTTTGTTAAACAAGATGTCTTTTAAAAAGTTTGAAATTCATTCCGATTTAAAAATAAGGAATGATAAATTTGCAATTAACTTATTATTAAAGGTAATAATTCCTGCTAAAAATCTTACTCCTAAATAATTCACATCAATTCTCAATTCTAGTTTTCATTTCCAAAATACAACGAGCATAAAAAACAGGGCAATTTATTTAAAATTGCCAGATGATAATTATTTTAGGTATAAGTTAATTTAACTAAGAACTCATTCTCTTCAACTGCAATATCTATGAATTGCTTTGTTCTAATTTTGTTTAGAAATATATTTCAATAAAAAGAGAAATCATTAATTCCCATTAAATAAAACATATGTGAATGTTATTGTGAGAAGCAGGAAAAAAATAACCATTTTACCATAATATTTTATTATTTTTATAAACATTTCATTGAAGTGTTACAATATTGATTCCCCAAAACAAGAAAATCAAACTGCTCATTTCAGAATCCTAAGACTAGCACTTTTCAACACTCGAACTTCACTAAAGGGTGGTATGCAGAAATGTGAGCAATTATAACTCTTTCTGATTCCATGAATAACCTGAATTCTCACTATTGCTAAATGTAAACATCTTATTTCATCTTTTCATTCGCCCCTTTTATCGGAGAGGGGGAAAAAAAAAAAAAAAAAAAAAAAGCTTTTTGACACATGTATAAAGACACAGAGTTCAGTATCCAAAAAAAGAACAGTAATAGATAGCACTATTGACATCAATCTAATGCCTAAAAGTCACTCTAGGGGGGGAAAAAATACAGTATAACACTTTCTGGAGCAATCAATTTTTTAAAAGTTTGTTTTGATTCTCCTGCTCCCAAGATAACTTTCTCACTGGATAGTTTAGATACATGACCAACAGTCAATTTTCATCATTGTATTTTTCTGTCATTTTTATTATATAATGGTTTAGTTCCATATTTGCATTTTGTTTTTAACTTTGAATATTTGTTCTTATAATCAAATATATATTATCACACATATATAGTATTATACATATTTCAAAGGGATTTTGATTGTTGTACGATTAAAATACTATTCTTTTTTAAAGATCTCATTTGTTTTTTTTAATTATGTTAATACATATATTTTCCAAACATCCAAAAATTATAAAATACTATATTTAACTAACAAAAGACTACTTCTCAAAAAAAAAAAAAAAAAAAAAAGTGTTTAGATGCAAAAAAGGGGGTTACATTTCAGCTTGCTCATCCCCTCACATTCCATTTAGAAATCCTTTTATTACAAAATAGTAATATCAGTTAGGTTTAATTAGCTTTCAGACAGTCTAAAACTTAATAGCCTTTTAGTAATTCAACACCATTAAGTCAAAAATAGAATAAAATTAATTTTAACAAAATTTTTATTTAGGGTCCCATCCACATTCAAAACAATTCACAAATAATTTCTAGTATATATTTCAAGCTATATAGGATATGTAAGCAATATACAATTTTTTGAGACCACATAACATTCAAAAAATATCATTGAGGCAAAAGATCTCCGAAATTTTTGAAGTTATAAAAGAACGATTAAAATTGTTAGTTGTAAATATAGCTATAAATACCTAATTTTAAAAAAATGTAATAACTGCATACTAATAATATAAAAAAATTTTGATATCAAAAAATTTCCGAGAAAATTTTAAAATTAGATTTAATAAATATTTGCAATGCATTTGAAAATAAAATATAATTTGATTAAGCTACTACTTTATTAAAAGAAACAGGAGGAATCTTTAATGTACCATAAAAAATATAATAATATTTTGTATGTATATTGTCCTAAAAATGGCTAGTTAATTTAAAAAGGGATGATGCACACTTCTTCCAAAACCATATTCTTGGCAATATAATCTCATCCATTATTAACAAATTCTGATGATTCATTAATTGATGCCTATTAGGAGAGAGCTTGCAATTATGTTTAAGTCTACAATATATGAAAGAAAGAAATATTTGAATTGTACATTTTAGTAGTAAGCAGAATTGTCAATGCAATATGAGCATTTTCCTTGTACAAAATAGTCTTTTCTCTCCACAATTAGAAACACATGATTACTTTAAAATAGAGTTTAATATGGATGCATAACACTCGGTGATGTTTTCAAAGTTAAAAATTAAGTTTTGTAGTTAAGCAAGACTTGTACAAGGAAGTAAGTGCATTTTGCTGTATGCAAAGAAAAACAGGTAAAAAAAATTTTAAAATCATAAAACTATAAAGATTATAAAATATAAAGGGGCAAATTTACAAGAGCATACCGTTCTGGGCCAGGGCAGTCGGGAACTGTAACACTTGCTGTGAACTTCAGGGGTGAGGGACCCATTTCCGCAAGGGCAATCGATCAAAAGGGTGGAGGGTGGACATGATTGTACATGTAGGAAAGCAGAAATCCAGATATGGTCAGAAAATCCACATTTTATGAACAGCAATAAATTGCCATGTAAAGTCAATTGTTGAGATAAAATGACATCAGCACAGGCAGGGCAAAGGGTGAACCATCATGAGGACAGGGCATAGATGGAAAGAAAGGTTAATTCATTAGCCTAAAGGTTCTTTCTTGCTAACAATAGTTTAATAAATTAAGAGATGTAATCAGTCTTTGATAAATTACTAAATGACACATACCTGTATGTTGTTTGAATGACAAAGAAAATTTTTTTTTTTACTGTGCAAGACATGATTGATCAAATAACAGTTCTCAAAAAAAAAAAAAAAAAAAAAAATGAAAAAAGAATTTATATGCAGGAATTTTTTCTTTAGCTGTATAACTATAATAAAGAAACACTATAAAATTAGAAGCAACCATAATATATTCTCATTATGTTATGGAAAAATTATTTTAGAAAATCAGACAGCAAAAAAAAAAAAAAAAAAAAAATCATAGAAGTAAATTTTATGACTATTTGCTTGAAAGCACCAATTATTTTGATCTTAAAAATTTTGAGATTAAAAAAAATAGTTTTAAAAACTTTTTTTTTTTTTTTGCATTTAATCATATCTCCAATATTTTAAAAATAAACTAACATGAATGCTTGAAAAATACATATCAATTTAAAATATTTACATTTGAACATGAGGAGAAATGAAAAAGATAGCATTTTTACTTCAATAATTAATTTACTTTGTATGTAGTCATTTTAAATTATAGCAATCAGACAAAGTTTAATATTAAGAGTTATTTTTTCCCAGAAAAGAGAATATTATTTAAATTTCAAGATTAAAAAAATATAATTCTAAAAAATGTGCTTTTATTTAGCCAAAAAGAAAAATTACGTACAGGTATGTGTCATAAGAGAAGATTGTCTCATTAATTTAAACCCCTAAGAAAACTTTTAAAATAAAAAGTAGCTGCACTTGGAAGAAAATCATGTATGCATATTAATTTTATCTTTCAATCGAAAAATAAGCATGATAGCTTATTTTTTTTTTAAATTTTGAATTGAAAGAAATAAATTTCAATGGTCATTAATTGTGACAAATGAGGGATTTTTTATATTTTTGGCACATACGATGAATCTCCTGCTAAAATATTGGAAATTAAAACAAATTAAGTATGTAACACTTCAATTTTAAACACTGCATGATTTAAAAGCATATATAAATCATTTTGAAGATATGTAATTCTATAGTAGAACTTCCATAATTGAAATACTATGAGAAGACCAAAATTTCATGATATACTGACAGTACAAAACTGAAGTGAATTCAGAAACACAAAATTTTAAGACAATTTCTCATTTGAAGTTCAAGTAATGGAAGTTCTACAATATACTATAAATATATCAACTTAAACTAAATTTCTTTGCATTATTTTAAAAGGTATATGATGGCATGAATACACGTTATGTATCAAATAACTAAAAAAATATTTTACTAAAAGTTTATGATTAAAGCATTTACATTTTAGAAATGACAGGTGGATCTTTTATAGAATTATAAAAGTTAAAACAAAGAAATGTTTAAAATGAAGAGGCTAGTATAATTCATGAACAGATTTAAATGTTCAAGATTTTTTAAGGAGCAAATATCGAGCTTAGAGTGTAAAATACGAATTATAATTTATCAATTACTTTAAACAAATAGATGCAATAAAATCAATGAAAAATTATCCCCACAAACAAAGGAATGGAACTATTAAGTTAAGCTATTACTTTATTTTCTGTAATAATATAAAATATAATTAGATTAAGTAAAATTAAATATCTGAAATGAAGGAAAAAATCATAAAAAGGAGGTAAGAAAACTTTTAAAAGTAACAACAAAATTTTAAATATTATGAAACTATTAGAATATTAACATATTTCTACTAATAATTTAGTCCAACTATTATAAAAAAGCAACATGTTTTTTTTTTTTTTTTTTTTTTTTTTACAAAACTGATTTTACACTGTTTTTTAACAAGTAACTGAATGCATTAACTATACATTTATACCAAATCAAAAAAGGGAAAAAATACATCTCAAACAAAATCTAATAACTAAAAGAGGGGAAAAAAAAAAAAAAAAAAAAAAAAAAAAAACAGGACAAACCCATCATATTGATGCAAGCAAAATTTGTCTGAAAGTTATACATTAGCAAAGTCAAAAATAAATAAATAAATAAAAGTAGCCCCTTCCCAAATCTTTTTTTCAGAAGTTAGCTCTTTGTAAATTTCTTATTTGAGTAATAAAATCATAAGATTATTTCAACCGAATGAATAAAAAAAACATAATGTCTCAATGGAAATATGGGATTTTCAATTTTGGATATTATTTCACAAATGAAGAGGTAAGCAAATATGTACACTAAGAAAAGGATGCAACTTGCAAAAATGTTCAATTTCAATAATATAGGACCTGAAAAATCACCACATTTTAACATTACTATATAAATTAATTGTATTGATAACCCTAATATGCTTTAACAATAAAGGCATATAATTCTATGAAAGGAAGGAAATATAAATTTAAAAATCAATATTATTAATAAGATTCTACATCTGATTTCTCCCTTCCTCCTTATAATTTTGAAAGCATTTAAGAAAAAGTTTAAATGAATTAAATAAAATAGTGAATATATCTGAAAATAAATGCCTTGCAATTTCAAATTTAGAATTCATTGCTTACTCACCTCAGTCCTCAATCTGTTGATATTCGATCCACCTTTTCCAATGATCGCACCAGCATTCTATTATAAAATCATACACATTATCTTAATTCTTGCAAAATATAAAACATTCAACAAGACAAACTAAATTTTATTTCTTTGACAGATTAAAATAAAATTGTCTTAACTGCTTAAAAATATATTATAAAAAAAACTAAAATAATTACTTTAATAATGCTGATAAAAAAAATGTTAATTTCATATAGTACAGAATTTTAATTCTGCAACTAGTGAAATATTTTCCATTAATTTATAAACATTTTATTATAAAAAGGAAATAGTTTAAAAAGTTGTTATACATACTCATCCTACTTAAAAATTAGCACATGTTAGGCAAAAATTTGAAGTTTAGAAGTAAAGCGTTTTTATGAAATTTATTTTTAAGATGTAAGTATATGAAATGCATAGATTATGTGTTTGCATATCTATGCATATTAATAAAAAAAAACCATTAAACAAAGTTAAGATTTTACCTTGCTCTGTACTAGGAAGCGAACATCAACTGCGCGACCACCACTCCTAGGACGTTTAGAAGGACCCTCGCAATCACCCATACCGTCTTGAGATGCTTCACGCTTATTGGAAGTTTTATACGAATCTATGGACAGAAAAAGTTTAACTAAAAGTTGGCAAATTTAGACGCAAAATGTATACTTGCATTAATAACATACTTCTCTAATCTTAAGAAATTGGCTCCTAAATACTTTATTTTTATTAGTCAAATATAGAATAAAATAAAATCTCTCATGAAATGAGAAACTTCCTTTTGTTTGTATAAGAAAAATTTCCAAGGGAAACTATTTGGTTTTAATAAATTATTCAATCAAGCCAGTTCTTTCTTATAATATAATAATTAAACCTATTAAGATAGCAGGATAAAATTCTCTTTCCCTTAACAGCCATAAAAATTTTCAGCTAGAAAATTCATTATATTGAAATTCCCCCTCCCCTTCAAAACCTAAAAAAATACTAAATAAATGTTCAAAAAATTTCAAACACATTTTGAATTTATATTACATTTTAATTTGTAAGTTTTATTACTTTATAATTACATCAGATATTTCCTAATTAAATAATTCTTTATATATTACAATACAATATAAAATGCAAATTATATTTTTAATTAACTGCTGCTTTCTTATTAACAAAATGCAGATGGGAGACTGAAAATAATCCAAAGAATATAACAAGGAAAGTAAGAGACTAATCTCATTAGCCTCTTACTAGTGGACAGCAGTGAACTTGCATTCTACGACTTTTAAGCAATTTGCTAAAAAAATAGGTATCTCTTCTACATGTTCAAAAACATGGAAAATCACACTTGTATAAAAAGTGTTAATCTTTTAAACATGTACAAGTCAAAACTCCAGATCATTTTTTAAAATCTTCAACAAAAATTCTATTTAACCCGGGAAGACGCGCGCTTCTGTTGTGACTCGAAAACGCGCATCGGGCTTCGCGGGCCCGGAAACGTTTTTCGTGAGAAAAACAGAAATAAAATTACATTGGCGTTACCGAAAATCTAAGTTTCACAAAAGCATACTACTGAAAATATAAAATAATGTTTTTCAGATAAATGCCACTTTCAAATTACACAATTACAACTAGTTTAAGTACAAAATATTTAAAATAGTTTAAAGGTTCTTTTCTCTTTAAAACTGAAAATTACAAAACATACATGAGACATAAATTATTACTAGTATTTATTAATAAAAATTATTTCTACATTAGTAAATTAAAATAAAACTTACATTTTAGACACATTTGCAACGAACAACGCTGCTATGTTCCCCGCATACATTTTTTTTATAAGCAGAACAACACATTTGGGATTTTCTGTCCTTTGTACTGGGACATACATGGCATCTTTTTCTAGAAATTTTTTGCTTTTTTTGCGGGGGAGTATCACAATTTTCACTGCAGTTACAATTCAATTGGTCACGCAATTGACGGGGAAGAGTAGCCTGTATACTTCTTTCTTGAAGGTGGTCCTTCAATAATTCTAAAGAAAGATCTTTTATGAATAAACTTCTTTTCTTATACTGAACGGGTGGCGTATTTGATGACAGTAATATGATACGAGAATTTACAGTAGCAATATTCAGCATACTGAAAAATATGACCATAGGCCATCTTTTACTTATCCTGGCAGTAGAATATGTAGCTGACATTTCATCCACTACATCAACTGCGCCCTTTGTAAGGTTTTAAAATGTTATAATCTCTGGTTTCTTTGCTTCTCCTGTAGAAGCGTCAATTGCATCACCATTATGCATTGAGGATAAAAGAACAACACATTTGTTTTGTTTTTTTCGGTACGTAAGAAACCAGTGTCAAATTTTTTTGGAATCCAAATAATGTTGAATATGGTTCTCGTTTTTTTCCAGAAATGAATTCCTTTGGAAGCTCTCTTTTATTTTTTCGGACTGTTCCCACAAGTGTAATTTTTTTCATCAAGAGGTCTGGGTTTTGCTAAATCATAACTTGTGCACCAATTGTCAACAGTTAGGTTGCGTCCTGAATTGAAAATAGGTTCTAGTAATCTCTTTACAATTTTGTCTGGACCATTTTCAACGTTATATGGTCCTGCTGGTTGAGTTCCTGCATAAATCTCTAGGTTCCATGTATAAAATGTTCTCGCATCTACCAAGGCAAACATTTTTATTCCATACTTGGCTGGTTTATTTGGCATGTATTGTCAAAATGAACACCTTCCTCTGAACGGTTCTAATTTTTCGTCGATTGTCACATATTCTCCAAGAGTTTGAACTTTTTGACAATTTGCGACGAACATTTCAAAAATATTTCTGATGGGAGCAAGTTTATCCACTTCTCTTCTAGAAGAACGATCTCTTATATCATCAAATCTGACACACCTCATCAGAAATAAAAAACGTTTATATGACATAGTATGGTGGAATATGTCAATTCTTGTTCCATCAGTAGCCCCGAGGTCCTTTACATTTACATGGGAAGATTTGTGCAGTCCCCCAAAATAAAGAAGTCCTATAAATGCCTTCATTTCAGAAATTTTTGTAGGATGAGCGTCTCTTTCTCTTCCAAATTTACATGCAATTGATCGAATATAAATATTCGTGCACTCGACAATAATTGATATCATACTTTCATCAATCAGAAATGTCCAAGAATTTATTGGCGAGGATACATTTTTTGTTTCGCCAATATTTCCAGGCAGTTTTGAAATGATATTGTGAGCAGGAGTTCTCACATTTTTCCTTGGCTCCTTTTAATGCCATATCGTTTTACCGTCTTTCCCAACGTAATCATAGTTGGATTCACAAACGTACACTTCACTGTCTGAATCTAGCTCCTCTTCTGAATTCGATTGATGATCACTAATTAATTCTTCATCAACAATTTCTTCATCTTCCTCATTAAGAGATTCTTCATCTGTTGAAACTTCCGCTAATAATTTTTGCAATCTTTCGCATTCCTCTTTATAACTCAAGTATCGAGACATTGCGACCGTCTCCACTGCTTACAAAAATAGCTATGCGAACGCGCGCATCGGGCTTTCGAGGCCCGAGCAGCTGTTTCTGACAGCAGGTATTCCATTTTCCAAGAAACGAGAGGAGTGAAATTCCTATAATGACTGGGGTCAGGTGGCAAATGACCTTGGACGCAGCTACTGGGAAACTTGAGTTTCTACGCTGAAAAACCGATTTTCTGCAGAATTTTTTTCAAGCGCTCGCGGGTTAATTATTCAAAATGAATTTTAAAGTAATCATGCCCTTTTTAGTTTATAATTTAATTTTATCTAATATTTTAAATTTTCTTTTAATAATCTATTTACATCGCTGAAAAGTTTTACATAGATGAGGCTAAAAGATTGAAGCATTATTCACGAAGAAATGATTCAAATTCCAAAACATTTTAAAAACAACCTATGTTCAAACAAACAAGCTATTTTCTTTAAAGCAAGACAAAGTATCAACTTCATTAATTCTACATAAATGAATTTTATAAATTTTTCAAAAACTCACCAGTATCAGTCATCCTAAAAATAAAATTCTAAATGGAAATCTTAAAATAAAAATTCCAGCCTATGATCGTGCCTACTTCTTATCTAGAACAGAAAAAATTGTTACAAATTATATTTCAAGGGAAATAAGAATAAGAAATTATAAATTAAGTCAATATTTTATCTACCAACATCACAATACCTTTTTTTTCATACATGAGTAAAAAATATCAAATAATACATATTGTAAAATTTATGTAATCCAAAAGTATATCAAAAAAGGATGATCAGACAAGTTATTTCAATAAACATTTTAAGATAAATTTATATAGCTTCCAATTTGTTCAATTTATAATGATGAACCAACAGCCAATAGTAACCACTTAATATACAACTAACAATACTTCATAACTTACCTGCATTTTTTCACAGCTTGATGGACTTGTTTTAATTGAAACTGTTCAAATTTAAACTTAATCAAATTTTTAAAAAATGCCTACTTCAATACTAAGGTGGCCTTTTATGATATTTTAAGAAAGTAACAGTTATAGAAAGGAATAACTTAAATAACCATACCCAAGTTTTTAAATATGATGTAATACATATATATACAGAGAGTAATAATAAAAAATTCAAGGCTTCTAAAATACTTTCAATGCTTCAAATATTTAATATAACATATCAAATTTACAAAGGATTATCAGATTATGGGACTTTGTACAAAAACTATAATTTTTGAATTTTGTTTTATCATCTTGTTATATACTATAATTTCATTTAATGCTGCTCATGCCCTTTTTGTAGAGTAAAAAATTGCAGAAGTAGTAAAAGAATTTACAATTTTTTATAACATATGAGAAAATGAGCATTAAATAGATATCCAGAAATACAAATCCAACTCTACAATTAGGGCTTTATCTACAAAGGAAGAAAAGACATCTAAACTAATAAACAAAGATTAGAACAGCACTTTTAATATCACACAAATGTTTTATTCATTCAAGTACAGTACTCATAAGACTTGTGAAGTTTGATAGCTGAAATATACATAAATGATGATTATTAATTCATCTATTTTGACAGCATTTAACTCAATTTTTTTTATCGCATACTGTTATATTATTTGGTACTTTTCTACTAGCAGGACCCCAGATATACACCTACTATATCTTATTGATATCTCTCTTAGCAATGAATGTTAATTTAATGAATTTTCAATTGATAAATACCCATCAAGCTGTGAAAAAATCCAGGTAAGTTATGAAATATTGTTATTACATTGTACACCAACAGTAGATATTAATCTTTAAGATATCATTAACAGTAAAATACATTTTTTTTTTTTTTTTTTGCCTTTTCTCACATTATGGCATAGTTTTTTTAAAATCATTTATGAATTTTATTTTATTTTTCAATAAAATACTGAAAACTAAAGATTCCAGACTGATAAAATTCAACCGCAAAATAAAACAGAATTAGAATTTTTAATATTTTGCACAAATTCTTTTTCAAAATTTATTAAATTTTAAAAGGAAACATTCATCAGAAATAAAAGAATTGTATAATTATTATTTGCTTGTTTTGAAGAATGCTGCACTATACAATATTGTTAGTAATTTATTTTTTATATGGTCTTTTGAGTTTGTTCCTAACTTTTTTTTTATGTATTTTTGTTTTCAGTATTAATTATTTGATATCTTCCCAATGCTCTGTAGATCACTGAAAAAGATGAAATCGAGATATTTTTCCCATTCGCATAGTGCTGTACAAAAATGCATGCCAAATCATAACTTTTCAAATTTTATCAGTATTGATTAACATCAAATTTAGCATGGTAGACAGTATAAAAGTGAAATACTCTGACAAGTTTGAGCATATTTTTTACTCTCTACACTAATTCTTTCATAAAATCAATATTTCATGATACCTAACAAGTCTATGCTATAAGCTGAAAATTTTTTTAAAAAAATAAATTGATATTCAAAGGATTAATCAGTGTATCTTTTCTGTATTAATGCAATTTAAGCTGATAAATTGAAGTAGATTTATAAGGTTTTACAAAAATTACATGTAAGTTAATACAGCTGTTGCAGTTATAATTTCAATCAAATTAATATGAAAACACATTCACAAAACTGACAATATCGAAGAATGACAGTGAAGAAAAGTTAAATTATTTCTTTCTAATTAATAAAGTTAAATTATAATTTGTAACATATTTCATATATAATTTAGGTGTTCATTCAAATTCCAAAGTTTTATACACGGCCTTGTCAATTATCTATATTATTGTGTTAAATCATTTTTTTAACTATATACTTCATATTTCCGGAATTAAAAATTCCCATGTATCTTCCAAGATTAATACATATATAAATTAAATTTTCTAAATATCTTCTAATACTAATTGGCATATTTTTTTAGGTTCGAGATTTATTTGATTAATTTAAATTTTTTTATATCTAACTAATATAGATACATTATTTTTCGATTGGAAAGATTAAAGAATCATTTAATTCAAATGAGTTGTCATTTTATAATGATTTATCATCATATTTTTAAATCGCTATGCATTTGTTCCAAATTAGTTTACAATAGGAGTAAAATATATCACATGTCAAACTATATGATTTAATAAATTCGCAAACTTAAAAGAACTCATCTTTTATCATTCTTTACAAGAACTCCAACTAATAATCACTGAATACATAAAGAAAATATATATACATATATAACTCATAAATGTAGTCACTCTACAAGTAAAACAAATATTGATTGTATACGAATATGCGTATGCAGAGCCCCTTTAAAACCAAACATAATAATAAATACTAGAAATAATGCAGCAGATTTTTCATATACCAAATAACTAAGGTTTTTAGGCAAAACATAACAGTGCAAGGATTACGCCATTTTCAAGTCAGTGATTAGAAAATCAATGCGCACATAAACATCAGAGATGAATAAGGAACTTAATAGCTCAAAAATACAAAGATATAAACAAAAATTCCCGATTCTTACGAAAAAAGAAAGGAAAAGAAAGCACATTATCAGATTTTTAAACTAATAAAATATTTATGTATCGGAACACCGCCATTTACAGATAGCGGTAGTTCTTTCCACATATTCTAAGGATATAGAAGTAACTGCAATGTTTTAATTAGAAAGAGAAATCTAAAACTTTTAAAACGTATGTAATTATATAAATAAAAACATAATATATACCTAATTCCAAAAACTTGCCGGCTAACTCAAAGAGAAAATTAATAGACAAATTTCCAATAAAAAAAAGATTCCGTCTAAAGCGATTTTTATTGATGTTGCCTATACTGAAACTAAATTATGGTGTTCGGGAAGTTTAAAATATAATAAAATAAATAAGAAATAGAAAAAGTAAGAATATTCATTAACACTAATTATGAAATACCTTAGAAGAAATTTCAGACTATTATAAAGGATATTTTAATCACTAATTGATCGGAAACTAGAAGTTAGACCTAAAAAAAATACGAAGACTCATTGTCGCTCCACAGCTTTCTGATATATCACGAAATGCTGAAAGAATAGAGATGCATAATCTACGATTTTTTGAATAACAATTTTGCTATTGTTATTTTTAAATATTAGTTCCAAATATCTGTTATTTAATCATATTTTTTAATTAAAAGTTATAAATTACTATTAAATATAAAATTTATTAATTGTAATGAATACTTAATTTACTATTTTAAGTAACGTGTGATTAAATTAATTTATTTCTTTAAACTTATTTTTTAATTTTGATTTTTTTTCAAAACTATTTAGTTAATTTATTTATTGGAATAAAGCATTTTCTGAAAAGATGAATTTAAAAAAAAAAAGTCATTTCTTTAAAATGTTCACTTTAGTTCTACATTCTGCCAATAGATGGCGCCTGCAGAGTCAATCATTAGAAAGTCATGTCACAGACAATTAGAAATGATCTTTATGGGATAGCGCATTGGCAAATGCGAATATCGGAAATTCAAGCTGAGCGGTTATCATTAAGCGGAGCAGTGACTTCACATTTATGAACACTTTCCTGTGATAGCTCCACTTTCAGTGATATGTGATTCAATGATATGATAATTCCAAGAATAACCGGTCCGTTCACTTTTCAACCCATTCACAGATTTCCCCTTTATTCCCGTTAAGGGGATGGGAGAGTACATATCCTGATGAAATAAGAGAAGAATATTTTGTGTTTCTGGCTTTTTCTCTCCTCCCCTGGGAGGGTCGGGGATCAGCCGATATCCCTTCTTTTCTTTCAAAGGTATCGGTTGAGGCCGCGTAATGTCAATACGGGGAGTTGTTCCCTTACGATTTTTAGGTTGAAGGAAATACAGATTCTTTTTATTCCTTTTCCACTTACAGCAAATTTACCTATCGCCGACTTTAAGATTTTGCATTTATATCGTACATGAAATTGAAATCGACTGATTCCTTCGACGTCTTTTTAGTACATTCATCTAAGAATGATCGATCGTATATTAATTTTTAAACATTATGAATAAAATATTTTTATTTTTCAGTGCCCAAGGAAAAAATATCAATAGTGAGGAAACTTGAGATTCATTTTACTTGAAGAGGCAGTTTTTGATATTTCTATCTGATTTCTGCTGTTTTTGATAATGAAGTATTGCCTAATGTTTATCATGAGGTTGCATGATACATTAACCAGAGAATAATCAATTTTATATTAATAAAATGAAAAGAAAATTTCTTTTTTTTTAAAGTTGATTATTTTCCACGTAATCTTATATTCTATTTTGTTAAATATATTTTGAAAATAAGTTTAAAAAATGATATCATGTAAATATTTGTCATACAGAATACAAACTTTTATGAATGTGATTTCATAGATCGTTGTAAAATAATTATTCATTTCTTCGATACAATTAGAAAAAAATCATTAGATGAATGGTTATTATTTTGAGCATAACTTATTTTTTATTCCTTTTATAGGCTTTTTGTATTCTTAAAAAAGGTTATGAAGAAATATAATTTTTTAAAAATCTTAAATGTATGTTTTAAATCTAATTTTTAAGGATGGATGACGTAATATATCTATGCATTACTCTGAAATGCGACTCTTTTAAATTTGAATTTCTCCATTTCCTACAATGTTTAACATTTGCTACATTGTTTACTACTTTTAAGTGTCACGAAAGTGTCACTGCAGATTTTCCGCCCAGCAGGAATGCTAATTCCCCAGCCACCCGAAAGCAGTGTCAGAACTCCGGTTGCTTATCGCGTCGAATTTTTGCAATGTGATAAGAATAGGTCCTTCTTTTTTCCGATTTCTGAGAAAAATTGAAATTGTTTTGTAGTTTCAAAACACAGCAACTCTGTGTGGGAATTGGTAATCGTTTTACAGTTATTTCATATAACACTGCATAGAACTTAAGTAAAAAAACAAGTGCTTATAATTTTTGCTTTGATAAGGGTCTAGTTGTTACAAATTAAATGTGTCCGATCCTTTGAAATTTTTTAAATGTTTAAAATTATGAAAACAATTTTATTATATATTGAATTGTAAAATTATTTCTCAAAATTAGGGAGAAAGATTTAATTCTTGAAAAAAAGTATGTGTATATTTGTATAATTTTTATATGGGTTAATTTATTTCTTGTTCTGCTATTAAAATATTTGTATCTGTTATTTGTGTGTGTGTGTGTGTGTGCATTTTTAAGAATAAGTAGAGCTAATTTGATTCCATAGTATCCAAAAAATAGTATTGTTATAATATTTTATAAACATTTATAGAATTAAAATTTTAATTATTTAATTTTTATTATCCCACATTTCTTCATAGTATTCACTAAAATGTTGCGAATACTATGTTTGCTTTTCCAAAAAAATAAGATTTTTATCGTATTAAAATTTTTTCATTTTTTTTTTCATTAATAGTCTTATTCTACTACACTATTCTGTAAGTTTATCGCAGAAGGATTTATGGTTTGAATTTTTTTTCACCCTTTTTCTATGGGTTAAATTTACTGTTGCATTGTCATTTAATGAATGTATATATTCTCTTGTATACATAAAAATAACGAAGATACTAATTTGATTTTACAATAAAATAATAACTAAGTAAGATTATTATACGATGTACAATAATAACTGCATTAAAATTCAAATAATAACAAATGGTATTATACAATAAGCAATAAATTTAATAATATTATTTCTATCTCTATTTGGAATGAAGTTTTCAATCAAATAAAAAGTACTTAGTGTCCATCCAAATGTCATTTAAACACAATTTTTAAGAATGCTTTATTTACTTTCTTTTTTGCATAAAATCCTATAGTCTCCAGCGATCTTGCCATTATTTATTTTTACATTAAGTCGGCTAAATTATATTTTTAAAACATTTTAAATTTAAAATTACAATAATTGAAATCAAGATTAGTGAATCAAATATATTCGCCAGAGGTTTTCAAAAGAAATTCTTAAAAAATTATCAATTTAAAATTTAGAGAGCAATAAAATAAAATTATTCTGATTAAATTTTTTATTTAAAACAAAAACATGAAAAGATGTAAGAAGCCGAAAACAAAATAAAGCTGCAAATATCAGAAAGAGTGGTGAAGAAAAAACATATTCAAGTTTCCACATGTGTTTAGTAATTGCCTATTTAAAGAAAGATATTCATCCTCTAGTGTTTTTCCCAGAAATCCAGTCATAAAAGGTGGTAAATGGCAGAGTAAACTTAGGAAGAGGGCAAATAAATAAAGGACCTCCCAAGTACAAAACATCTGTTGATTTTTCGTAAACCTTTTACCCACGCACAGATATAAATCAGTAAGCACACATACATGCGCGTTGTTTCATATTTAACACACTTCGAAAAACAAAGGATAAAGTATCTGAACGAAATTTCATTTGAAATAATACTTTTTTAATGCTTCCACATTTTAAATCTTAATTCTTGTAGAAAAACTGGCATGTTTTGAAAAAAACTGATTTAAAAAAGTTTTTTATGTAATTTAAGAAGGCATCAATTCTCCAAAACAATCTCATTTGCAAACAATAATTTAGTGCGGAAATGTTTGTACAGAGGAAACTAAGGAAACTAAAAATTACGCACACATACCTGCGTGCACAAACAAAAGGATTGCCATATTTAAATCAACATTTTTGATTCCGATTATATATATATATATATATATATATATGTGTGTGTGTGTGTGTGTGTATTATATATATATATATATATATATATATATATATATATATATATATATATATGTGTGTGTGTGTGTGTGTGTGTGTGTGTGTGTGTGTGTGTGTGTGTGTGTGTGTGTGTGTGTGTGTTACGGCTAAAGCCCGAAGTTCGGCCAGATCGCGAATTGGGTGGTCAATTCGCGTTTTGGCCAAGAAGTTTGGCCAAAGTCCAAAGTACTTTCAATTCATATTGTATATTCTACTTTGGCTGGCCATTTCGCGAAGTGACTGTGAATCCTTGGCCGAAGTTCGATGTGATAATGGTAGATTGATCGGTAGGCGGCACATTAAACAGAATACTTAAAAATAAGTAAAATATACTCATTCTTCAGTACTTCATGTTGTTATAATAGCTCCGAGTACAACAGTCTTAATTTTGAGAAATGCATATACTCCCTTTTTAAATGCGTACAGGGATTCGAATATGAGTATGTGTTTTCCAAATCTGCAGAAATTATGCAAATCTAAATTTTCAAAAAGAAACCTCGACTGACATGTTTGGACCCAGAGGGATTCGAAACACAGACCGTTCGACCTGCAGCACAATTGAGATCCCAAGTAGGCTAACTTCCTAGAAATGTTTTAAGGGTGATCGTCATTTTTTTTTTTTTTTTTTTTTTTTTTGTTCTGCCTTTTAGACCTAATGCTAAATTTTCCACATTACATTCTCTTCCGAAATATCGATTAATAAAATACGAACTTTTTTACAATGGAAAGAAACAATATTAAGAGTAAATTGAAATAAATATGACATTTATGTATAAAATATAAACAAGGACAAGTTGTAGGTGAAATTCGACAACTGGCGCAAACAAAGAAATGTCTTTAAATAATATTAACAACAAGACTATTTTTCCTTCATATTTGTTTTAATTAACCCTTATATTTGCTATTTGCCTTTGCAAAAAATTTCATATTTTTTAAGCGATATTTCGGGAGACAATGTGATCTGGGATCTTTAACATTAGATCTATGGAGCAGAAAAAGACTAAGGATCACCCTTAAAGGTAGTTGACAAATTGAATATTCAATTTGTGTTTATATTCATACACGATACGCAACGCATTTGCTCAAGATATTATTCGTCATTTTGAGGGGCACAAATCTAATATTCTTCACGCTATCACGTTGTTACAGCATATAAGTTTACTGAATAATTTCTATTATGGCTTTAATATGTGAACAGAATAACACGAGATTGTATTTTTATATATTACAAGTTTATTTTTAACTCAGAGGTGTCACTTATATTTGAACTCGTTTCTAAAACAATTGTACTTAAAAAAAATAAACAGTACACAGAAGTACTCATTTTTAAATACTTCATTTTTAACAGTCTGTAAAACAATCTGCTCTTGATTTCTTTCTTCCTACTTTGGCCGATCGTCCTAATCCACTTCGCGAATTGGCCGGTAAGTTTACAGCAACGCTGGCCAAAACACGAATTCGCGAACTGGCCGATTTCGGGCTTTGGCCGTAACATATATATACACTTTTTTAATATTTCAGAAAACTTCGAAATTTTTGCACTAAATCTCTGAACTTTTTCAAAATGCTCTAAATCAATAACAAATTCTCATAATGAAATAACTTTATTTATAATAGTTAAAGACATGATCATAGTTGAATTCTAGAATCTATAATGGTTGAAGAATTGAATTGGGAGCAAACAAAATTGATTACCTTTACTTTTCTAGAGTAGCAGTGTCCATTATTATTAATTTCATGTTGAGAAGATATTAGTCAATTTTCAGGCGAAATCCCCTCCCGCTTTTCTTTTTTTTTTTTAAAGCGCAATTCTCAATAAAAAATATTCAGAGAATTTGATATTTGGCTCAGAAATTATGTCAGTTTTTTAAATAGGTACGAAATTGTCTCATTTCAATTCATTACATTATACATTTTACTTTGGTTATGAAATATTTTTAAAATATTTTTATCAACTATAAGTTTGGAATATAACATTTCAAAGCATTCCATTTGCGCAAAATAATTTCCAAATATCTTATGAATCTATCTTATTATAAAAGAATTTCAAAGCCTTTGTTTTGTTTTTAATTTCCCCAAATTTTTTATCTATACTTATATAAAGCTCAATGTGTATGTATGTGTGTGTGTGTTGGCGCTCTACAGGCCAGACCGTTTGACCCACAGCTACCAAATTTGGTACATGCATACCTTAGATGTCGGAAATGCGCACCTGGGGTCCCTTTTTTTGAATTTTTAATTAGAATTTTAATTATCAATTAAAAACTAACTTTCCCGCCAAAAAATCTTTTCATTTTCTCCAACGCCAAATGAGTAAGGCTTCAGTTTTTTTCCCAACAGTAATGAGGCTAGGGTTAATATTTTTCGGCCGATTATTTCAAACGATTCTGTTTATTTTCTTAATGTTTTATGCATTTAAAATTCAACATTGTTAATTAATCGATCTTTCAGATTCCTTCTGAAGTACTTTTGAATTAAAATAACACAGAATAAAGGAAATTAAAAATTTCTAATCTTCATAGCGTTACCCCAACTGGCGTAGAAAAATTCACGCACTTGCGTTACCGTAACTGGCGTTGAAAATTCATGCACGCGCATTGTGTTCTGATTGTTGACAATATTATCAACGGATGATTCTTGATTTAAATTATTTCTGGGTTAGTTGCAAACTTTTGTAATTAAATTTATGTTAGTTATATATTTTTTGTATTTGCTTATAGTTTTTAGTACATCGTTTTTTAAGTAGTCTTTTTAAACCTGTTTTCAACGGATTATTTTAAACGATTCATTTTATTTTCTTAGTGTTTGATGCATTTAAAATTAAACATTGTTAATTAATCGATCTGTTCATGATGAATCTGAGAAAATTTTGTTGACAAATTCTTGAGATATTACATAAATTAAGAAAGATATTCTTTAGTGCCCATAAAGTTTAAACGCTCAGTGACTGTGTTATCAGTAATCATATTATAAAAAAATGCTTTGTTTCAGCAAAATATATTATTATATTAATTGCAGATTAATTCTTTCCACTTTAATTTAAAGCATAAATTCTACGAGAGCTAACAGAAAATTAAAGAGATACATATTACGTTATGACTGAAGGCCTTTATAATATTATGAGTGAATTATATGACTATCAAAATTTGAAGTTTAAAAATATTTTGATGAAGAATCTATTAAAGTAGGAATTGCGTAAAATATTTAATTATTAAAATTTAAACGAACATTAAGATTGGCGAACCGGCTGGTCGCCAAAGGCGGCTAGTTAATTAATAAACAAAACCTAATGTGGCTTTTTTCCATGCGTTGTTATATAAAAGAAATTTAATTTTTTTTCTTCATTTCAGATTCATTTTCAATTTCTTCATGAACATTACGAAGTAATAGAAAAAATTCTTATGCTTAAAAATTCATATGTTTTTTTAAACTCATAAACGAAACCAAAATTGATAGAACGTGTAAATTTTATCGCAACAACAGCGCCTTTACATATATCATTGGTCAGAGACGATTTCGGGCTTTTTCTCTGTTTTCTGTGAGATTTCAAGTCTTTTGAATGTGATTAATTATCAATCATTGGCATACCGTTTCGCCAACTAATTCTGTTAGAACTCAGAAGGATTGAACCATCATGATTGAACTCTTTGGATAACATTCAGCCAATCAGATATAACAATAACATTTGCCAGTAATAAATAAATAAATTACTTGATATGTATGCTTTTTATGATAGTCATCAGGAATGATTTAATTTATTTTGTGCTTAAGATATACAAAAAAATTTTTAGCTTTTTTTTAGTAAAAAAAGAAAGAAAGAAAGAAAGAAACTTATTTTCTACTATTAATTTTTTTATTAATCATTTATTGACACTGACTAAATTGGATATTTGAGGAGTAGCAATATTTCAAATGATACTCTTTTTCTGTTATTAAGTTAAATTAAATTAAATTATTGACTGATTAATTATTTTTGTTTGAATGGCTTTCAGTTTTAATAATCTGCATAGGAACAATAAATATAGACAATATTAACGTATTTAACTCATCGGACTTTTTAAAAGTTTCTTCTTGTATAAAGGAATAATTTGGGAAATACTTAATTATTTAATTTATATATTAAATTAGGGTAATTTTATGTGCTATGCGAAGCATATAAGAGTATCTTATAGGCTCAGCTAGATTTTTACTCTCTTAATGAAAAAGATAAGCCATAGATAGGATCATTTTTACGGATACCGCTATAAAATTATGTTTGAATCGAAAAAAAAAAAAAAAAATTCCGCAAAGATATTCTTTTTTTTTTTTTTTTTTTTGAAAATTATGTAGATGCACTGAAATTCATGAGGATCTCAGTTGGAATACCTTATTAAAGGGTAAAATATACAGAGATAAGAGGAGACTTTTATAAATCACAATCTTTAAAGCTTTATACTTATTACATTAGTGAAATAATGTATTAATTTTACTGTTATTTTTTTAAAAATTCCTACAAGTGTATAATATTGCGAGACACAAACACCGCATTTAGCTATGTCCTACACGATACAGATTTTTTAAACGTTTTCTATGAAACAATGTTCTCTGTTTACAATAGGCATTTAAAAAAAATGCAGAATTTTTTTAAAAAATATAAGAATGTTAATTTAAAGGTATTTTGTTTTGATAATAAATATTTTATAATTAATGGAGTTTTATGATTTTTTAATATAGTTTAGTGTGTTTCTTTTGTTAAAACCTTCTCTGAAAAATAAAATACAATTTCAATAAAAATAAATACAATCTAGAATATACATGACTGACAATCGAAAGGATGGTTGCAATTCTTTTTCAGTAATTTTTCTTCCTTTACTTTCGGAAATTTCGATTCGATTTTTTAAATCTTTAATTTAAATTGATTGAGATTGTAAACATTATGATATTTTCTTAAAATGACTTTTTTGCAAATTCATGTGATTATACTTTCGAGTCTAATGATTTCAGTTCTCTTTCATATACTTCTAGAACACTTTATAGAAGGGGGAGAAAAGTAAAAGAAATTTTAAATTTTATGTTAAATTGGTAATTTATTTAACTTCATTTAAATTAAAAATATTTTAAAGAAAATCGATTTATTGCAAAAAGAATAAATAAACATTTTTTATGCGAACATTATAATTTTTTCCGTTAAATTCCAAAATCCACTAAACTTTAATAAACGAAGCATTTTTTCTGAGTCAACCATAATATTGATGTATAGTAACCATAGTATTAATATATACGCGATGCTAGCATTTAGATTTTCTGTTATCCATTAAAAAAATATTTATATTTGGATGAATTTTTGTGCATCACCCAAGATGGTTTTAAAAATCGATGAAGAGAAATTTATCATTAGCAATTTATTTAAAATACCCCTTTTATTTTTAAAAGAGATTAAAAATAAGCTATAAATCTGTTTTAAAAAAATTGGACAATCATTCAAAGCAGCGGAATTCTCATGCTAATCAGGCACAGAAAATTTAATTATGCGAATATCAAATCGTTTCAACCATGGAAAAATAGTAATTATGGTGTTTATATCCATTTAAGGATATGACATATGAAATTTGTTTGGAGCATTGAATAGCTGCAGAAACTTGTTTAAAAAAACAAATAAATATTTTTCTGTGGAGACTTGAGTGCGAAAGAAATCTAGTTTTTTCGGACAATGAGACAAGCCGCGCATTACTTCCAGCAATAGTCATTATCTTGCAATAGGATCGGGAGAGATCGGACTTGACTGTTTGTGAAACGGGAAACTCTTTGCATGTGATCAATAGGTTCCGCCGCCTGCCACAACTATTTGTGCGAGGTCTGTTCCAAGAATGCGCATTAATGTGTAAGGGACTTTCTTTATGCATGATTGAATTCTTGTTTCAGAACTTCCATTGGACAGATCGTATCGTTTGTTACATTCTATCGTGATTCAAGACATGTAATCGAAGTATCACTATTAAGATCGTACCAAGGATTTGAATCACACCCCTCTTTGAAAAGTATTAATCACTGCTATTTGTGAGTTTTTGATATTGGTTGCGTAATAACCAATCTTAAAATATTCGTTATCCCTAAGAAAGAATGTGTTGGATTCAGTTATTTGAAAACAGTCCCGTTTTTGGCATTTCTAAATGAGGCATTTACTTTGAAATCATTGTCTAAAAATCTGTGCTTTACGAACATCTGATTCAGTCCTTTGATGAAAAATGAATAACATATTTAAGCTATACACAAATTTGAATAGCGGATTACTTGCTGCATATACTCTTACTCTGAAACTGAACAAAATTACCATCTCATGAAACGTACCACTGCATTCAATAGCTTCCGGACTGGAGTTGATCACTTTTGTCAAGTGGTTATGGTTATGTTATGCGGCTACGGACGCTAGCGTAACAGGTTCGATCCTTGGTAATTCAATCGGCCAAATTGGTGACCCGGAGTGATCTTTTCTTCATTTTGAAATACTTTATTTCGATCAATGAAGGTATGGACATATCAATTTAAATATTATTCATTGAATTATATCTTTTATCAAATATGACAAATAATATAAGTTTAACTATGCAAAATAATAGCAATCCAGAAATAATCAGAATGGCTGAAAACCACGAGTAAACATAACATAAACCGAAATTATGGTTTTTGCAACTTGAGGCACAGTTTCTGAAAAGTAATATCTCTCAAGATTTAACAAAATATCACATAGTTTGCTGCATTAGACGAAGATGTGCTAGATTTTGTCGTAGATATTTTAACAAATCCACCAACGGATGGTAAATATGACACTTTGAAAAATGCATTGCTCACTAGGTTAACCGAAAAAAAGTTTAAAAAAGTACTGACTGATTTTAATCTTGAAGATAAACGCCTATCCGATTTATTATGACAAATGAAAGGTTTTGTCGAAAATTCCATTTCCGAAGAAGTGCTAAAATCTCTTTAGCTACAGTGTTTGCGCAACAAGTTCAAGCAATATTATCTATAAGCACCGATTCATTAGATAAAATCACAGAAATGATTGACAGGATCATCAATATCTACAATTCGACTGAGACATGTTCTGTTAATAGAACATCCGAGCCAAATAACACTAAGGATGGAAGAATCAATTCTCTGGAAACTAGCATACAAAATTAACTCGAAAATTTGACAACTTCATAGCAAGAGGTAGGCCTCAAATGAAACCTGGTAATTTTCAAAATCGTAGTCGTTCAAGGTCAAATTCATCTCGTTACAGATTATGTTCGTATCCTCATAAATTCGATAAGAATGCTCATAACTGTAATACGCCTTGCGAGTTCGAAACATCTAAAAATACTTCGGGAAAAACGGGCCGATCAATTGAAGAGGCCAACGATTACGGCAAAATAAATTTCCGTCTCCTTCTTTTTGACAAATCAAGCAGAAAACATTCTTATCTATACAGGGACTGATATGTCCGTTATTCTGCTACCAAAACCAAATAAACTGTCTCCGTCTGATTTTTATACTTTATGCCACATTGGTGACCTTGACTACGAACCTTCGTGCAGATGTCGTGGCGCCATCCACCCGCAAACAAAAAGCAACCAACGCAAGTCGACAAATTTTCCTGACGCAGCAAAAAGTCGCCAGACACACTTGACGCAGCAACCAAAAAAAAAAAGTCGTCAGACTCACTTGACGCAACAGCAATAACTCACACATGCTTGCCATAACGCTTGGCGCGACAATATTGTTCGTCTCTCCGGCGAATCACTGGTGGGGGAACATTGTGGCTCTAGCTTCATAAGCCAGTTAACAGCTTCCGCACTGGAGTAATCACTTTTGTCTAGTGTTAATGTTACGCGGCTACGGACGCCAGCGTCGCAGGTTTGATCTTTGGTAAATTCAATCTGCCACAGTGGTAAGGTGTACAACTGAGTATGCACATTATTCTTTCACTTGAAAAATCTGACTTTCAATATAAGTAACACATTACCGAGAAGTGCAAACATGTTTTTATTTTTTCACATAACAGTTGGCTTAATTTAAAATAAAAATAAAGAAAAACCGAGGTAACATTTTTGAATTAAAAGGTATTAGAAGCATTTTAAATAAACATAAGCAGATTTTTGTCTCAAAAAATTGAAAATACACGAATGAAATTTTGTAAAATCTCACATAGAAAGAGAGTGTCAATATTTAGCATGTTTTTTGGCTTTTGTAATGGCCTCTAAACGTCGTGGTACCGATTCGACTAATTTTTGGTGGTATCTGAAGATATTTTACCCCGTTCTTCTTGCAATACTTGTTTTAAATGGGTTTTGTTCCTAATTTTATGTTTTTGAACCACTATTTCGAGTGTGCCCCACAGATATTCAATGACATTGATGTCGGGGTACTGTGGTGGTGTGTGTGTAACTGCTGTTTACTACGAAAAAGGCACCACATTTTAATATTATATGCAGTGTGTTTGGGGTTATTGTTCTAGAGGAAAATGAAATTTCCATTTAAACCTAAATTTTTAGCACTTTCCTTTAGATTGCTGAGATCATACGGTTAATATGACTTGCTGCAGAAATTTCTCAAATCATAGGCAGAAGTATAAGTGCTGAAACAGTGCGAAATCTAATTAGAAAAGCTGGAAATAAAACTTGAATTGCTAGAGAAAAACCATTCATCAGCTTGCAAATTCATAAAAAGCGTTTGAAGTTTGCAAAAACTCATCAATTGCGACTAATAAATTTTGGAAGAAAGTTATATTTAGTGATGAAAGAAAACTCAACATTTTTGGTAGTGGCAGCGTCGCATCGTATGGAGAGAGCCTAATACTGCTTTGGAGCCAAAAAAATTTACGTCCTACAGTTAAACATGTTGGTGACTCCATCATGATTTGAGCTTGTATGGCTTCATCCGGGGAAGGAAATTTAGTTCTTATAGATGACATTATAAATTATATGATTTACTTGGATGTACTTCGCAACAACCTAACAGAAAGTGCTAAAAATTTGGCATGGAAATTTCATTCTTCAGCACTACAATGTGACTCTAAACAGAATGCATGTAACGTCAAAATGTGGATGCCTTTTTCATTGTAAACAGCAGTTACACACGCTATCACAGTCTTTCGACATCAATGTCATTGAATATTTGTGAGCCATGCTCGAAACATTGGTCTGAAAATATAAAATTAGAAACAAAACCCATTTGAAAAAAGTGTTGCAAGAAGAACTGGTTAAAATATCTTCAGAGAACACCAAAAATGGGTCGAATCGGTACTACGACGTTTAGAGGCCATTACAAAAGCCAAAAGGCATGCAACTAAATACTGACACTTTCTTTCTATGCGAGATATTACAAAAACTTCATAGGTGTCTCAATTTTTTGAGACAAAAACTTGCATATGTTTATTTAAAATGCTTCTGAAACATTTCAATTTAGAAAATTTTCGTTGATTGTTCTTTGTTTTTACTTTAAATTAAACCATTTGTTATATGTAAAAATAAAAACATGTTTGCACTTCTCGTTAATGTGTTATTTATGTTGAAAGTCGGATTTATCAAGTAAAAGCAAGGTGTACTCTCAATTGCTTGTGCCCCTGTATATATAATACCACTGACAGGAAAAAAAATTATCATTCATAAACTGTAAAATATCTAAAATGATAAATTTTAGGTGAAAAAATATCCGATTCATTAATGATTTTTATTAATGATTTTTAATCATTAAATTAACACAGTACACTCCCGATTATCCGCGGAATTGGGTGGCGTGGCCGCCGCGGATAACAAAAATCGCGGATAATCCGAAAAAAGCTAAAAACGGGTGTAGCAAAAGAGAAAACAGTCATTCCAACTTTGAAAAATCGTTTTATGTACAGTAAAACGTAAAATAAACAGCAGGAAATGTTTAACTAACGCTTAATATTTTAGTATATCACTCAAAACTAACCTAAAATGCATTTTGTTAATGAAAACAGAAAAGTGCTTTGTATTTACGAGATAAATCAAGGATATACAGAAAAATTAATACATATGTACTGTTTTAATACTGTAATGTATTATGTAATTACAAAAGAATAACTGTAAAACTGCACCTTTTTGAAAAAATCAGTCAAAAAAAAAAAAAAAAACCTTTGTGCGGCAGGCGCGGATAATCCGCACCGCGGATAACCCGCCCGCGGATAATCGGGAGTCTACTGTATTTCTAAGGATTAATATAATAATTACATTTAAATGATTAAAAATTTGTTATTTTATTTAGATAGAAAACATAAACAAATAATATGCATTATTAGCTAAAGATACTTTAACCCTTAAAATAAGAACGAGAAACAAAAAGATTTAATTCTGAAATGCCCACTTAAAAATATCTATAGCTATAAAAGTAATAAAAAATATTCTAAATGGTTATCTAATACAGCATATTACATTTAATAAAGATCTCATAACAAATATTTTTCTGAAATAAAAGTTAACTGAGGCTTAAAATCATACTGTGAGATAAATAAAACTCAAAATAGAAAATAAAAATTGATTCTAAAACTTGATGAACGAATAAAGTTCATATAAATTTCAACAACGAAAATTACAGTTGCAAATCATATTCAAAAACATTTTTAAAATTTAACGAAGTTATAGAAAAATTACACAGCAATTAAATTTAAATCATTTAAGAGTCAGAAATCAATTAATTAAATTTAAATAATTTTTAACCATTCCATATTTTTTGGAAATTTCAAAGGTTGCTAATATTACTTTTGAATGATAATATTTTCAAAAATTTCCATCAAAACACTGAAATTTCATTTGCTTTAAAACAATTAGAATTCTTTCGATTGTTCCGATAAAAATATTTTCATGTTTTGCATTTATCTCTCCAAAATGTATTTAAATCAAACGGTCAGCCTTGTAATGCCCCAACAGAAAGGTAGACAATAGAAACAAAATTGTCTTTTCAGATCTATAGCAAATGTAAACGGCGCCCGGGTTAGTATTTTTTGCATCTCCCCCTCCCTGTTCGTATTTGCTGAAATAGAATTTGTCAGAAAATTAATGCCACAATACATGTTCTTATGTGTGTTTTTTATATACATCGTTACACAAAACAGGTTTCTATATTTTATGAAGTTTATATACAACATATTTATATAATAATTATATATAAGCATATTTATATATTTTTTGAAATATAAATATGTATAGATTAATTATTAGAATATATTAACTCTATTTTGCTCTATACTCTATACTTTATCTTCTATGAAATATTAGGCAAATAAATCTAAATAATATGGCATATATGAAAGATAATTAAATAATTTTTAACTTCAATATAACTAATTTGTGACTACGCGCGGGTTGAATATTTTTCAAAAATAATTATATTTGAAAATATTCAACCCGCTTTTGAATGCATAAAAGAGAGAAAAAATATCTATGAAACCATAATCTAGAAGTTAATTGGCAAATAAAAAAAAAAATGAAAATAATGGCGTTTTTTGGCTAAAAGGAAGTATAAAACAAAAATTTTCTAGTTCAGAGGTTCATCACATGATGTGTTTAAAATTTTACAAACAGTTAAGAAATATATAATCTAATTCTTGAATTTAAAAAAAAAAGCTTCATTTCTATCCGTTTTTTAATATTGGGGTTCAAATAATAAATAACACGAAATTTCTTTCTTTTTTTTTTTAATATTGTGAAAAACAAAAACATAAAAATAGGTTATTTATTCTCCAGTTTATAGAAACTGTTTTTATTAAACTTTGAATTAGAAATAAACTAGTTTGGTGCAGTATAACCTTCAAATTGGTTCTTGTGCCATAAAACCTCAAACCAACCAAGCAAACAATCATAAACTACAGAACTTACTGAAAAATGAGTTTTTTTCGCAAGACCAAATTTGGACAAAAAAAAAAAAAAAAAAAAAAAAAAAAATGTGCTTTAAATTTTAATTTAAGAGTTGTTTTCGAAAGAAAATTCTATCAAAGATTAGAATTTGTGGAAAAAGCATCTAAAGATGCAAAATACATGTAAATGCAAATATAAAAATCAGTGTAACTCCCCAAAAAGAAGACTTAAAAACAAAATTCTAACGAAAAAATATAAAGATATCTGTTCAAACACTAAAAATATTAAATAAAAAATTCATAATTTCGCAAAAAAATTGACTTTTCAACGTACCTTAAATATATTTTAATGAACTACTAAAGTGATGAAAATATAGATGAATACGGTATATCAGACTGTAGAATAGTCGAAAAATAGAACACCTCTGTTACTTTTTTATTTGTTATCGCATCTTTACAAATTTGATGTCGTTGGATATGATTCGGGAGGACAGGTTTGTTCCAAACAACAAATTGACTAATCAAGTTGATTAACTTCTAGCAGGAAATTTTTCCAATACGGAAACAGATATTTTTAGTTGATTTGATTTGTTGTTTTGAAATAAGCCTCTCAATAAAATTTTATGGAATTCTGATGATAATTTTGAAAGGGGGTTTAGGGTTTTGAAAAATGACACTTTCAATGTTAAATGAATCCTATGAACTTTTGGCAATATCTCGGAAACTATTATATATTTTTCGAAAAAGTTTTTCACTCACTTATAAAAAATTTCGTATTTCATAAAATAAATTCATAAATAACACAAATTTAATATTTTTTTTATAAATATTTAACACGAATGTGAGAAAAAAGTGAATTGTCATGTAATAAAATTTTTGCATCAGAGGAAAACTGACATGCTAAAATGCTGAAATCTAAGAAGTCGTGCGCATATCCTAGATAATTTTCGAAATATTCACAAAAATTGTAAAATTCCCACTGTCGATTTGAAACGCCCACTTTTTGAGGGACCTTATATTAAATTTATTTATATTTATAGACTTATTCTTCGTGAAGCGCAAGCTTCAATGGGAATTATAATATAACAGCTAGTTAATAACAAATTTTTAGATCAGACGATTTTAATTTATCATGAATTTTGCTTAAAAAAATGAATGTGTTTTTTTCTTCCTTTTCTCAGACGGTATAGTATTTAATTGTAGGATTGTTTAATTAATTTTTACTCTTTATTTGCACTTATCTTTTGCAGGTAAATGAATTAGAAATCCAAGGAAATCCGTATTATTTCTTACAATTTAATAAATTAAATATTTCTAAGGAAATTAATGAGTACCTATTATTTATATTTCCAACGGTTTACTTCATATAAGGATAAATGCCCTCTTATAATATTTTTAGTAACTCTGCTAATTTTCTTAATTCTCTGGCAATCATGCTAAACACATCTGTTTCAGATTGGTGTTTTGTTGTTTTTTTAAAATTTTATTAAGTCCCTTCACAATGCTAAGCATCAAAAAAGAGCTAAATGTTTTCAACTATTAAAAAAAATTATAACTTGGGTCTGTTGTTTGGCGGCAATGACTTCTACTAAATTTAAGGAATATTTGTCACAGTTAACAAATAAAGTATTCTAAATTCATGTAATACATAATGTATTTCTGAAATTTATTGCTGAATGCCAGACATTACAGATACACTGTCATATCATTACGACCTGTAGTTAATCAGGTGAATTTAGTCAAACTTAATTTTTACTAAAATAACTCTAATTAATCACTATCACTCTCTCTGTAATCACTAACACCAGAAGAGAGGATATTCAATCAATATGAATATAAAGGCTATAAAATTTGACCTCGATATACAGGATATCTCAGAAAAAGAATTAATAATTTCTGAGAGAATTAGGTTTCATTTAGACAACTCAGGATCACTTAGAAATGCTGGCCAAACAGTATATGGTATTCGGAGTTAATGAGCTGCATCTGATATATGGGGCTACAGAGTACAATGGGAGAACCACACAGCTGTTGTAAGTGCAACGATATCCAAAGAGGGATATTTCTAGACATAAATACTTTGGGCATATATACCAGCGGTTATCCAGTAGGAGTTTTACCAAAGAATTACAATGAATTCTGAAAGAACGGTACAGGTTCTGGACTTTAAGGGGACTGTGCTATATCAGGCACAGAAGAATCCGAATAATTATACAAGATTTCCTCTGAAGCATCTGAATGATTCTGCATGAAAATGAGATGCATCCATATCACTAACAACACATTTAGATGAAGAATATGATTATGCATCTCTTCATCGCTTGATGATTTTGCATAATAATGACTCCAAAGTAGCGCTACAGGTCTCCGTTTCCCAGCCTTTTTGTTATTTGCAAATGAGGTATCGTTCATATGGGATGGAATTTTCAATCATCATAACATTCATGCATGATCGGTAGTCGGGACGTTCGTAATTCTTAATAGACGCTACATATAGCCAACAATGGTTTGGGAGCGGCCGTTTGGTACATTTGTCTTCTCAATTTCTTCTAGAGGCATATCAAATGAATGGTGTATGGCACATGCATTTACAGTGCTGAGGACATAAGTGCCATTGCAGCAACGACGGTAGAAATTCGACAAGATTTGTGTTTCCATGCGTTGTGGATGTGAGGCTTTCATCACAGCATTTGGATGATAATATTGATCAAAACAATTTTGTTGATGTACATTGAATAATAAAACTCATAATGGTGTCTTCTCCTTTCTTATATTTTCAACTTCCACATTTGCAAGCATATATCATTTCTAATTCAGAATTGGTAAGTGATTCCTTGTCGCCAAGCAGCAAAATACACTTCTTAGAAGTTTATAATTCTGATGCTGAGAAATCCTGAGACACCTGGTGGAATTAATCAATACATTATATCCCCTAATCTAAACAGGCCTGTGGATATTTAAACATACTTCCCCATCTTTGAAGAGAAAAGGATTTTAAAGAAAAAGATTATAGTCATTTATTTATTATTTTATTCTGTGATATCTAATTTGAATTGGTATCTACGCTGTAACAAGGATAACATTCTATACAATCTTCCTCCTTTAAATGGAAACATTTTAATCTTTATGTGGAATATCTATCTATTCTGTGGATTCTATTATTTCGGAAGATAAAATTTCTTTCATCAGTTCGAGACACCTCAATAACGCATCTTGCATTTCATATAATTTATTAGAAGTATTTACTCCATTTTTCTACAAATTAAGCCTAAAAAAAACTTGTCATTGTTCCAATAAAGTTTTCTTCAATATCAGCGCTCTGACCCTTCACATATTTATAAGCACGCTGAGAATGTTGAAACATTCTGCTTCTTCTTAAAAGCCTTTCAGGATTTTTTTCAACTGACTCATTTGCTCCTTGAATTCGTCCTCTTCCGCTCTTTTCATATTACTTTATAGCACGGCTATGATTCATGTTTAAATAATAAAGATAAGCAATCGAAATAACGTTTAAATCGAAATGTAAATAATAGCAGCAAAGAACAAATTCATGTACACCTTTAAAAATTGAACTTCATTTAAATTATCAAAAAGATATACACATAAAATGAAAAAAAATATTAAAAAATGATAATTTTATTTACTATGAAAAAGCAGCTTTCATTCCACAATTTCAATTTTCCTAAAAAGAAATTTTTAGTGAACTACAATTCAACGAGAAAAAAATTACATTTTTAAAAAATAATAATTTTCATTCGGATAATAATAATAATAAATATTCTAAACTGAACTACGATTCGTCCCGAAAATATTTACATCTTTTAAATAATCATTTGCGTTCTGATAGGAAAAAATACTGTAGGTGTTGCCAAATCCTTTCTGTGCTTTTTGAGAGCCGCATAAAAGAATGATTTAGATAGAAAATAAACAGCAAAATGCAACATGCATATATAAGTATTTAAGGAGAGAAATTACAAGAGGTACCAATATACGACAGTTTCACAACCTGATATTTTCATACAAAACTTAATAAAAAAATTGTCTTTATCACTATGATTAGAACTGGAATCTACATTAAGCATTCATTGTTTTCATATTCATAAAAGAAAACTAAATATTACTACAAACAAAGTATTTATTAAGATACATGTAACAGTTTGTTTCAAAATAAGACTAGAAAAACAGAAAACGATTATAAATTATTTGAGTTAAATATTTCAACTTTCAATACATAGAGTCTTTTTCTTCGTTTAAAAAGAATATTTTCACAGGTCCCAATGGGGTATTTACGGTCTCTTCAAACTTGATTAATAATAACGCTCCTAATCCATAAGCTAACGTAGGAAGACCTGAAAAATAATTAATCGATATAAAAAAAAAGGACATATCATTACATAAAAGAAGCTTTTCAGTTTATTTTGTTGGAATTTCTTAAATTTATTCCACTTAAGACCCTTATTTTTGATTGAAAAAAAAAATCAGGAATGACAAGAAAGCAAAGATAACAAAAGATTATTATTAAAAATTCAATAAAAATAACAAGCAAATTATAATAAAATCTTTTACAGCAACATGATTTTCTTAGTTATTTTTGAAACAATTGTAAACAGATCCTTTCAGATTTTTTTTTTTTTTCTGATTTCGATATTTTTTTATGTGATACATACATTAAGAAACTTTGTATTATGTAATATCAAATGGTAAATTAAAAAGTGAATTTTAGAATGCATTTGTCTAAAGTGCAAGCTGATCAATAAATTCACACTCATATATTATAACATACTAAAATAATCCCTTGCTTTATTTGTTTATTATTATTATTTGAGATATGTGCTCACTACAGAAGCCTTATGTCTAATTATCTAAATAATATTTTCTTGAATTTTTAAAATACTCACTGCAAAGAGATGGCTTAAAAATAATAAATCAGAAAAAAAAATTATTATGTAAAATTGAAAACAGAAAAAGAAGTTGTTTTAGTATTGTATGTGACGCAGAAATTTGAGGATTGATTTTTAGAGGTAATAAATACAACTGAATGAAAGTAGAGTACAGAAATCTTTTTCTTAACATGGTTTTAGGTCCGTATTTTAAACAATAAAAATAATATCTTACAAGCTGTCTTTTTGTTTGCAAATACAGCAAAGAGAAGAAAGAAAGTTAACTATTTCACTATTATGAAATGATGATACTGAAAGAGTTTAGCTTTGCTTTGCTCAGTTTTGGTTAGAACGTTCGCAATAAAATCGGGCAGAGAATATCACACACACCCTAAGCATGTTGCAGCTGGATTCGAATGAGGCCGATTTTTATGAGCGAAATATGTAACCACAGGGAAATCTCGTTAACGTGACGCTCAGTCGATGGTAAACAATGTTTTAAATCCAGCAACAGACGAATGGAAGTGCGATTTATTATTTAATTGCGAATCCAATACACACTGCCATATAAGAAGTGAGTTTTGTTTTACGTCGCAGTCTTTGTCTTGAAAAAAGTATAAAATATCAGAGTTAGCTATTTCTGCTGCATTCATTTTTCACCAACATGCCCTGGAATTCAACATAATAAAATGTCAAAATTATAGTCTAGTTTTTTTAAATTATAATTTTATTATACTAAGAACCAAAGAGTGGCTGTGTCTGGATATATTTAAAGCTGTATTAGAAAACAAGGTTTTACTTTAAAAATCCTTAAATAAATATTTTAACAAAGATACCTTAAGCTTTTTAAAGGTAAGTAGCTAAATATGTTATTATATCCTCTTAGAAAAAAAACTTGCTTGGTCACATCTTACGATAATTCTTTTATTAAAATAATTTGAAAATTTTAGGAGATTTATTTACTTTTTTTATTGTTGAGCAAAATTTGTGCAATATAGATGACAAAGCAAATTATCTTCGTTTCGTAATTATACTCATTTAATTATCATGTCACTATTTGTTGGAAAAATCGGGAATGGGGAGAAAATGTGGGATTCCCCGGAAAATTTGCAGATTTCCACCAATTTCCCTATTAAGTGGTCAATTCATGTGCAACTGACCCCATATCTCTCGATTCCCTGCATGTTTTGTGCAAATTATGTAACGTATGTATGCCTGACGTATGATATCCTCGGAGTGTCTAAGTTTTCGGGTGCTAAATGTTAATTTCCTTGTAACTCTACAAGGTTGAAGTTCTATCACTCCTGCGACTGATTTTAAACATCTTAAGATTCTGTTCTTGAAATATTTGAATCAATTTTGTGGTGTCGGTTATCTATTTTATCCTGTTTTGTATTACAAATATACGAATTCTGGGTGCAATTCCTTTATAGTTTTAGTCTAATTTAAAACAATTCTTCAAGACAGATAAAATCTCTCTATGCATATTACTTATCATCCTATCTTTTTTAAAAAATGAAAAAAAGAAAGTTGGAAGAGTATAGATTATAGATGAGCATAATTTTCATTAAAAAATTCGAATGCTCTGGGGTAGAAAAATATTGGAACTAGGAATTTAAGCTTCTACGATCTAACAAAGCCTTACAATCTTCCCAATCGGCGTCTTTTCAAAATAAGATTTTGTAAATAAATTTCCGCAATTCAGAATTGAATAAATAATTAATTTTAATAATATTTCATTATCGGTATAAAAGTAATCATACATTGATATATATGTTTATAAAACATTACAAAGTTAATGGCTATATAATTGAAATACTAATGATATTTTTTACTTTTAACATGTTTAAAATTATAAGTAAATATATTTTTTGGTTCAAAATAAGAACTAGTATAATAAATTTTAAAACTAATTTAAGTCCATCCCTTAAATGAATGACACCTCAGGACTAGTCCAATTAACCCACTATATACATACATGCCTTGCTATAAAGCAATCGGAAAACAAAAATATTTTTGACACACCCTAATCGTTGCTATCAGAATTTCTTCATCGTTCTGTCCCTCTATTTTCACTTGAACAAGTGATATCATTTACTTGACTTTATAACTTTTTTTTGTTTAGTTCTTTTTTCTAGGCATGTATGAATATGCATCTGAGAAGTGATTTTTTAAAACCATTTTTTATATGCTATTTTAGATTAATTTGTTATTTCCGATGGAGGAAGATACTAAGCAAAAATTTTAAGAGCATTTTCCAAGCAAATTTATTTAGAGATTTTGAGCAATATGTAAATGAGATTTAAGGTTTTTCAGAAATACATTAAGATTTGGGAAGTCAAATTTATTTCAGTGTGATTAGAATTTTTAAAATCAATCTTATGAGATAGTTATTATATTATGTAGACACTGTAGCTAATTAAAAATTTGAATTTAATTTCATCAAAATTTGCTTTCATTTAAAATTTGCATTAGACACTTTAGATTTTAGTGGAAGGAACATTAAGAATTTTAGTTTTCTTTTTAAAAATATTTTTCAAAGAATTTACAGTTTGCTTCTCATAGATATCAAAGTCTAATGATTCATTTTATGAGTATTATGGCATCAAAGTGAGACAAAAAGATAAAATGTATCTACCTAAAGTAGAATGTTTTAAACAAAAGTAACATGCATTTTCTATTTTATTTTAGCTTTCAGTTTTAATTTGTTGAATCATTTTACCTCTTTAATTGATTAATTTCCTATTTAATTCCCTATTTTATTGCTAAATTAAACTTCATTTAAACTTAGCAATGTAATAATAAATTCAACAAACTAAAATAAATTTTCTGACAAGCACTTATCTTATTCTTTTTAAAAATAATTAAATTGAAAGACCTGTTATTAGAAATTCTTTGGATCTGTAAAAATTAAAGTCACACACAAAATATTTAGCTTTATATTATGTAGACACTGTAGCTAATTAAACATTTGAATTTAATTTCATCAAAATTTGCTTTCATTTAAAATTTGCATTAGACACTTTAGATTTTAGTGGAAGGAACATTAAGAATTTTAGTTTTCTTTTTAAAAATATTTTTCAAAGAATTTACAGTTTGCTTCTCATAGATATCAAAGCCTAATGATTCATTTTATGAGTATTATGGCATCAAAGTGAGACAAAAAGATAAAATGTATCTACCTAAAGTAGAATGTTTTAAACAAAAGTAACATGCATTTTCTATTTTATTTTAGCTTTCAGTTTTAATTTGTTGAATCATTTTACCTCTTTAATTGATTAATTTCCTATTTAATTCCCTATTTTATTGCTAAATTAAACTTCATTTAAACTTAGCAATGTAATAATAAATTCAACAAACTAAAATAAATTTTCTGACAAGCACTTATCTTATTCTTTTTAAAAATAATTAAATTGAAAGACCTGTTATTAGAAATTCTTTGGATCTGTAAAAATTAAAGTCACACACAAAATATTTAGCTCATAGTAATAGAAGAGTCTTTTGTGAGATGAATAAAGTGAATATTCAACTTTTAAAGAGAAGATACAGCAGAAGTTACAGTTGCATAGAACAATTAAGCAAAACTAAATAAAATATCATTAAGTTATTATATAAAATCAAGTAAAATAGTAATTTTTTATGACTCATATAGTAACATCTGATAGATGAAAGAAGAAAGAGAAAATTCAATCATAATTTAAAATACACAATTTCTTTCATGACTTCTAATCACTGAGTTTCAAATCACTACATCAATATATTACTCAAAAAAGACAACTAATAAAAGTTAATGATCAAGTATTTCATGATGTTATGCAACATGCATAAAAAATTTTTAAACAGGAAGAAAAATAAAAAAAGAATTAAAATAAAGGAATATAAGAAAATTTCAAATCCAATGCTAATGATTCCTTACTAAATAAGTTCAGATATATGAATGTATTCCCCGATTTATTACTAATATGCTACATACTAAGCAAATTCTTTATTTAACTAGCACAGCCACTTAATAAGTAATCCCATTGCCATGCATTTACTCTATTCACCTGTTATGTCTGGAGGTTAAAAATCTTGAGTTCAAGAATGCTGTGACACTTTCCTCAAATCTGCATGTGTATATTAGAGTATGTAGAAGGTATTAAAGGTTTTAACCAGGTCAATCCTTTTTTTGTTCTTCTTTCCATGTATTTATAGAAGTACAAGCAAAACCTCATTTTCTTTTCTATGGGACTATCTATTAATATTTCTCTAAAGAAGTTTAATGATTTCCATGCAGTTTTTCTTTCCTTTCAAAATTTAAATGCACTTTTAATTCATAATTAGGAAACTGTTTACAAACTTATCTAAATCTTTTACCAAATATGTTTTTGAAGATGTATACGGAAAGTATTCTGACTTTTTAATAATTTTCCATTTAATGAAGAGCTGAAGATTTTTTTTTATTAATCCTGACACACAAAATATAATTTTTAAATGTAAATAAAAGCTTAAAAATTGTTATCTAGCATCCATAAGAACTTAATAATTTTACATGGCATGCAAAGAAACCAAACAAGATTATTAATTATAAAATGATGGCAGATACATAATAATTAAGGTAATAATTTATTTGAACATATTACAAAAAAAAATCTAAATTTTTATATTATTAATAAAAAATATAGCTTAAAAAATAAAACAGAATTATATTCATCTATTAAAATAACAATATACTGTTAGTGGTTTTATTTAGAGGTATCTTATAATTAACAACAACAACAAAAACTGCCATTACTTTAAAATAATTAGATGAAATACAAATCAACACAGCAAAATCAACTATCACGCATTACAGTCAAAATAATTTTCAAGCTTTCCTTCTTCAAATTACTCACCTAAATTTAAAACTTTTAAATATAAGAAAAATTTATTTTCCATTTCTAAATTCTGAAAATGCCTTTTGGTACAGTGGTACTTAATATATGGAAAACACCCTGTTCGGAGTATGTGATAATTAGCATGTTCGACTTGCCAATTGAAATGAGATAACCCAAACTGATCATTAAGGATACTGTTGTACTTAACAAAATATGATGTCCAAGGTGGATATTTTCTTTGTTTTATATGACAACTTAAGACTTCCGAAGCAGCAGGCCTTTTAAGTATCTGCTCCGAACGCACTAGTAGAGATATTCGAGTAATAGGTCCATATAAACCACGATTTTTCATGTTGAAATTTTAATTTAAAAAATTTAGCTGGTTTCCTGGAAATATAAGACAACAACAAAAAGTATGTATTTTATCAGATACTAAGAATAAAAATCAGTTTAATAAGTTTTTAATTTACAGATAATTTTGAGAAGAAATTACCATGTCTAAAATCTGAATAATCATAAATAGTCGTACTAAAGGAATTTTTTCCCCCCCGAAAGTCACATTACTCGCATATCTGCACATCATGCGTCGACTTCAGTTACAAAACAAAACAAAAACATAAATAAATAGATAGTAAATTCTTGTTGCCATTAAAACGGAAAAAAATTCTTAGAAATAATAATATCCTGACTGAAAATTTGACATATTATTAAATAATTGCGAATTCAGATTTTTATATCAGATATTTAGTTTTTAAAAAACAATATTATTTTCATGTTGTTTCTACTTTTGAAGTTTGTTTAGTTTCATTTTAAAAATAGGATGACGTGTCACAACTTTGACTTCTACGTTGATTTGTTTACCGCCAAACACAGCTAAATTTCGCCAAGTCCATTTACAAAATTTAAGAAATTGAGATTTCCTATCAATTTTTTTTCACTCTTTTTCCAAAAATCTTTCATAATACCAGACGAATTTCGCTGATAAACATCAGGAAAAAAATTAATGTATTTCTTCAATAATTATTATTAGCGGATGTTTAAAAAATTCTACTTTGGCGACTAAATTAAAGTAATGTATTTTTTTCCCCAAACAATTTCCACGACATCTAAAAACAGTTGTATAGTTTGAGAATAACCGGTAATATTTACGTGGAGGCTTTTAATTATCGACACATTTGTTTTAATTTAAATTGAGATATGGCAAATCAAGGGACTCCAGATGTGCTATTTGAAATAAGGAATTCATTTTTCATTGGAAATTATCAGTATTGCATAAACGAAGCTCAGAAATTAAAAGTATGTTATTAAAAAATGCTTATTGTTTACTTTTTGATTTTTATATTTTTTAAAATGATCATTAAAATACTAGAATGAGTTGTATTGGGTATTATGCAAACTTTAATTTAAAATATGAATTAACAAGGTAGTTCATCTTCATAGAAATTACGTTTATTTATCTTAAATCGGGAATAACGCAAGAATTTGTGTGCATTATTTCGATCTCGAACCCTCAACTTTATATCGTGTGATTTTATAAACAGTTAAAGGCATTGAAAAGGCATTTGATATATTTTCTTATAAGCAGCAAAGGACTTAATTTTTATTTATTAGAACCAGTTATTATGAATTTCTAAAATGAAGATATTTATATTCATTTAAATGTAATAGTTTTCAACCTAATTTTTTATTTTGTTTATTTGTAATTCTGTATAATTATAAAGAAAATTGTAATATTGATACTCTGCAAAAATAAATATTATGATTCTGTGTAAGCAACCAACATGCTCATGCTTAATAATAGTAGAATCTTTTTGGTATGACTAAAGTCTTTCATTAAATTTGCATGCTGTTTAATTTAGTTATGATTAAGCTTGTTATGTTTAAATTAGAGGACTAATTTATGTAATTTAATGAAATCAAAATAGGAATCTTATTGGAAGTTATTTCATTTAAAAGTTTAATTATATTTTCTGATTTTTTTTAGCGTATGCAACATTCTCAAGTAAGATTTTTTTTCTTTGTATTTTTTAGATTTTTTAATGCCCAAGAAACTGTTTTGATTGAAGTTTAATATGTTATGTGTTTTGTAGTTGTAAATTCAATATATTCTTTTGTATGATTTTACTTAAAAAAAATGTTTTTTATTTAATTAATAACAACAATAATAAAATGTAGTTTTATTAATTTGTAATTATGTAAAACAATTATAATAAAGTGCTCTGTACTTTCTTTTATTATAAATGGATTTTATAATATATTTCCTTTATTATAAATGTTAATTGTTTAAACAAATACTGAATTTTTTTTGGACCTATATTCATGTGGTTTTGTGATTTGAAATTTTTTTGTATCCACTTACAAGTGAATTTTTTAATTATTTTTAAAAAGTAAAAATAAAAGAAAATTATCCAATTTTTTGTAATGAAAACATTGATAAAACTATTTGAAGTGAAATAATTATTAAGTATCTAGCCTGAAAGTTATTTTATTATTAAATGTAAATGCCATATGATGTTATCAAAGATATTAAGTCATCCATATCATATTATATCATGCTACATTTTGAAAATGAATTAAAAAAAAAGTTTTAATAAATCCAAATATAGATGATAAGACCAAAGGTTTCTATTAATCATCATCATTCTATCTTTGTTTTGTGTAACCATTTTTCTTTTTTTGCAGAGAAGTAAGTTTAATTAAACTTTTGCAATCTATTTACTAAGTCTTTTAATTATGTTTTAATTATATATGCCTTATATCTACAAGAATTTTTTAAAGAAGTTCATTTTATTTTCTTTTTGTTTTTAAATGTTTCAACTATGCTTCAAAGAAATATTTCTTTATTGGGAAATTCAATAGTATGATTGAAGCTGAGGTCTTTTTCTCTATTATATTTATACCATAAAAAAAAGAATTTTACTTTAAATCACTTGGCATATCTTTATATTTTTTGATTTGCTGCTTATTTTTCTAAAGAAAATTTGTTACTTTTGCATGTAACTTCAGTATAATTTATTTTGGCAAATTGACTTTTATATTCTTTTTGCTATGGTAATAAACACTGTTAACATTTTATTAGTTGATAAATGCAGGAGACTGTATTAATTATAGCAAAGAATTTATTTAGAAATATATAAAATTAATAGAATTGTTGGCTATCCGACAGCAGTATGTGTTGCTCATATTAGAGCTGAAAAATGCAATTAAAACATGATAAATAAGCCAGTGTGAAGCTGCCATGCTTATATATAAAAAATAAGAATATTTCAATGAAATTGTATTTTGAAAGAGGAGAAAGGCTGCTTTGTAAGACCAAATAGCTGCTACTCTAACTTAAAAAGAGAACCAAGCTAGGCAGTTAGCTCAAGAACATATCAGATTTTATTATGCATTAAAAAGCTTTAATTATGCTAATATGTTTTGAAACTGTTCCTATATTATACTTTAATATTAAAATTAATAGGGTTTTAATACCTAAATTTTTTTTATTATTGTTGCTGAAATCTCATTAAAATGGAATTAAGTAGAGTAAAGAAATTCAAATTCTCATTTTTGTCTAAAATAAAATGAAATTAATTATTTAATTGTGATTAAGTTTGTATTTTTGTGACATTTTTAATAACTATGTAAAGGTGGTGAATTTTCTCAGTTTACATTTCTTTTTCAGTATATACATGCTTTTAACTGAGTTTTTGTTAAATTTTTAAATCTCCTCTTCCTTTCTGTGTTTTAGCTCAATGATCCTGTTCTTCAACTTGAAAAAGATATTTTCATGTACAGAGCATATATTGCACAGCATAAATATGGAGTTGTAATTAATGACATATCATCCTCCAGTGATCCTGAGCTGCAGCATGTTAAAATGTTAGCAGTTTATTTAAGTGGAGATACAGATAAAAAGTTAGTTAATTTTTCCAATTTTTAGAATTTTTATACTATGTTAAGCTTTTTAATTGATATAATAGTTTTAATATTTTGCTATTAATCGATTAAAAATGTGATAGTAATATTCTTAGGATATGTCAGTTGAAAGTTCAGTAATTTCATAAATGAACGAAATTATAAATTAATAATTTTATTTATAAATTTTTATTTTTTATGGCCAGGTATTGTCTGTAATTTAAATTTTTTTTAACTAAATATTTATTAGTTCTTATTATTATGATAAAATAATCTGTAAAAAAATTTTATTGAAGAAATTGCTTTATATTTATTCTTTGAGAAATTTTTTAGTAATTTCTTTTAAATACATTTTCCATTCAAATAATGTGTTTTATTGTTTATGAGATATACATAAGAGGTTTTTTTTGTCTGTTTTTCTCCATCAATATATATATATATATATAATATTTGCAAATAAATATAAATTCAGAATTATGAGTTATAGTATTTCAAATTTAAATTGCTCATTAATACTTAAATATTAATTTGAAATAGAAGAACTATTGAAAATCAGAATATATTCATTAAATATGATAACAAAATATTTTACTGAGTAAAAAAACTCAGAATTGTATTATTTTTTTCAAAATAAAAGTTCTATAAATAGAATAACATGATAAAATATTGCATTCTGTTCAGAATCAGTGTTTTTAATTCCCTTTTTATAAGCTTATTAATGAATATCCATATTTATATAAAGTTTTTTATTTAAAATTTTAATTAAATATTGTGCAAATCCCCCCCTCCCTCTATCTATCTATCTATTTATATATATATAATTTATGTTGATATTTTCTAAAATTTATAGGAAGGATGTGGTTAGCTCACTAGAGAAGAAGATTCAAAACATTAACCCAGAGGACAAAATTCTACCTCTTATGGCTGGATTTATTTATTTTTTGGAAGAAGTATGATTTTTGTATTTAATTTAAATTTTATAATAGTGGTCTACTGTAGATTTAAAATTTTTTTTCACTCTGCTGGAATTTAAATCCTGTAACTCCATTTCTGGCATTTATTATTTTATCATAACATTAATATTTTTAGCAATCAGAATATTATATATTAATAAATTAGCTTTATTCACAATAAAGCAAAGTTGGTCTAATGCTGTATAGTATTGGCAGTCATATGGATATTTTGTATTGCTTTTGTCAGCTTTGAATGTTTCTTGGTTTTGAGATTACGATTTTTAAAAGTTATATATTTGAAAAGTGCATAAAATAATATTTATTTAGATATTATGTAATAATTTTATGCTACATTAGTAATTGCCTTTAGCAACCAGCTGGATCAAGGGTTATATGGTCTAATTTCAGTTTTTTTTTTCTCAGGGATAGGTCTTTAATTTTCATTTAAATCGTTTAGATGTAACCATGAAATTTGTTAGTCATTAACTTTAATTGTTTTGTATATGCTTTGCTCATTGTGTTATGAAATTTACTAATGGAGATCAGTCTTATGACATGGTGGTGCTATAAAAAATATAATTGTATGGTTCATCTATCTCATAAATGCTTTGGCATTCTGACTTCACTTTTTTTATCCATCTTCTAAACTGTACAGATATTAAACAAAATCCTTATTTAGCTGTTAACAATGGAAGAAAATCATGCAATCAGATAGTCGAAGAAGCAATAAAAACCATTTAAACTTCAGAACAGCAATGCAATCTATTGTTGGAAGTTGAGCAAAAAATATATTTCTAAACTATTGACTATTGACTATGACTATTAAATTGGTATAATTAAAAAGAATTTTTTAAAATTCTTCAGTATACAATTTATATTTGTGCAGTAATATTTTTGTAACTCATTGTGGCGAAAAACCCATAATTCAGCTTAATTTTTAAATAATTAAAATTTTAATTCAAATTTAAAAAATTGCTCCAATGTGCATATTTCTACTTACCAAGATATATATATATGTGCAAAATTTATTAGCTATGAGTCAAATGGTCTGGCCTATAGAACTTCAACATATACACATTCATCTTAATTATTTGCAGTGAAGCAAACCATATTCTTAAAATACCATGTATAGTAATCATATACGAACTGTATACCATAAACCATGTGTAGAAACTTTATTAGGCATTTTTTGTTGTTGAAAGAATGAATATTGGTGATAGGAGCTAGATTAACAAATAATGAAATTCTACTATTATTTAATTCTGCTTATATGATTTATTGTTTCGCTACTGTCGTTTTTATTTTTGTTAATAATGATTTGTGTTGGACATAAAATTTTCCTGTAAAATATTTTTTTAAATTTTGAAAGAATGTAGTATATCTTAATTAATGTCATCGATAATCAATATTTAACTTATTTTTCAGGATTATGATTCTACATTAAGAATTCTTCATAAATGTGATAGTTTAGAGTGGTAAGAATATTCTTATTAAATTTTGCAATGATTTATTTTAATATTTCATTAATATATAATTCACTTTCATTTTATGTGACTTTACTTTTGCTTTTTAATATTTAAAAAAGTGCCTTATTCAAGATAAATATTTAAGAAATGATATTGTTTCTTATCATTTTTTTTTTTTTTTTTCATTTCAAATTTCTACTATTTCAAAAAATAATTTTATGTTAATTTTAAATTACTTTTTAAAAAATATTAGAACAATATATATTTAATATTATTTTTTATTATTTCTAAAAATAATTTACTCAATTCTAATAAATGATTGAGTCTCTATAATTTTTCTGTTTAAGTTCTGGTCAATATTATTTAAATGTTTTAATTTTTTTATTCCATGTATGCTTATTTAGAAATTGTAGAAAGTTTAATTTTTTCTGAATTCAAAGAATACATTATTTTCTAAGAATTAAATAGACAGAGATTCAGATTAGAAACCATGTCAAATTTTATTTCATATCTCTTCATTTTTAATTTTTTTTTGATTTAGAATATTATACAGAAATGATGTGTAGATAATTAATTTCATTGATATTGATGACTTTGAAACCTCTGAAAAATGAATGTAAATAATATCAATTTTATTTATCAACTTATTATATATCCTTGTTATATGGCTTTATACTTATTATATATACTAAATATATTTATCTAAGTTAAATATTTTAAAAAATGATTAATTATTTGTAAATTATTTTCCACAGCCGTGCATTGACTATCCAGACTTATCTCAAGATACACAGAATTGATCTTGCTCAGTAAGCATATATTTTTAGGAGATTTGCATGGCTTTATATACTTATTATATATTTGCATTATATATTTATATTCTGTGTAAAAAACAAAACAAAACAAAACCTGTTATGGAATACAAAACATAGAAAATGTTTCATTTTCTTTAAAAAAATGTGATTGTGTGAGGAAGAGATATATCCTACAATGTATTTTTATATAAATAATATTCAATGTTCTTTGATTTATTAAGTTTTTTAAATTTTTTTTAATGATCTTTATAGATAGTATAATCTCTAGTAGCATTGTTTGTATCCCTCTTTATCATGTAATTGAAGAAATTTCAAGAATAAGGAGTTTTTTTAGCTGAATATTATTGGAATTAATTAGTTACATTTTATTCTTTTTATTTTCCAAGTTGTACATTGTTATAGCTTTACATATTAAAGTTCCCCTTACTAAAGCTTTATCAGATAAGTCAAATTAAGTTCTAGTACTTTTAATTAGAAAAAATATGATAATCATTACTGTTTAACAAGTTTGTTTGTAATATTCATAAAAACTTTTTGCATTTAATGGTAAACATATTATGCTAAAATGTCAACATATAAAGTAAACAATATGAATATATAAAATTTATTTTGCATTCATGCTAATTATTAATTTATGCATGGGACAGTAAACACCCTTGAATATTGAAAATGAAAAATAAATTTTAAAATTAAAAATGTCTAATTTATCTAAAAAAAAAAATCCACCTGATCTTGAAATTGATCTAAAAGAAACATAGAATGTTAATTAATCAATGGTAGATAAAATTGTTTAAAAAAATTTGTTATATTGTTTATTACCATTATTTTTTAGAAAGCCGTGCACATCACATTGTAATGTTACTTATATTTAATATTTACGTGAAGAATATTAGATTATTTATCCCAATCAATTAAGCTTTTTAAAAATTGTTTTGTAAGATGTTATTTTGCAAGAATTATTTTAGAGACTATTAAATGTATTTAATTTATTCAAGAATGTTTGATTATTTCTTCAAATCAATTAAAAATAGTTATTTTGTTATGATTTGTAATTTTGAGTCATTTTTGTTTAATAGGAAAGAACTGAATGCAATGAAGGAAGTCGATGAAGATTGCACTTTAACTCAGTTGGCACAGGCTTGGGTCAACTTAAGTAAGGTAAACATTTAAAAAGTATTTGTTTTGTAAAGTAGAGAAAATAAATAAATAAATAAATAAAATTAACTAACAAAACCAATTTTTAAGTTCATACAATTTATCTTTTATTCTTTTTTATTCATCCAATTTTTTTTCTTCTTCTGTAGAATGGCGAGAAACTTCAGGATGCGTATTATACATTCCAAGAAATGACTGATAAATATGCTAGCACACCATTGCTGTTGAATGGTCAAGCAGCTGCATTGTGTGCTATGGCTAAATATGAAGATGCTGAGTCTTTACTACAGGAAGCTCTTGATAAAGTAGGATTTTTAAAAATATTTTTTTAATTTTGATATTTGAAAATTTAATGTAAAATAAGATAATAAAAAGGATTTATTATTTCCTAGGATCCTAATTGTCCAGAAACTTTAGTTAACATGATTGTTGTGTCGCAACATCTTGGAAAAACAAATGAGGTTTGTTATAACATAAACCATACTTTTCATAAAAATGTTTAAATATATTGTTCTTAATGTTATTTCAAATATTTCTTTTGTTTATATATAATATTAATTTTCTTAATGTTATTTCAAAATATGTAAAATTGCAAACTTAACATTTTTAAATTGTGCCAAATTATAAATTTTGATTTCTTGACAGTATTTGAATTGATTGATTAGCAAATTTGATTTTTTAACTAGACCAATCTATTTTTTAAAAAATGGAATTTGGTGCATTATGTTAAAAAATTATCCGCATTGAAAAATTAGTTTTAATAAATGCATGAAATACTATCCTAAGTATCATTTTGATTGTTTTTATTGGCTTTTATTTGACTTATTGCATGTTTGTAAAGATGGATTTGGTATTCAATAATGTTAAGTGAATAAAAAATTTAAAAAAAGCTGTTATTTAGCATATCAGTGAAAATGTTTGTTATAAATTTTTTTTAATTAAATTTATTTAATAATGCACCTAGTAATTTTTTGTAACATTTGTGCAAAATTAACTTTTCACTTTTTATGATTAGCAATTATTCAAATTGTAAAAATAGTTATGTGTTTATATTAGAATAATCTTTTTTAAAAATTTGTTATAAGTCTAAGATTGGTTTATTATATTGCTTATGGATCAAAATATTCCTGGGCCAACTGCTTTGTCATGCATTATTTTATTGGAATTTGACATTAAATTCTTCTCTAAAAAATTTACTAAATGGATGAAAAGAAATTTTTTTTTCTATTAACCAATATTTATTTTCCATTTCTTTTGTTGTTTTGGTTCTGCTAATATTTACTTTTCAATTGAAATGTTAAATTTTATTGTTACGAATCAAATATAAATTTATACTTTCATATGTGTTGCTTAGTAAGGAAATATAATGCATTAATGTAAGTAGCTACTATAAAGTAATGAACAAATTAATTATATTTTTCCTCCTTTTTTTAAAGTTTAGTTATGCTTAATACTTGTTGCTAATTTAATTTCTGTAACAAAATATTTATTTCAATTATAAAAGGTATTATCTATTTGAGAAAGTTATATGTCACTAATTATTAGACTTTTGACTTAAAATAAATATTAAAATCTTTCAATTAACATCTTTATATATCTTTGGAATAAAATTTCCATGATTTTCAGAAAAAATTAAGTATGTGAAGTAATTCATTTTTGTAGTGTTTTTAATGTTTTCAACTGCTGATATATATTATTGTCAACTGACTTTTAATTGTTGCTCTTCTTTGTGTAGGTTAGTAATAGATATTTGAGTCAGCTAAAGGATTCATGTAAAGATCATCCATTTGTGAAAGATTATTCTGCCAAAGTAAGTATTTGCACTGTTTATTGTGAGAAACTATGTTAGCAGAATCTTACTTTTACTTCTTTTAGAAAATAATATTTATATAATCCGTATTCAAATTTTAATGAGTGTTGCATTTAAATGCATTTAATTTTATTGTATTAAATTTAATAATATTATATTTTACTGTATTTAAATGAGTATTGTATGCATTTATATATCATTAAGTAAAATATTGAAATGAATCTTTTTATTTTTCTTATAATGATTGTTCAGAATATATTTGTGTGGTTTTAATTTATTTGTGTTGATTTTAAATAGTATTTTAATTAAAATATTTAGGATAAAATCTTTATTTAGTATGCTATATTCATACACAATATCAAAATGAAAAATAATTAATCTTTAATTTTAATAAAACAATCAATTTTGCAGGAACTTTTATTTCTGCATTAAATTTGAATGTTATTAGTAATTATTTACTTGTAATTGCTATAGAGATATGATGATCTGCCTATTCATGTATGTTGCATGTGAGGGTTCAACTATTGACTATTTATATAATGCACTGTTATGGCAGTATTCTTTTTAATGCCATTTTTGTTTTTTGTCTAACTTTGCTACATATTAAAATCTGACCTTCTAGTTAATAAGATATAAATAAAATTTTTAAAATATTATTTCAAAAGTGTAATAAGATATGATTTATACAATTTCTAACATGTTTTAATTAAATTATTAATGTTTATGCATGATAAAAAAAGAATAGTAATTATTTTTAACTCCTTGCATGTGCTAATTGCTTCTAAAATATAAAAATGCAAGTAACTAAGATTAAAGCTTTAGATACAAGTTGTGATTTTTTTTTCTTCTTAATTTTCATCAAAAGAGTAGTAAAAATATTTTATTTTTAGGAACAAGAATTTGATCGTCTATCAAAGATTTATGCTCCAGTATCAAGTAACTAATAATTGTCTCATATTTTATGCATTTCTATAAGTGGAAAGACTTGTGTTGAAGCTATGTTATTTTGATCATAGTTCATTTTATGAAGTTTATATATCTATAATTGTATTGTTTATTACATGTTATGTAAGGTTTCATATAATTCTGAAAAATAAATAAACTTTTTGTCATAGTCTTACGTTTTTCCTTTGAAGTCATAGTCAGTTTTGAGATGTATTAATAGATTTCACTTTATCATTGCTGCATAGAAACTGTTGAAATATTAGCAGAATGGAACAGTTAGTTAAACATATTTTGATTTTGCCATTTAATTATATATAGCACAGCCAAAATAAATGTTAAAATTTTCAATTATTCATCATAAATGGGATTATCGATGTCATATAAGTGTAGATGTCATAACAGGCAGTGATACAGTCAGAATTTAAGCAGTGCTCTGACATTAATGGTATGGTTGAATTGGGGTGAAATAGAATGAAGCAGTTGGTAATAAGGAGATGCTCAATCTATAATTTTTTTTAATGAAAATATCTATTTTATAATATGGAGGTAACAGGTTATTTTATAATGTATTGTTGTGAAAAAATAATTTTATTATTTTATATTTTTCAGATATTAAAATAGTGAATTTATAAAAGGCCATCAATAAACATATTTTGCAGTTATTACTTTTATTTTTTGACTAAGCATAAATTTTATGTATACTATTCTTTAAAATATGCATATATTGAAAATGCTAAAGAATAATTACATTTCTTTTTATCAATTTATACTATGGTAAATCCAATGTAAAATCATGACATAATAAATATAGTGTTATGATTATGAGAAGTATCATACAATTTTTTTTTTATAATTAATTTTTGGTAAAAAGGAAACATTGCTGGAGCAGTGTTTTGCCCCACATTATTCATTACAATATGGGAAGAATAATTTTTATGTAAAATGATCTATACCATAAATTAATACCTACTTATATGTTATATTTCAAGATAAAGAGTCATTACTGAGATGGAAGATACTAGATTCAAAAACAACTAAATTAATGACATTCTTATCTACAAGTAAGATTATTGACTCTTAACTTTTAAGGGGTGCATCTATTAAAGAACTTTTAATACAAAATTGTTCATTATGATGAGTCAATTATTCACCTAAAGAGTCAATAATTCACCACGTAAACTGAACAGTCTATTACAGTTAAAGAGTAATAAGAAAATTTAATATTATTAATCCATAAAATTTTTATCTCCTTTTAGTTAGATGGAGAATCTACTAATTTGATTAAGATTTTCATCTGTCTTACAGCACATTCCATTTAAATCCAAGTCAAACTATTCGAGTTAACTTATTCACATGTTAACATTTATGTAACAAACATTAACATTATGTATTAACATAACATTTATGTAACAAAATGTTACATAAATGTGGTAAATTAATTTTTTTTCACAATTCTTTTACTTGTCATATTTAAAGATAAAAATACATTTATTTTAATTTCGGAGTAGTGTTGCCTTTTGGATTTTTTTTTTGTATGCCTTTCAAAATCTAATAGCTTTAACTGCTTTAAACTATCACAACAAGTTTTTCTTTGGTTTCCTTTTTGTAATTCCAAAGCTGATAAAAATGCTGAAAGCATTGCCAACTATTTTTTATCTGCTCACTTTCTGTTTGAATGAGGTTTGTGTATCACGATTCTTTTAGTCATGACAGGGTTCCAGTTAAAATAAGATTTGAAAATTAAATTCATCTTTAATTATTTAAAAAACCATGCTTCAGAAGTTTATATACACTAGTTGACTCAGGCGATCCCAGCTGGTTCATTTGGGTTATGAATTGTATTTCGTTTCAGATAAATAATTTTTTTATAACTCTATGTTCAATATTCCACCAAATTGTCAGCCATTAAAGTCGTATTATTTTAATTGCCTTGGTTAAGTTAGGTTAATGCACACAATAAACAGTTCTAATGGAGACCAGTCCCAAGATATCATAGTTTTGTTAGAAACTTAAATATCCAGTTCATCTATCTTTGTGATATATTAATAGTGATGCTTGCAACACGTCACGTCCATATCGAATTCTTGCATTGTTTGCAATCATATTGGCAGCCTGTAGTCCTTCATCTCCAATAGATGTATGAGAAAAATATAAATCGCCTATTGCTGAAGATATTTTCCTGCTTTTTGAGTTTTCAGCTATAGAAGGAAATTAAGCAGTAAAATATTTGATGAAACAATTAAAATGATTTGAATTCCAGGACAACAATGTAATCTGTTGTTGGAAATTAGGTAAAAAATAATAAAAAAAATTAACAAAATTCAACAAAAATTCTTAGGGCTATGAAATTAATATAATTAAAAAGACAGTATTCTAATGGTGTAAAATTGATTTTTGCACAATAATATTTTCGATAATTGTGACAGGAAAACGCCAAAATTCAGCTTAATTTTTAATTGATTAAAATTTTTAAAAGCTCGCTACGAGATGCATATTCACGCTACTCTACTAGGTAAATATGTGCCAAATTTTATAGCTATAGGTCAAATGGTCAGGACTAACACACACACACATTTATTAATATATGAAACATTTTTCGAAAGTTTCGAATTAAATAAAACAATATGATTGAAAATGAGTATCAATATAAGAAATGAATGACTCAAATAAAGCATATCTGGTTAAGAACTTTGGAGAATCTCACTTTTCAAGCACTGTGTCACTCCACTACGGAGTTAAATGGTTCAAATGTGATATACACAAATTTTCTGATACAAAAGTATTAAAGGCTGTTCGCGTTGTACTTTGAAGTCGCTTCTGAGGGCTAAACTGCTTCCTAACAATAAAGTCTTTTTTGAAAAGCAATTTTAATTTTTGTAGAATTTAAGTAGAATTTCAATTTTTGTCTTTAGATTCTTAAATGCAGACAAGATTTAGTTTCAGAGTTGTACGGAACAATATTCTTGACAAATTTTTCCGTTTTTAAAGACTGAGAAGTTACTAACTTTGTTATCAATCTGATGAATTAAAATCTCTCAAAATTATTCCTGTTTCGGACACTAGCGGCTAAATCACAACACGGTTGTGAATTGGATGGGCGAATCGATTTTATTCTTAGCTAAGTAGTTACTGCGGAAGTCAAAATGGGTTTTATCATACACAACCGTGTTGCTTGTTTCTTCCGCAGTTATGTTGTTGAATAGGCATAAAAGTCAAATCGAGGATTTAAGATATCTGACTACAGTAAAATAGCAGATTGGGTTAAAATTAAGATTTTTTTTTATTGTTTTGTTTTAAAGTCTATTTATTTGGATCTCGAAATCTGTGTTTGCTTTATTTTTACGAATAATAGAATCCAAGTTACGGAAATTTTTATAGAAATATATATATATCCGAAAACGAAACCTGATATTTTCCATAACTTCATCACATAAACGATACTCAAAATTATAAATTAATTTACATTTTGCTCCATCAGTTCATTTTCATCTGTATCAGAATACTTTAGTGAATGTTTCCTACAGAATTCTAAAATAAAAAAGGAATTAAAATTAATTAGTGAATTAAATTTTATATTGCTAAAAACTTATTACGATTTAATAAAAATACATATTGCAGGTACATTACCTACTGATTAAATACCACTTAAAGGTACTCTTCCTGTAATTTGAATGTTATTTACAGACATTCTAATTGTGGATTGAACTTCTTTTGAGGTTACGAGTGACTTATGAAGATTTTTTCATTTTTTTCCTTACCTTTGGAGAAATATTTGAAATATTTTTGATATAATTTTTCCACTATATATATATGTGGAAGGATATTTTAAACTTTAATTTCAATTTAATTAATTTCCAAGATTTTATCTAAATTTAGCCCATAATAACTTCATTCTAAAATATTCTCTTATTTTGTGATCCAATTCCACTTTCTCTAATTAATTAATTCAAGAGAAGCTTTATAAAATTGCTGAATCGACTAAACGTCGACACATTCTCACGCTCCATGTGAAGGGATAGAAAAATGTCCAATAAGCACATTCTTTTTAAAAGATCTCTGTGTTTCCCTTACTTGTGATTGACATGCGTCAGAAATTCCTATCAGAATCTTAGTAATATATTAGCACTATGAAGAAATATTTTCCCTATCAAAATCTCAGGTTATATAAGATGAGGGATAATTTCTTTCTTTCTCCCTTCTTCCCCACTTCTGCTTTTGTGTCTGTTGCGGACGTGCCTTGTCCGCGTCTCTGCTTGTAAATAATTATGCTTTCCCGATGGATTAAAATGAATTTAAAAATGTAAAAAGTCTTCACTGTCTTTGAACTGCATTCTGCTTCACATAAAATAATGCTTACATATATATATGGCTGATGGACTTGAAATCAAACCATTTGCAGTATATTCACTCAATCGCTTTTTTAAAAATTTTATTCCATTATCAAAAACTGCCATTAAGATGTTATTTTTTTTTAAATACCATATGAGTTTTCAAACAAGAATTATATTATTGATTGATTTTTCAGGTTTTAAAGAATTACTCAATACTTTCCCAATTTTAACTATATTTTGATATTAATTAACGATGAAAGAGCCAGAACTCCCCAAATGTAACACCAAACATTTAAGTGTAACAAACATAAACATAAACATAGGTGTAAGTTATCAACTATGAGCGATAACTTACGAGAAAACAAGCATCTGTATGTGCTGTTTATACAATATATATATATATATATATATATATATATATATATATATATATATATATATATATATCACCAATCTTTCACTGTCAACAGAAACAGGTATCTTCTTAAGCCTTTACTCGTCCGTTTCATACATAGCGTGTTGTGATTTAACCGCTAGTGTTTCGGACTTAGATAACTACCACGAGCTACACGCGTGAAATTTTTGGATTTTTTTCAAATGTAACTAATTAAAATAGTTAAATGTCCGGATAGTAAAAGACGCGTGCAACGTAATTTTATTAGAATTCTTTTTACCCCATAAATAATCAAAATATTATTTTATTTTAATAATTATATCATAAAAATATTAATCTAACAATTCTACCAAATTTCATGACGTTAGAGCGTTATGCGTTGGTCTAAACTAGTTTCAATTAATTTTAATCTTTCCCTAAACCAGTGTTTCCCAAACTTTTGACATATGTATACCCTTTCTATAATTTTCGTAACGCTGAGTACCCCTGGTCAAAAAAAAAAAAAAAAAAAAAAAAAAAGATGCATTTTAATAACAATTAAACATATATTTATTTTTTGTGACATACACAAAATAATAAGAAAAGAGAAATAAAATTATTCATAATAAAGTATAAATAAAAGTTATATTGTAAGTAACATTTATTTGGATTAATGAGAAGAATAAAATTGTTTGTGCTGAGATGACAGATCGTCATCATTTGGTTCCCTGTTTGTCAATTTTAATCTCAGATGCGGTTCCATGTCCAATAGTCTGTTCCTTTTTTTCGACTTAATCTCAACAAATGCTGAAAAAGCAACTTCACATAAATATGAAGTTGGATAAGGCAAGATATATTTCATAACTTTTTCTATTAAGACAGGATACACATGTTGCATTTGTAACCAGAATGATGTTAAGGTACTCTACCTATGTTTAATTTTCAAAACTCCGTCTGAAGCCAATTCCAACAATTGCTCTTCTTCTGCATGCGTCAAATCTTCTGGCATGGATGATGTGTCATTGTTAAACGGATCTATTATCCATTCAATATTTTTTGTTTAGATCAGAGAAATAGTTTATAAAGCCCACTTGCAAACTCTCCAAATGCTATTTTATGCATTTCAAAGTATCAGCATCAATTTTAGTATTCGAACTTGTTATAAACTCATGAAGAGAGGGAAACGAGTCTACTTCTCCACTCCGTGGTAAAAATCAAAGGTTTCTCCGATTTCGGTCACGTTTGGAGGGAGACTGGACCATAGATGATTGAGCCTACTTTCATTTTGGACAGAGTTACGTGATTTTCCGGGGCTGGGGTTACTTTCGCCTCAGTTGTACCCCCATCAAACTCTTATTGCACCCCTGGGGGTACGCGTACCACACTTTGGGAAACACTGCCCTAAACTAACAAATTATAATTTACAATTTCCAATTATGATGTGGAGGTGCTCGTGACCACTTTGTCTTACCGCGGAATTCCGAAACATTACGACGTTGCCGTTGCCAGAAATTAGCTATAATAAATATGTAATATATAATGTTTTATAATACGTACTATAATAAATTAGGTATAAAAATGACGCATCACTATTGTTATCATTTTAGAAATCGATCCAGATTTTTACACTGAGATTGACTTAATTGGGTTTGTACGGTGGTAACTATTTTAAACTGTTTTCTTTAAAAAAAAAATCATGTCATTGTAACTTTAGCCCATTCATGAATTTTTAACAGTAACGCCGGTCGTTGTATGTATTTCTGATTGAATATGTTATCAGACAGCGAGACGTCGTAACAAAAATAAGTACTAAATTTTCGAGTTATTTATTCTGGTCCCCACGTTTTTAAGAAATAAATATACCGTGACAGTTATGTGTTCGCATAAGTAAAAATAAGATAAGTTTTGTTTCCAAGTAAAATTTTCCTCAACGCATTTTCTTATATTTTTTAATGTTTATTACACTTTATTCACATATTTCTTATGTAAGTAATTATTATTGATTTTTTCTCTTTTTTAAACGAATATCAAATTTTATAGAAAACAGTGTGGAAAAATTGTAGCACATATTTTTTTTTTTTTTTTTTGTATTTTCTTGAATTATAAATTTTTCTGTCTAGACATAGATTTCTTATCTGGTTTATCTTTTGAAATCGATAGATAGACCAGATTTCGTTTATTGAAATTAAATAAAAGCGAGTTTTTTCCCGATTTTTCTTAAAAAAATAGTGATGTAAAAAAATGTGTATCTTGAAAAAATTTTTTGAAATTATAATTTTAATTAAATAAAAAACTAAACAAAATTTTAAAGCTTTTCCGCAATAACTTCCGAGAATATAATTGAACGAAAATGAATTTTATTTTGCTTCAAAAGTTAAAATAAATGTGTTTTTAGTGATGCCAATTTAATAGTGATAAAAATTGTTTCCTGAATTCTGGCAATTAAAAAAAATATATTTTTTTCTTCGCCTTATTCCCAGTAATAAATTGCATTGTTGCCCTGAAATTCAAAGCCTTTTCATTGTTTCATTAAATATCTATTAGTGCGTTTTTCTTCCGTTATTGAAAACTTAAGAAGAAGGATTCTGTTTAATATCTGTGTAGTTTACAGATGCATAAAATACAAGATGAATAAAAGAGTAAAGTTGCAATATCATGAAATTCAGAAGATAGATGAACTGGACATATGCGTTTTTAATAGCAATATAGCACGTGGGACATCTTTTTATTTGAAAGATCCATGTACACAATGAACAGAATATATGTAAGACAGTTAAAATAACACGATTTGAATGCCTAACAATTTGGCTGAATTGTGAATATGAGGTGGCGACCAGCCAGTTCACCCGTATTAATGCTCGCTAAAATTTTTGATTAAACATTTTATGTAACTTGGTCTCATAATAGGTTTTTCAGCAAAATATTTTTAAGCCTCAGATTTTGATAGGTTTTATTAATTCACTCATATTATTAAACCGTTGTGTTCATTGTACCACATATCTCTCTCTAATTTTCTATCAAGTCTATTAAAATTCAATTTTAAATTAAAGTGGAAATGATTAAGCTGCAATTAGTACAAAGTCATTTTTTATTGAAACCAAACATATCTTAAAAATATATAAGAACTAAAAGCAGTCATTCGGCATTGAAGTCTTATATGTACTACAGAATAATTTTCATGATTTATAATATCTCAAGTTATTGAACAAACATTTCAGAGATTTATCATAAAATTCAGTTTTTAGTTTTATTTTCAAAAGGATTTAAATGATGTCAATAATAATATTTTTTTTTACTGTCTGTACTTCAAAAAATTATGAAGTTTAAATGTTAGGCAGTCCTTTGCTCCTAAGGAATCATATTCTGCAAAATATTCTTGACACTCCAAATTTTAAATAAATAAATAAACTTTTCAATCTTCTGCGTTCAAATTTGATCGATTTATAAAGTTTTAATTTTAATTATTTAATTTTAAAAATTGATGATTAATAATTGATAAAAAAATTAATGTTAGTAGTTCATGGAATTTAAATAATTTAGCTTTACTTTTATTAATGAATATATTTACATTTTCTTAATAAAAGCATAACTTTCTGACGAGCGAATGAAACAAGCTGGGATCATGCAGTGATCCTAATGAATGACAACGTGATTCTTGGGGTTAATAAGCGGTGCAAAAAAAAAAAAAAAAAAAAAAAAAAAAGAGCATACCTCCTATTTTTTAATTAAAAATCTAATTAAAATTTTGATAAACTTTTTCTTAAAGAACACCCTCTACCTAAGAGGTAATTACTTGCCAAACTTGAGATCCAAGATTAACTTTTCCTAGATAACGTTTTGAACGATTTTTAGATCACTCTTGTCACATTCAGTTGATAGATAGTTGCTAGGTAATGAACAATGAACATTATCAAACTAATTCTTTTTTTTTTTTTTAACATTTTTGATGAAAGTAATGTAATTTTAGTAAATAAAAAAAAAGGGGGACTCATCTATTGTGAAAAATGTATTCATTCCGTTTTCGGACTATCTTGCCTGCGTTTTCTTTTTGAATTTTGAAAATTTTACGCAGTTCGGGATAAAAAAAAAAATTGCCAAGCGTATCCTGTAACTTCAGCTTGGTTGTGAAAACATATTGTCTTTCAATTCAAATCCACAAAGAGTCTAAATCTGTTTCTCGATGCAACTTAGAGTAGCTTAAATCTGTGCTCACATTTTCGTATTGAAAAACGTATAGGAAAATGGTTTCTTTGCTACTATTTTTGGGCTGCTGAGAATAATATTTCGTGTCGAGTCTTTAAATGTAAAAAAGATTCGGACTTTTGATTCGAAAAAAGGAAGCGTGACAACGTTTAAACTTAATTCTCACCGTTGGATAAAAGAATGCCAGCTCATATGATCGCGGTTTAGAGGTAAGAAATTAATCATTTCATATTAATATTCGTAGGTAAAAGAATTTTTTTTGTTATTACGTGATATTTAATTTGTTCCCATTTCTCTTTTTTAAAATAAATTATTTTTGAGGACGATATTGATTTGTTCAGAGAGCAAAATAAATTTATTTTTAGGGAGCATTTTCAAAACTGTGTTATGCTAATATCACCGCAGTTTTTATTGATCAGGAGAGAAATACAAAAAAATATTAATAATTGATATTTAATGTAATTATTGTAACATAACAAATGTTAAAAGTGTTAATTTATAAATTGATAACATTTATATGTAAGCTTACTAACTGCAATTTCTGTCATAAGATATGCATGGGACAAAAATCATTCAAAATGCTGTACGAGGCAGATTTAGCCCTGCAGTTGGAGTTAACAAATTCAACAAGTAGTTATTTCTCTGGCAATAGATGCTTATTACGAAAGATTTTTCAATATATTTATGATATTCTTAATTTAAAATTAATCATATAATTAACTTTTTCTCAATAACGCCGGGGCTAATTATTGCCCACGAAGTTCATTTTTACACCAAAATCGTAAAAAAAGATTTTCGGTGATACTAATTTTATTTCCATATAATTTATGTATTTTTAAGAATATTTTGCAATAATACGTAAACTGAGATTTTAAGTATTGTTTCTTTTTGTTTTAGTGATTAGATCTACATTCTCATTCTTGCGACCATTATGAAGTGTGCAATTTTCCTTCCATTGTTTTTCGATTGATGGTTGCAGCGGTAAGCGCTGGTCTAAGTAGACAGATAAAAAAATGTCACAGAATAAGCTTAGGCATCTGTCAACATAACGGCAGCACCACATTCTTGAATTTGTGTTTGCATTGTAAATTTCTTTTCTATCAAAAAATGCCAGTTTTCGAGCTAAATCCCGTCATTTGCGATAAATTTTGATTTTCATCTTTCATTGGAAGAAAACTGCTCTCAGCCTTATTGAAGGTTCTCAAGTATTTACGGTGAGTCTGGTCTTAGTAAAAAAAAAAAAAAAATTGTTATGTGGGGTTTCAGCTTCATGTTGGTGACTTTGTCAAAGAGTCAGAGAGAAAATAAAAGGAGACTTCAAAGTCAGGTTGGTGACTTTGATGTCGAATAGAAAAGAGGAAATTCTCGATGATTCCAAATTGAGGGTCTTAATTTTTACACACTCAAGCCAAATGAAAAAAAAAAAAAAAAAAAAAAAGGCAGAATTATTGCGATTGGTTCAATAAGCCATTTCGAAACGGTTCAAAGTTAGGAAAACAGTAACAGGTAATCTAGATTCAGTATGAAATGAAGCCTTTTTTCCTTGAGAATAACGGTTTAAAAGACACAATAAATATGAGTTTTTTACATTATATTATGAGCGTCGACGAAAAATGGGTTCACTACAATTATCTGAAGAGCAGAAAAACTTGAGGAATGCCCACAAAGACGTTGACGGCCAGACCGATGCCAAGATTATACTCTGCATTTGAGGAAATTAGCTTATTATATTATAAACTTTGGAACCTAGTTACCACAGGGCATCGATATAGAATGCGGATGACACGTTTGAGCTGAAGATTGAAGGAGAAACGGTGACAGTACCAAAGCAGTCACGGTAGAGTTATCATTCAGTATCACAATACTCGGCCACATGTTTCAAGACTAATAAAAATATACTGGTAACTCTAAAGTGGGATGTCTTAGCCATCCGTCGTACTCTCCAGACGTTGCTCCTTCCGACTACTATTTGTTTCGATCGATTATACACGGCCTTGACAGTTCAGCATATCCGCTATTATGAGAAGTCCAGAAATGAATGGATTCATGGATCTTCTCAAAAGAACATTGCATTTTCGAGATGGTATCCGCCAATTTCCAAAAGGATGAGAATTAGTAGCATAATTAGCGATAAACAAAATATTGAATCATGAATAGGCAATCACTTTTGATAATAAAACCTCAAATTTTGAAAGAAAACGGTGGAAGCAAAGTTGTGCACTTAATAAATGTTTATTTTGTATATGTTCATTGTGCCATATAATAGAGTGTAAATTTTAGGAATATAATAATTGTAAACAAATAAAGTCTAAAATTTTCCCTTGTTAAGAAATTGCTGACTGGAATAATAGGTATAAGTAAATGGAAAATATGAGAATTTTTATTTTAAAAAAATATGTTGCATGAAATAAAGTAAATATTTCATTAATAATATATTATTTTTTTTGGCAGATTTGAAAGAAACCAACGAATAAAAAATTATTTTCATTGATAATTTAAATTTAAAAGACCGTAAAATTTAGAAATGACTGATGCGTGACTAATAAATGCGCTATAAATTCAAATTATTAGTGTTTTTAAAATTTCTTTTCTTTCTAATCACATTTATTTAAATTTAAAAAAAATTATTTGTGAATTGCATGGATTTCCCACGCTTCTCGGAATTTAATAGTTGTAATTTTATATATTAAATTGATGCGAGCATATTTTAATTTCAATAGCAATTTCATTTCCAATACCAAAGTTTTTTCTATTGACTATCAAAGGTTGCGTCTTTTATGTTTGTTTCGAAATTTCGCTAAACATAATATCTGAGGAATAAATTTATCTTCCTATACACTTTCTTTCACTTCAAGTAATCATAATCTTTCTATACACTTCAAGTTTTAAAATAAACTGATTTATGACTTTTAATCACGGCTACATTTACAACATACCACTACATTCTTTATATGATTCTACAACACAATATCATTTATCTTTCATTTTATTGGAATATAGTTGAGTTGATATATATATATATAACAAAAGTACTACAAAGTTCTACTTGGATGTATTTTATAAAGAATCTTCATTTTCCCCCGGACAATAAAAAAAAAAAAAAAAAAAAAGCGAAATATGCCAAAGAAAAAAAAAAAAAAAGATAAAAAAGATGGCAAAATGAGAAAGCAGAAATTGTCGTATTAAATGAGGTGTTAACTTTTAGAAAGAAGTAAGGAAACAATGCATTCGTTCCCAAATATTTTTCTACGAAGCAGAAAATTGCCTTTTTTCCATTTGAACAAATCTTTACAAAAGAATTTTCTTACTTAGTGTAACAGCAGCTGATATCTCGGGTGAACCGAAATAATCCTTACTCGAATAATTTTCTGTGACACATAACTTTCATATTTTAATTTGAAATTTATATTAGAAATATTAACATAAACATTAACATCTATTACATAAAAAAAATCGATTTAATCCCCTGTTTTATGAAATTTTATCAATCAAGAAGAAAATTAAAAAAACAACAACAGAAAATTATAAATTGAAATTGAAATTTAAAATAATCAAACAAATTTTTTATTTTGTAAAATAAAATTAAAATTTTTTTTAACACAATTCCTAAGATTATAATTTTTATCAACTACTCTTTCACAGAAGTTTAATGATTTTAAAACTTCTGATTTTGGATGTCATATTTTATATATATATATATATTACCAGAATATATAATGTGTGTTTGTGTGAATGATAATGAACTCATGCATAATTCATAATTATTTCAGAATGGAGTACAGATGTACAATTCTTTAAAAAGAACCAAAAAAAAATGAAGTAAAAATTAATAAGATTAATATTAATAGACGATATATTGGTGAGTAGAAACAATAACTTGATTCAGCGTAAAATGCCTAGAGCTTCAATTTACTATTTTTGTACAAAACGCGATTAATCATTGAATTTTAAAATCGTTTTCAAATCTAGTAATATAAATGTAAAATATAACGATTTTTTTCAACGAATTTTTTTATTTTAAAAGTGTATAAGCACGAGCTAAACTTCTCGCAAACTTTCCAAAGATTGTTTGATACGTACATGCGAAGAGTAAGAAAATATTAATTTTGGGGGGAATAAATAATAGCTATTTTTCCAACATACCCTTCTTTGAGATTTATGCATTTAGTCCAAAACTAAAGATCCCCCCCCCCTCGAGGTTGTCGTGTGATTTGCCCAAATCTTCAAAACGGGGTAGTAATTTTGACAATCATCATTCATTTAGAAACCTCAATGCTCCATAAAAATTCCATATCCGCTGTTTCTTTATGTATGAGAGTTAGTTCTACTATGAAGGTGCCAAATCGAAAGAATAGGGGTGGAAGTTGCGCTCAGAAAGAATTTGGTATTGGAAATCGTGTAATTTTGCGCTCACAACTGCAGAAGTGTGATCCAATGCATTACCAAAATTAAACTTTTTTTTTTTTTGTCAGATGGAATCATTTTTTCTTTATTTCATTATTTAAATGAAGAATGAAATTTTAGCAGAGAAACATATAACTTACAAAAGAAACAAGAAAAAAAAGAAACTTAAAAATTGCAATCCCTGAGATAAATATTTTTTGGAGCACAGTTGATTCATAAAACGGGAAGCCATCGCTAATTATTACTATAAATATTTTAGACTAATTACTTTTCTGCATACGGATAAGCAAAAAAAGCAGAAGGAAAAAATTTTATTTAAGAAGTAAATAAAAAACATTTTAAACTTTACAAACTTAAAAAAAACTGCAATTATTTAAAATTTTTTTAAATAAAATTGAGGAATATAGTGAGTATAATTTATAGATTATTTATTTTCATATTTTAGAATACTTTCACAAAGATATTGATAGTAGAAATATGCCAAATATAATTGAATACTACATTTTTAAATTTCAGATTAAAACTATCAATTAAAAAAAGATTCTGATTTCGGCCTGCGTTTTAAAATAGAATGCACTATAACCAACAATTAAAAATTTAAGGGTTTAAAGAAGAAGCAGGGAGAAAATTTCTTTTTTTCCAATACCATTCTCTATTTTAGGAAACTTTGTTGAAATTTCTGCCAGCCATCTAAAAGTTAAATAACTGTATTGTGCATATAATGAGCCTTTTCCCTTTTCCAGCAAACACATATTGCGAAAAATAAAAGAGATATAAAATTCCTGGAAAATAAAATTAATTGAAAATATTAGTTCCAAAAAAAATCGGGTAGAGAAGGAAGAGAAAAATACTGTCAAAACTAATGAGGTAAAATAAGAAATAAACTTCAAAAGCTATTTCGGAGAAATTTAATGGCTTATGCTGCTCTTCACTAAATGTTTTAAATTCATTTAATAGCGCAGATTAAAGAAAATTTATAAAAGGAAAACGATTATAATTTCTCATAAATGTATGTAAGGATTTAAATATTAACTAGTAAATACACAAGAATTTTTTTAAATTAATAATTAAATTTAATTTTAATTAGTAATTAAACTTTATTTAAATTAATTATATCTGTAAAATTGATATTTTTTATTTGCAAGCAAATAAATAATGAATTATTTCTGAAAATGAAATGAAAGTTAAAAATAAAATAGATTTTTTTTTGTATAACAGCTCAGTTTATCTGCTTAATTTAATGGCAATAGGAAATCTGTAAAAAAAATTGTGTAATTTAATGGCAATAGTATAACAATGTGAGGATAGACCCGAAATTTTTAAATTTTTTAAAATTTTATTTTTAAATAATTACATAAATTTTTAAATTTTATTTTTAATTCAATAAATGATAGAATATTGAAACAGCAAGAGCATTAAGTTTTTTTTTTAAAAAGAAAGGATTACATTCACGAACAGTCTATCGTCACTTAATAAACATCACTACTGTCTATTGCCTCCTATTATAAAATTTAGAAAACTGAGATAAGTGCTGTTGTTTTTTTAATTAGGAAAGAATTAATTTTCAGAATTAACGATATTTAATAAGAGAAATAAAACATTATGATATTATTATGTAAACATTATTTTGCAAGATTTTAGTGAAGTATACAGGGGCAGAAAAAGAAGACGCACGTAACAGCAAAAAAGAGGACGCATTCGTCGTACAGTCATACAAAAAAAGAAGGCATCATTAGAAAGAATTTTTTGTAGTAAAAAATTTTTATATTAAAAATTTCATAAGAAGTGTTTATATACTGAAAAAAAAAGAAGAAAATTTCCAATGGCAACACCCATTTCTCTTATTAAATTTCAGAAATTAATCAAATTTTTTTTTTCCTGGAAACAAAATTTCATTACTCGAGGTCTATTCGTTTTGAAATTATGAGGTAACAAAATGTTGACCTTCTAATGTTAAAATAAAGTTTTGAACTTATATTCATATCTTTAAAAATAGTATAGTTGTTAACATTAATTCGTTTTATTAAGAAAATAAAAGGTATTTTGCATATTTTTCATACATATTTGTCGTTAAAAAGTAATGTTTAGTATGAGAAAAATTTCAAAATTAAAGTTTAAAAATTTTTAAATGGCGACACACTTAAATTTGGCCTTAACTCGAAAGGCAAGGCCATTTTATCATCAGAAGCATGCAAAAACGGCAGCTCATTTCTGCGAGTAGTTTTTCTGTTATATTGTTTTCTATAATGCCTCTAAAACGATGCAATTAGGGTCGCATTAACAATTTCAAAATGTTGACAATGTTTTACTTGGCATTTAAATGCTATTGACCATGCATTTCTTAAAACAAATATTTAGATGATGTTGTAATAAAAGAATAAACAACAAAAAATTTCTTTAGAAGACATAAATATGAAATTAAAGTTTTAAAGAACTGCTTTCCATTGTCATAATATTTTAGTCGCTACTTTGAAACGTGGAAGATAGTCTGTTCTTTTGGTAAGCTAGGGAGCTCATATAATGTCACTTGCAGAATATAAGAAACCACTGAAAAAAAAAAATGGGAATTTCATTTCCTAATAATTGTTTTGTAGGATTGTAACTATTTAATTTTACAAACTATTTAACTATTTCATTTTACAAAAATACTAACAAAATTATTTCTCTTCATATTTAATGCATAATGAATTCCATATTTTGTAAAAAGAAAAGGGCCATTTATGTTTGTTTAAATTTATTGATGTCTGTGCATGGGCTATTGATTACATAGCTCTGAAATTCCATAAAATTAGTCTCTGCATAATTTTATTTATTATATGCAACCATTATTATTATATCATTTATTATATTTTTAATATGCAATGAAATTTAAAAAAATTAAGGTATAAAACATTATTAAATGATGCATTTAAAATTACATTTTTGGATGCAAAATATATATTATATTTATTCTCTACATAAGCAGAAATGAAGAATTTTTTTATAATTTTAATGATTCATGAAGTACTGATTAATATTTTAGATTACCACTGTTTTTGTCAGCACAAAATTATGCATTTTTAAAATTTAATATTTAAATGACGGGCAAAAGTGGATAAAATCAAATTTTAAAACAATAAATTTCAATTAAATATCTAAATGAATAAATTGAAGATGAAGTTTTGTAAGAATTTCTTTTGATAAGCAAAAATATTTTATAACAAAAAAAAATTACAAAAAATTTCGAATGAAATTCATTTTTAATTTATTACTTAGAAAATATTTAGACTTGCAGAGAGGACAATTAATGACTTTTTTTTATAAAATACTTGTGATCATAAAATAATTGTGATAATCTTATATCAAATAGTTTATTTATCAAATAGGTTCTGCTTAAGCTCATTAAGATGCTGTTCTTATGTTCCTTTAAAAAGAATTTTAAACTTTGAAGAATCAAAACAAATAATTAAATATGCATCTATTGTCAAACTTGTACATGCAATTATACTGTTTTAGATAACTTGCATTTAGATGCATTATTAGGCTTTGAAATACTTTTTTAATGATTTTATTATTCAATTCAATATATGCGGTTGATAAATGTTATATTTTTTATGTCAGTTCAATTGAATTCATTTTGTGTGTTTAATTAAAAAGTTCTAATATAAAATTTCAATTATTAAACTGGATACTTCTTAATATCCTAAGGAATTATTTTTTTCTTAATTATGTGTATAATATTTAAGTATATTCTTCTTATTATAAATTCTTATTTCTATTTTATATGATTATTCCTGTAATTATACCTGCTTTCAAATTTCTATTCAAATCAGAAGCAGCAAAATCTGAAATGAATAATTGCTTAACAAAGTGCAACAATAATGGAAATTAATGAGACGTAGAATAAATGAATAAACATTTAGAATGATGTTCTGCGACTTGTGTTCCAAGTCTGTAACAAGCATACGTCTTGTATATTTGTTTTCATATAATGAAATCGTTCGCAATCAAAAAGCATTTGTGAAGAATACTAATTGCCAATAAAGCATGGGGGAAAATTGATTTATATTTATCCGTGAATGAAGGCACTACTTTTTTATATGCTCATAAACTAAAGTGGTGTCTTATTTCATATCTATTTATGAGTAGAAAGCTATGATGATAGGAATAGTATTTATTGATAAAGAAAAGCAGATATAAGGCGCAAAAAGAACAAAAATCAGTTAATTTTTCTCTCTCTTTCTAACAGTAAGATATTCATTTTAGCAATAAAATTGATATTTCTTCTAAACAATAACACTATATTGAATTTTATTTCTTTCGAACATTCAAAACTTTTCCTTTCGATGATTGCAGTGTATTGGCGATGCAGGCTCAAAAACAGCTTAAACAAAACTTTCCTGTGCAAAAAGAAAGTTTTACCAGAAATGTTCACTGTAAATATTTTGTCATACTTGAAGTAGCAGTCGATTTTATCTTGTGGATTATAACTATACAGAAATTTTAAAGTGTCATAAAAATTGAAATTTCTAATATTGATGTCCGAAGAATATCTAAATCTTACATATGTGGAAATGACCCGTTAATATAAAATGTCAAATGTTTCCCTAAGTCCTCATGGTATATAAACCAAAATTTGTACACTAGGTAATTTTTCCAGGGGATGTCCATTCATGAATCAAAAAAGGGTGTTGTCATAGGAAATTTTAAAGTATTTACAATTTTAAATATGTAGATAATCCCCAATGAACATTTCAGACACAGTGTTTTCTAATATATGTTACTACTTTTAAAATCATATTTTTAGTTTTTAAATCAACAGGAGAATAAAGCTAAGTGGTTCCTCCCCCTCCCCTCCCACCCGCTATCCAACATAAAAACAGAATTCACAGGAAACTAATCATATATTTACAGCCAATAAATACTTTAATTTAATTTGATAAGAAAACTTGTTTATTGAAAAATAATTCTCTTTTACGAGATTTTTATATTAAAGTGATGTAATTTCTTATTACTGAATTATTTTTTTCACAGCAATTCATAACTAAATAATTAATTTTATCTTTAAATAAAATGATTCAGAGATAAAATTAGGTGTCTTTTTTTAAATGGAGGTTGTGGAAAAAGTATTTTTAAAAGAATTTTAGCTGGATGAAAATTATTTTCAAGTTAATAAATAAATTTATCGCCAATCTTTAAAGAGTAACCAGAAATCCTTCCCAGGCGAAGAGATTTCTCAAGATGATTGTTCGTCAAGAAATAATGGCGAGAAGGTGCAGGCGAAAAGAGCTTCCTAATTAATCTAAATTAATATTAGTTCCATCCTTAATTATGTGGCATTATTACGAACGCACGTATGTGCCCTCCACACACATTTATTATTAGTAGAGATTGTTTGAATACAAGATTTTCGAAATATGACTAATCTAACGCTAAGGTAATTATTCAATCTAAAACGTATCAAAATCTTGTCACTTACTGATAAGTATCGAAATTTTATACAATATCATGAATGATATAATGATATAATTTTTAGAAGTCCAAACTGTAAAATGGTAAAAGTAAGACGTAAATAAATAGGTAAATAATAATGATTACAAGAATTTAATATAATAAAGAAATAATGAAAAAATGATTTTCTATTTTAAAACAAAATAAACGAAGTTTTAAAAAGAAACTGTAATTTATTTTTCTTGTATTAAATAAAAAAAATAACGAAATTATTTACCAGAAAAATCCTCAGAGATAGTTTTTTTCTATTAAGACACTGACTACTTTTCATCTTACTCACTTAATCAAATAAAAAAGAAGAAAAATCTCCGAAATGAAAAAGTTGAGTAATTCGAAGAAAACAACTTTATTTTCAGTTTTATTCGCAGATTATATATAAAAAATTGGATAATTAATAACTTCAAACGCTAGAAAGGACAAGATTTATTTTATATTCGAATTTTTTCAAACAAATACGCTCTTTCTTTTATTTAAAACTTATCAGTAAAATCGTATTTAGGTTCATGCTATGCTGTGTTTTAGGATTGCTGTTATGTTTGATTTATACTGTAACTTATTATTTTTAAGGACGATTAAATTGAAATTTTTATTAATTATTGTTAGCAACATAAACGAATTAATGTAGGTGATTAGAATGTGGAGAAAATGGTGAAAATCTTTGGAATTTGTTTTATATGTTTACACACTTACTTTTACAAAATGCATTCTTATACGATTTGTGTTGCTGTATAAATATCCAATAGAGTAAAATTTGCAAGAACTGGCATAGATGCTCTATATTCTCAAACTCTATGTCAGTTCTTCAGGTAATACAATCCATGAACACCAAAAATAAAGAAATATTGAAAATTAAAAGAAAACTTGGAAAAGGCTAAAGAGAACAAATGGATTAGATTAAATTGGATTAAGCCTCATATCGGAATATGCGGAAACGAGAGAGCAGGTGAATATGCAAAAAAGTCTGCACAAAAGGACCAAACAGATATTGTAGTTCCAAAATCATTCCACATGTTAAAGAAGGAAATTAGAAGAGAGATGACTATGCAATGGCAAGATAGATGGATCTTGTCGAGCAAATGAATCATTAAAACCATAAATTATTAAAAGAATATTTCACCCGATGCTAGGGCAAATTATATTAGGACATGGAAGATTTTCTAAATACTTCTACAGGTTCGAAAGGTTGTAAGACAACATATGTATATGTGGGGAAATAGGCTTGGTTCAGCACTACATAACAGAATGTGTCGAACTCAATGAAATTAGAGGACGACTCATTATGGATAGGGATCATTTCAACACAATATCACTGAAAATTTGAAAAGATTTAAAAAAATGATGGAAAAGATTTCTAGCCTTTTACCAACAATCTGATTGTTGGCTGTTGTTTGCTGTTGTCATTTATTGGAATCTCTCTTTATAGAAAAAGTAATTAAATTATTATACCAACAAAAGCTTGATTTTCGTAATGAATTAAAGGAAATATCAGTAATTTCTATTTTAACTAAAACGAAACGTCTATCAGTTTTTAATAATTCTTCATTGCTTTTTTTCGATAAGAATTTATTAACTGTTATGTCTTTCAAGGAAACACACACACACGAAATCGAGAGCATCTCATGTTTTTGAAAGTCTAATGATTTTTCCTAATCTATTTCTTACAATAGGATGCAACGCGCTATTTCTTTCCATCATAATTTTTTCTTTTTGTAAGTATAACTCAGTTTCAACTTCAGAATTGAAACATTATTCTATCATAATCTTTATTCATTTTGATTTTTAAAGATGCAAAATTATCATTTTTTTTGTTATTGATTCTTAAGTTTATTTCTAAACCAAACACTATCGTTTTATTTATGAATACAACCTCCAGATACAGGAAGCTGTTAATAGTAGATTTCTTTAAAAATATATTGTTATGAGTTCATGGATTGAATGGATTTTAATTAAGATTGGTAAAAAGAAATTTATTTGGATTTGTTATTTATAAATATGAACATTTGATAAAAGCAAAAACAATCCAGTTTCCTATAGACTGCTACAGTTCAAGCTAACTTACCCATACAGCACTAGTAAAATTCAAATCTTGACTTGGTAAATTGACTTAAATTCCCGGATAAGTTCAGGAATTTCATTTTCGTTAATACATCGATGATCGTGTTTCCCATTTACTAAATGAAAGCACAAAAGCGACCAATAATCGTCCTGCGGTGAAAACGTGATTTGTTGTTATTAAGGCGTATAACCCAGTTGCCAACCGTTGTTTAATAATTTGATACAGGACGCAGGGAAATTTAAACAGAAGTGGATGAAGTTTGGAATAGGATTGAAGTGTCTTCACTGTTGAAGTTTTATCCTGGCAAGAGTAACATCTTACTGCGATTATAGCAAGATTGCTTTTATACACTCTCGGAAGATTCAAGAAATTTATCGGGAAAAGCAGAAGTTTTACAACGTCAAGTTGTCAATTTATCAAAACTGATACCAAAAATCTCCAAGAAACCAAAATGCATTAAATTTGCAGATTTTGTTACAATATTAAATCTGTAGGTTGCAGAATTTTGGATATTGTGAATGAATCAGTTAAAAAAATTTTTCTCCCAAAACAAATTGCATCAAATAAGTACAGAATGCTTTTGTCTTAAAGAAGGTTCAGATTTTGTTAATCGATGATAAATAATCCAAATTCCATTGTTAGAATCTTGTTAATAGGAAAATCAAGGTATAGGAGAAAAATTCGAATAAAAGTGCTCATCAAAACATATAGTAAAAATGGCATTTTGGTTATAAATCAAAATTGTATTTTTAATATATAACCAAAATTGCACATCAAAACATGCAATAGCCTATTGATTTTGTACAATCATGATATGAACTCGCTCAAACAATCCGTGCAAACTTTTGAATCACTTTTGGGAATTAAACTGTAACATTCTATGGAAAAGGCAAGCATTTAGCATTGAATTCAGCATAGTGCAAATTTAAATAAATGAGTGGGTGACGAGATTTATGGAATATGAGGGAATCTATTAAAATCCTATTAATTACTACTCTTAAAATTAAATTTCTTTAGCATATACAGAGTAAAATATCAGTACTTAATTGCAGTGCTTGCACTTCAGAACTAATCGGCTAAAATTCTGATTCATCCGAAGAAATAAATTAACTACGTATAATTGATTGCCTACTTAAGCTTTTATTGATAACTTGGGTTGAAGTATGTGGAATGTTACGAACGATCCATTACCATTAAATGACATGATACGTGCAGTTGAGAGAAATTAAGGCTGCAGAAAGAGTTCAATGAAATTGAATAATTTTCATTTTATTTCACAGTACATCCATTACTGATGCTAAAAGCTGAATTAAATTCTAATGGTTCATTCGAAGCCGACGGAAACGCAATAATTTATTGGATTTCGAATTGATAAAAATTGGGTTTAATCAAAAGAAGAAGATTCCTCTAAACTATCTGGCCAACTCTCTAATAAAGGTGTTATTCCTTTCTATCTCTGTATAAAATTGTGAACGCCACCATTGTTTAAATTTTTATTTTCGAAGTCCCAATATGAAAGTTACGGGTTTCATAAGGAAAACCGGATATTTATTTTTTGATAGCTTTTTGTAGGCCAATAAAATGAAAATTTAGTACAGAAATATAATTTTACTAACAAGTTGATATACCAAATTTCACTTATTTAAATCTTTGCGTTTTTGAATTATCACATTTGCATATTTGAAAAATTATAGGTTGACGAACGGATAAATTAAAATCTGATACGGATCAATATTTAAGATGCTAAATATCTGAACCAGATTTCACTAGTCTAGATTTTTTTTAACTTTTTGTAATTATCACGTTTACTTATTCTGGGACAACCGGATTTTCTGTTGATGGATTTCATTCAAATTTTCATAAAAATCAATGATTTCAGTGTAAACATAACAAATTTCAAAGTTCCGATTTAGTTTTATTAATGTCCCGTTTTAAAGCAACACTGGGGCTATTTTGGGACGGACCTCGTAATTTTGAACCACGGTCAGATGACGAGGACGACACCTGAGCTGGCACCCCCCTCTCTACACCATACCACACCAACGGGAGGACGTTTGGCCCTGACGGATTTATCGTGCAACAGACTCCCTTACACGGCGGTTCTTCGATGAAATGGGGTCTAGAACCTGAAGCCGAGGTCTTACCACCAGGCCACCACGGCCCTTCCAAAGTTCTGAATAATCGTGCTCGCAAGCAGGAGGATAAATATCATTTCAAAAGTGTATTTTTTCGGATTCAGAGAAATCTAAAACATGGTGATACGTCAAAATATGAAGTTCGAATTTTTTTTAAGATTATAATATTCTCTTTTTGAATACGAGAAAATAAAAATGAGCATATCTAGAATAACAGTAAAGATTTAATTTTAATATTGAACGCTTTTATAAAAAAATAATAATAAATCATTGAAATTAAAATTTTATATTGATTTTAGAAATAATAATGTCAATAAATTGGTAAGTCATTTCAATGAACAAAAGTGCACAAGAATTTAAACACGGCTATTTAAAATAAAAGTTCAAAACAAACAATTAATTAGCAACTTAAATTTTAAAATTTTCTAAAAATTAAGAAAATTATGATCACTTTTTTAAAAATCGAATACATTATATAACAGTAATGACTTGTGCGAATAATAAAAGATTTACATACTTAAAAAGAAACATGTGCATCTAAAGTATTACAGCATTAATCTTGCATTATTAACGCGTTATCAAACTAAATTCCAATTATATATATTTTAACATCTTGTTAATAGGAAATCCAAGATACAACAAAAAACTTTGAATAAAAATATGCGAATTAGCCTAATCAATATTATATTAGTTAGTTTTATTATTTAACTGGCTATGATTATGAAACGTACATATATTTCTCCATTTTAATTTAAACAGTCATTGATTATAGTCCTTAAGGCAGGAAGAACGTCTGCTAACTTATTTATTCATTGCACAACTTCATTCCATTAGCCAGAAAAGAATAAATATGTTCATACAAGAGGAAAATACACTAAATTTTCCCGATAGTTTAAGTAATTCCTAACGCATACTGAAACTTTTCTATCTCGTTTCACATTTCTAATCCTCAGATCCTACGTCATTTATTTTTATCAGTTTAACTACTGCACCTCTCTCTGTTGTATTATTCATAACAGTTAGATATCTTGCTATTTATATAAAATAATCTGTATGCTCAGAAAAATAGTAAAGTTGTTGTTGCTGTTTTTCCATTGGATTAAATAGATTTAAGTAGAAGCTATATACACATTGAGTAAAGATTCTTTATTGTAAATTAAAAGTATTTTTTAAATAAACTACTAATTCATATACACAGTGTTGTTCGTGATTAAAATACTTTTATAGCTAATATTTTTAATATAAAATATTATAACGTCATTTCTTTTTATTGCTTGAATTTTTTAAAATTAGAATATCAATTGAAACCAGAAGATTTTTTTAAAAATAAATTTTCTATCTAATTCTCTATGTAAATTATTACTGTTTTTTGAATGGGTACTTTAAATTTTAGAGATAAATATTGAAATATAAGAGAGGTTTTTGAACAGTTTGAGATAATTACATAGAGGCTTAATTTTTCAGTATTAAAAAACATGGTAAATAAATAAAATCAATAATTGTTCCAGATTTAAATTATTAATCGTCTGCTTTTAAGTTCTTTTTTTAGTATCCTTTAAAAATTCTACTAATTTTTTTTCTCACAACAGTTTTTAAAAGGCATTCTTATTCTACAATTATAATAAAAGGGATCAACTGTGAATAAAAGGAATTTTGAAAAGTTTATTAAGATAACTGAAATACTAAAAAAAAACAGAAAAAAAAGGAAATTAGAATAGTTAAGATTCTCATTATTGCCTAGAAACGGAGAATCTATATATTTCTTTATTTCAAAATATCTTCATCTATTCAATTATTTATCAGTTTTAAATAATCAATAAAAATTGAAAAAAAAGAGTATTCGTGTTGAAATTGATGTCATCGAAAAAATAAAATTCTGAATTTTTAGATAGCATAAAAATATTTCTTGTGGGATAATTTTCTCTAAAATTATAGCGGAATAAATTGCAAAATTTCAGTTAAAATCTAATTAATTTAATATTTAATTAATTCTTGTACTTTGAAATTTGACAATATTCTTTATTTTGCCTTAAATGATGAATGTTCAAAATTTGGTACAAATTCGGCCTAGTTTCCATACATTCTGTAATACTGTTTCCCTGCGAAATTACTTTTATAGTCCGAAAGTGAATTTATCAAATATTTGATGGATGCTGAATAAATATTAAGTCAATGATTCCTTCTTCGAAGACAATCTTGAAGACGGCTTTGATGATAAAACGAGGTTTCTTGAGAGACAGGTTTGTTTGAGAGATAAAACTATTTGAGAGACAGGAAACGAAACAATGTTATATGGAAAACATTGTGTTAATTAATATATTTTTTTCTTAAAAGGAATATTGTTCAAATTACCATAAAAAGTTTCTTTCATTTGTCTACACCGCATCATATCTCTCTGTTTCATATATTCCTTGTATTTTGACCTAGTTTTGGCGCCGTGCATTGATTGGTAGATCTTCCACAAGGCTACTGAAAAACTTATAGTAATATTCACAATTTTAATTTCGATCAGTTTTATAAGTAAAATAAAAGAACTTTTTTTGCTTAGTATACCAAGGATATTTTGCTAAATATGACAATAAGACGTAAAAATGTAACTGTAAAAAGTAATTTAGTTACTAAAAAGTACTTTTTTATTGTAAAAAGTAATTTTTTAAATAGTTTAAACTGTAAAAAAGTATCTGTAAAAAGAGAACTGTAAAAAATAATTTTTTTTCAAGATTGCTTTTACTGACTAAAGAAACATAGAATATCGTTTTTATCATTTAAAGCCTTTTCCCAATATAAAGAGTATACCTATTTCTAACGAATTAGCTACATATAGATTAAACTACAAAAAAAAAAAAAAAAAAAGAGAGAGAGAGAGAGAGAGAGAAAAGGGAAACCAAGCAAAAAGAACAGATGGTTTTGAAATAAAATCTTTGAAAGTGACAAATAATAGTAACAAGTCTCATCTTCTCACAAAATGATTTTTTTTATTCGCGTCTTTTTATCAAACTGAGTGAATACATCATTCACGGGAGTTTAAAAATAGATGCTTATTGTTCAACGATGAACGAAATATAAAATAAGTGTATATAAATTTCATTTATTCACCTGTTCATGACAATCAGCCATAACAGAGTAACTACGTCATTCTTCTTAGAAATGTATATTCATTATAAAACTGGCATATTTGAACAATGCATTGAAAACAGGAATAAGACAGATGTTATACAGAATACAAAAGGAAATAAATACCTAGTTTATTAAGCTTCTGAAGTTTAGAGAAACACTTAAGTTATAATTTTGTTTTTAGAGCTTCTGTTCTTTAAGATATTTAGTCTGATGAATCACTGAACAAATAAATGATTCTATTTGTAAATATCTATATTACAAATGAATATTCCTGAGTTCTTATATTGCAAACAATATACATAAATTTAGATCTAAAAATTGCTGCAAAAAAATATCTTAATTTTAACACTGACAAAAGTAGACACATGAATTTCGTGATAAAATTGGTTCGAAATTCATCATAATACTAGAAACATTAGTACAGATTTGATAATAAATTAAATTAAAGAATATTGTAATAAGTGAAGTAATTGTATGGGAAATGAAACTGGTCTCGTTGAAAAAGTAATTTTTTTAAGTTTTAAGATAGCTCAAAAATCACTTTTATGAGATAATATTTTCAGAAAATATAGTTGCAAAACATCAAAAATTTGCTTATTTTTAATTAACATATTTTAATTAACTTTTCAGTTTTGAAAAGTTAAAAGAATGACAGTGATTTTCCCTTTTGTCCTGAACATTATGCGTTCCAAATTTCATAAATATTAAACAGAAATTACAAATTTATAAAAGAAAATACAAACGAACATTCATCTTTATGTATTTAAATTTAAAATAATCTTGAAATAACATTTTTGACAAACAGAAGAAAGTATGGATTTAATATATTAATTCATTACTTAGAAAGATACTAATCGCCTCTGCCAACTCATTCGCTCGCTAGTAATAATATAGTTATTTCATGCGAATTACCTCTCTAGTAATGTTCATACTCTTCAAGGTTCCTTGAGCAGGGTATTTGAAGTGTTTCAGATAGAACTTGATATTAAACTTTGAACTCATTACAGCTCTGCGATATCATATAAAATGTAAACGTTTAAGAAAAAGTGGAAAATGATGAGAATTCAATAGCTTTTCATAGCAGATTGAAACATGTTTTTAAAAAAACAAATTAGTTTATATAATTATTAACATCGAAGGATTATTTACCAGATATATTTAAATATTTACATCATATATAAAACATTTTTTAGAGATTGAAAAAAAAATTAATGGAATAAAATAGAATACTAAATTTCTACAAATATACAGTCTTTAAGATTTATTTCAATTTTGCTTATTTCTTTCATCATAGTTAAAGAATATGCAGAAAATAAACAACAATTTCATTCTTTAACTTTAAGCAGTGGAAGAAAATATGTATTTAAATATTCCGATAGGCAATGAAGACGACGTTTAAATTCTATTATAACCCTAAAAAATATTTTTCTAAATTGTATTTGAAATTTTCTTAAAGAAATTACTAAAATTAGGAGGGAATTGCGCGACTAATTAATTGGTAATATTAAAAAGTTTTTTTTCTGATTTTTGATTTCTAATATGATGTTAAAATCAATTTTTATAACAGTTTCCTTGAAATTATCACAGGAAAATGGAAATATTTTAATTATTAAATAGTTAAAAATTTAATTAAAATTTTGAAAACAATTATCTTGGACTTTATTATGACTTTCCAAGTATAATAGCAACGAATTCGATAACTCTTTGTCCATTGGTCTACATTTAAAATGTCAGTAGACCAACATTTACTTTTGTTATTATAAGATGTTTTCAGGTGGAAAAAAGGGTTTCACATTTTAACTTTAAAATTGGAAACATTTCTCATCTAATTTCTTTTTACGTGATCGATGCTTAATTCTCAAGGGATTTCATGAAGTCTTGATCTGTTTTGTGCTGTGAAATTGTAGATTTCAGTATGTTTTTTTTAATGTGATATTCATTACCAGGGGCATTCAACTATACATTTACAGTCTGATAAAATACGAAGACTCCCTCACAATACAATTAATAAATAATGTCACGTAGAAGGAAAAGGATTGATTAGAAATGTACCATCACTTTGTATGAATTCCTAACTCCAGTTATTTTCAATGCTAGGATATGATTAATAATAATTTTTTTTTAAATTTCTTCACAGAGATTTTCCAGTACAAATTCAAAAAAGCTACAAAGAATAGTAATTTACGTGAGTTTATTCATTAACTTCAAAAATGGTTCAGATTTTATGCTATTTTAAAAAGAAAAATTTATTTAAAATCCTTATTCGAAAGTTGATGATTCATAATTGTTCTTAAATAGTTTGCATTATTATTATTATTATTTGCATATTATTACAAAATATTATGCAAAGTTTTCTATTCCTACTTTTTAAACAAGAATGACGCTCAGTTTCGTAAAAAATTTTATTGTTTAATTTTTATAAGATGTAGTAAACTTAGTTTTTTTCCAAAAGATGTTTGCACGCAGAAGTGTCACGTAAGAAATGTACATCATTAAATTTCATTCCACGAAGACAGAAAATAGTCTCTTAATGGGAGAAAAGAGTGCTTTCACTAACTTAATTTCCTAAACTATTATATGCTTCAGCGAAAAAGGAAGAGTAGGGCACGAAACCGGTGATCTTCTCTGAGAAAGCAACAAGGAAACGAAACGTGAAAAATCTTTCAGAGAAAATGCCTGGTTCTTTTTTATTTTCTGGAGGAAAAGGGGAAAAAAAAAAGATTCTCCATCCCCCCACCGGATCGCTTCCAAAGATTTCTCAGGGCGTTACCAAAAGGTGCGTGCATCAGACACCGAGGAGTCAGATTGGAGCCGACCGACGGTTGTCATGCCAACAGGGCACGCAGTGATCGACCCTACGCCCCAAGGGTTGCTCAAAATATCGCTGCTACACTACCCAGGCAGATATACCCTTTAGTTCGAACGACGAGTGACTCATACTCGCTGTCCACTGTCAACAAGGCCTTCACTAATGACGTAATTCTAAGCCGTGTTTTTCTCCTAACGTCTCTGTAAGATCGCAGTTGGTTATTTGCTACTATAGAAAGGCAGACATTTTGTGGGCATCTTTGGCCCATGCGTTCGTTCCATATGGTAAGGTAGGATGCTTAAGATTTCTGCAAGACGCTTCTAGAAACACTCCCACTTTCTGGTAGACAAGGAACTGAACATGCCTCCTCCAGGGCCTGCAGATCAAATTCATGTTAAGGGTGAGTGCACTTTTGATGTATCGATTGTTGAATGGTATCGATTTGTGTGTTTAAAATGTCGCGAAATTCAAGTGATTTTGTCATGTCTGTTGGATCGGAAGTCCTTGAAATATCGGTTTCGTTATAAATCTCTCCTCTCGTAGAAATGGTTGTTTCTTTGTAGAAAGGCAATGTCAATGCATTCGATGGTGCAATTCCTAAAACATTTTTGGTGGTTTAATTTTAATTTAGATAGTGTGGGATACCAGCTGTTGCATGGCGCAGAGTAAAATGTCACCGATGGAGAAGCAACAGCTGTTGTCACTTTCGCTTAATGTCAATAGTAGAAAAAAATATTTAATTGCAAAATAAAAGAAATTAGGATGCACACTACCTAGTTTATGTGTATTAGTTTAAATACAAGATAATAGGAAAATTGTTTCTAACATCATCATCATGACTTATATAGCACATCAAAGATGTCTAAGAATACCAATATAAATTAATCCGATCTAATAAATTGTAAATTTTATAGGATTATTCATGTAATATTAAAACTCTCAGCTATTTTTGATAAATTTATATTATTTAATTGATACTCTATCTAATGTTATTATAAAATATTAATACTGAATTCAATTATTGGATTTAAATAAAACTTATTACTTCTGCTTTGGACTAGTATCTAGCTTTATATGAAGCTATGTCTAGTGAAGTCATATTATCTATCAATTATCAAAATTATCTTATGAGAATTTTGGTGCATGCACGATTGAATAAATAATTCAGAACTGAGAATTTTTCAATAGTTACGAACATGTTATTAGTCATAGACTATGTAAATTGCATAAATCTAACAATCTTGCTATCTTTATAAAGAGTTGTTTTTTACATACTTAAATACATTTTTATTTATTGTAAATCATCATAAATTCAGATTTATATTTGAATGATCAACAACGTATCGCAACAAGATATCGAAAATAAATGCTTGAATTTAATATGTTATAAAATACATCAATGAAATACGACTGTCACTATGATGTATCGTTATTATTACTAGGAATGATAAATATAGGAAAATATGAATTTTAACCTCATGAATTAAAAAGACATAAACAGTATCTTAATTTAAAGCAAATTGCTGAATGGGGATTTATAATAAGATCTCTTTAACTATAATTTTTAAAGAAATGTATTTTATTTACTCAATAATTTAGTTCAGATTATGTATTTAAAGGTTATTTCATTTTTAAAGTAAGTGTAAACTTGTTTCGTTATTTATTTCATTTTATTAAAACTTAAACTTATTTTGCTTCAAATAATATAAATATATTTTTAGGTTAACAAATTTCAAGCATGGAAAGAAATTCATCGAGTTTTTACAACTTAAACTTTTATAATTTTTATATCTTTTTTATAATTTATAATTTTTTGAATTTAAATTCTCATAAAATAACTTTTATAAAAGTTCTTTCATGAGAATTTTAAAGCATACATGATTGAATAATCATTTTGAAATTTAATTTGGAGTTTTAGCAACAGAACAAAATGAAGCAATTCTTAAGATAGAAAATGAATGCATTTCTAGATATATCAAATGAAGATAATGAAAAGATGTGGAGAATTGTATTTTTACTGATAATTTTTGAAACAGATTATGATATGGAAGAAAGAATTTAAATATTCCTCTTCCAGTTTAAAATCAACTGTATACGAATTTGCACACTGAAATAATCGAAAGATATATTTTTTTAAAGAATTCAGCCGCAATTTTTTGTTCCATATTATTTTAGAATGCAGTGAAAGTTAGGCACTACTAGTTTAATAATATTCTTAAAAAGAAAATAACGACTTCTCCGATAAAAAGAACAGTAATTCAGTTTATTACTATTATTATTATTTTATTTTTATATTCTCAACTTCTATTCTTCTTATTTTATTTTTACATATCTAGTTCACTGAATTCCTTTACGAAATACAAAATGGCAAAAGTTCAAACTAATTTAGACAGCTCAGAAATTTCAAACAGAATGATATAAAATAGTATTCTTTTTGTGCAACATTAAACTTTTCAATACCAGCATCTTGCAATTTTGCATTTCTAGTGATTTCTTTTTTGAAAAAGACCTCTGATACATTCATTTGAGATGCATTCTTAGACCTATAATTGTTTTTTATATAATTAATGTATTTTAATTCTAAAAGAGTACTAGAACTTCCTTAAAATATCAAAATCGGGATAAATAGTCCTAAATTGAAACCATATATCAGACTGAAAAAAAAAAATCGTGGCTTAAATATTTATTTTTTTTCAGACTCAAATGAAGATCTTTCCCATTTTGAAATTAGATCACTTCTAAAGCTTATGAAAAAATAACTACTCTTCTGTATTTTACTTTTAATTTATTATTTTAATTGTAAATCCCTAATATCATAAAATTTCAATAAATCACGTAAAGTTAAAAAATGAAACAAAACTACTCACATTTTTTTTTCGGTGTAAAATATTAAAATTTGTTCTACAGTTATTTTAGTAGAATGCTTTCATCAGTGAATACATGTGATCCAACTTTTTAATGAATTATTAAGAAAAAATACATTGCACTTTTTCTTTCAGAATAAACAATATCCAAAAACAGATATTAAGTAATTGCACCGGAAAGAGAAACGATAAAAAAGAAACTATCGTCTGAATATACAGGATTAGTGCGAAGGCGGAAAACCCTGGTGACATCAAGGGCAATTAGTCATTACCACAAATCAATACAAGGCTACTTACTTAATTAAGCTTTGTAGACAGAGTTTTCTAAGAAACAGAAATTCAAGGAATTTTTATTGGACTCATTTTGGCATTTTTAGATATAAAAAAAATTCATGATATTAGTACGACGACAATACTAAACAATGCGAATAATAGCAATACAATTTTAAAAAATGAAAAAAAAAGTTCTTATTTTTTAGATAGATAAATTAGATAATTTTATTTGATTATAAATATATATTTTTTTTATTTTCAAAAAATCTCAGATAAAAAAATTGAATAATTTATTTAAAAAAAAAAATCAAATTAAGGATTATATTAATTTAATTTTAGTCTGTCGTAAAGGTTTTAAGATTTAATTGGATTTCAAAAAATTGTGTTTTCTACTATATTATTTTCTTCAAAATAAAGAAGTGTCTGAAAATCATTTCTTTATTTTTGATTTGATTTTTAAAATTTTCCATTTCAGTGTCTTCTTTTAGCTTCAGTAAACCGTACCATTTAAATAAAAAATACTGATCTGCGTTATTAATTACAAAAATGAAATTCCAAATATTTTAAATTTGCGCATATGTGTTAGTAATCGATAGCACGAGAAAGAATTTTTGACAAACTTTTTTTTATTCCTTAGGTTGAATAAGGCCAAAATAATATTTAATTTATTAATAATCTTTTATTTGTGTTAAAATAGAATGTCTGATTAAAAATACAAATTTTAATTAAGATAATTTTAAAGACGAATCTATTATTAGATGCCGAATATCCAATCAGTTCACAATTTTTAAATAATATTTTTAAAATAGAAAATAAGTATTGAGTACAAGCAAGAAGATCTTTATGCTTTATGTTAGTGTCGACTTATTCAATGGGCTTTTTGGGGCCCAGAGGTTCCGAAAAATTTAATATATCTGTTGTGAAGATTTTATATAAATAAACTCTACGAAGATTTGTAAATTAAAAGGAGCATATTTACATCAATCAATTAAATGTTAAGTATAAAATAAGATGCAGAATGTATTTTTAAATAAACATCACATTTACATTAAGAGACTAAATTGAACTCCTTTTTACAACCTCTCATGCTTTAAAAACAACAACCTCAAACTCATGCTTTTAAAACTTTTAACTGTAGAGATCTTGTTCTTAATCTATATAAACAAAAAGAAACTTCTTTATATGAAGTAAATAAATATTTATTCCTATTTGATTTTAAATAGGAATATAATTTATGGAGATTTAATTATTATATTTGTAAAATGATATTTTAAATTAACTAGCTATTAAATTAATAACTATTTTAAATTAATAGCTGTTTAATTTCAAGCTATTTTGACTTATTTTGAAAATAATGAAATATGATTGTATCCTTTTAATTTTAGAACAACTGATGAAAAATGATGCTTTTCTAAATCTAATTAGTGAATTATGCAATCGTCTAAAATTAATATATTCTTTGTATACTATATTGGGAAAGGAGCTCTTCCAACTGCCTTCTTATGGCCATCAATTAAAGTAATTAAGGTAGAAATTTCAAAACTGCATGTTGTTTTACTCATATTAAAGGGTATTTGACAGCGACTTCTTATTGTAATTCAATTGCATACTTTTATAATGATTTCATAACAATTATTACTTTTTAAATTTGAAAAAAAAAATATTAAAAAAATTGCAAGTTTTTAGCTGCCACAATTTTAAAGTATAGGTAGTAGCATTTTCAGATGATCATTCAGAAGCCAAACTAAAATAATTCCACCGGTATTTTAATTTTTAAAGCTTAATTAAAAAATTTTTAATAAAAGTTATTGATTTAAAGATGCGACATAAAATATTTAAAGAAACACTTTGTGATTTTGAACTGTATTATAACGATGAAGAACATTGTTTTCAAATTATTAAAGTTGCAACTTCATGGTAGTTAATTTGATGTCATTGAAAAGTTAGTTTTTCAATTTTAAGAAGTTATGAAAATTATTTTGGAGTGATATTACTTTAAGAAATAATTGCCTCTCTTCATAAAATCCTAAAGCAATCAGGCTAGTGTTTACTTAATTAAAATTCAAATTAAAAGCTTTCAATTTATTCTGAGGGACCCATTCCTACCTTATAGTTATTTAGTATCTCTAGAATAATTAGAGTGGCAATTGAAAAGCAAGAAAATATTCGTTATTAGTATAAAAGAGTTGACACATCATATGCTTTAAAATAAATTTCAAAATTATTGAAATAATAAACATCAGAAGATTTCAGAAGCATAGCACTTATAATTTTTTTCATGTTTTTCTTAAATTCTATGAACAGAATTATTTATAAAAATGGATGCAAATTATTGGAAATTATATTTTTAACCCCAATATTTTAATTAGAGAAAATAGGTTTTTGTTCAGAAACAAAAGCCTTAAAACAAATAATATGAAAGAAATTAATAATTATGTGTAAAATAATTAAAACATTATATATATATATATAAGTTTAGACAGATGTAGTCTGCAAATTAAAGTGCATCAGTTAATAAAATGAATCTATGAATTTATATTATTGGCAAGAAATAAAATAATATTTATTTTGCATAATATACTAGTTAAAAATTTTAATGAAAAAACAATGCAGATAAAACGTAAAAAGCAATTACAAAAAAAAATAAAAATTGAGCAGCAATTTTTAGTTCTGTTATTTGTGAACTTAATTCGAAAAAGTGAGTAGCTCCGCCTATTGTTTTGCTTAATATCTTATATAAGTGTGAAAGTTAGTATTCTTTTCACATGTCTGTAAAACTTGGATTTTGTATATTTGCAAAAATAATTTCTTCGTTAAAGAAGGCTTGGCATGAATGAAAGTAATAATTTAATTTCTTTATAAATCCATCTAACTTTTGAGCTAATATTTCCATTTGTAAACAGCCAGTTTTTCCTTAATCTTTCTTTTGCAGATGAATCAATGATAGAAAGAAATTATCTTTCTTGCGGCTGTTATTGTAGAAAACAATACACCAAATAAGTTTCAGTTTTCGTGACTTAATGTAAAATTTTCTTACAAATACATAGAAAAGATGAACAATAACGAAATTTCTTTAAAAAGCACAAATTGTTACATACTTACAATGAAATTATATCATTTATAATCACATAGTAAAAACTGCCTTATACTCCAGTTAATTATTTTATTCATAAAGCAGGAACTCTTAGACAAATCTGGATATAGAACTATTTGTAATGGAAAAAACGATGATTTAAAATTTATTTCATTATCGTTTGCATCATTCAGAAATGAAAATTCTATTAATAATTAAACACTTTATTGTTGTTTTTCCTTGATAGAATATTACGAAAAAAAAGAAGCTAAAACTACATTTTGCGATCAATTTTTAATTTTGTTATTTTTGTATAAAAGCAGAGAAAAATCAATGTTCTTCTTTATCTTTTCCCTTTGAATTGTCCATTAAGACCAAGTAAAAGAATAAAAAATGCTGATAAATTAAAAAAAAAAAGATTTTAAAATGTACATTCATCGAAAGAAGAAATATTAATAGCTATGGGAGTGGGCTTGGACAAAGAGAACACTAAACAACAACTGCATAACTTAGAACTGCTCATCTGAAGAAGTTCTGGAAGGAAGTTTAGATATTATTGAGCACGAGGGGAAATAATCCGCAAAACAAAAGAAAGAAGTTCTTTTTATTTCTAAAGGAAATCAATGTTTCTGTGAAGCAGAGGATGGTTTAGTGATGAGAAACAACAGATGATGCCGATGCCACCCGGAAAGGAGAAATTGTTTCGCCTTTTTCTTTCTTTAGATTTCGTTTAGTCGAGCGGAAAAGTTTTAGAGTTGCATCCTGCTTTAGTTTTCCAAAACTTTTATCAGACTTCTTTTTTGTTACTTTTTTGATTTTGAAGTATGGTATTTTTTGTGTTAAATAATTACACGCGATGGATTTGCGGAAATGTCCTCAATCAAAGCATACTTTTTGAGCAAAAGACTTATTTCTCTTCATTTCGAAAGTATGTGTAAATGAATGGATATACAGACAAATTAAATGATATACGAGGAAAAAGTTATAATATACATTAATATACAAAAGTTATTGTGTTACTCATTATATTTTTCAATATGATAATGTTTTTAAACTGGAATCCGTTTACTAATTGCGTTATGTTTCATAAATAATAGAAAAATGGCTCTAATTCTCTGAAAGCCCGATCATTGTGTAACGGAATGATCATTGAATCGGTCAAGCAATTCATTTTTTGGGTGCCAGGTCTTCACTAAAAAAAGCTTTTTCAAAATTTTAATGTGATTTTGATAAAAAAATTAATTAAAAAATTCTTTAATAACTTTGGAGCTTTTCATTGCATAAAAATCATTAGCACAACACTTCAATATTCGAAACATGATTTTTCAGTAATACTAATTTTATTTCAATAGTTTTTTCTCTAATTTTAATAAACCTCTAAGAGTATCTTTAAATATATCTTACAATATTTTTCATTGCTTTTGTTTTCTGGTTGTTGAGACAATATTAAATATATATTTTATATATTTTGTATGCTTGTTTTTGTATTTTGTAAGTAATATATGTATATATTTTGTTTGCTCATTATGTTTGATATACAAAGAGCAAATTTTAAAGATAAAATAAAGATAGAAAATTGAATCTAAATATTATCATGCTACAATCATTTGATTTAGACGATCGAATTTTATTTTTATTTTTTTATTTAGCTTTATTCTAGAGAATTTATTTGTGAAATAATATATATTTTTATTTATATGAGCCAGATTCAATAGTTTTATGTTTCATATTTGGTTTAAAAGGGAAGTCATACAATCTAGGTAGAATAGTTTTTATATAAAGCCACATTTTATGCAAAATACAAAATTTTTTATTCTTATGAATTTGAGTTAGTAGCATCATATTTCATATTCCTTTTAAGTATAGAATATGAAAAAGTATTATACATATATTTAAGTATATAAAATGAAACTGAATAAATAAACTTTTTATATTGAAATTTAAAAGGCTATTTCTATTCCTGACAGTCTTAAAATAAGATTCCTATACAATTCTAAGCTCAAATTCTTCAGAAAGTTTATTTTTTTTATAAAATATGAAATTAAAATAAAGGAAGTGCAAAAATATAATAAACGACCATTAAACGAATGAATGATTTTTTGTAAAATAGAAATTTTAGCTATTTGATTTCATATTATCTTAGTTTTTTCCAGTTAATTTTTTAAAAAAATTATTTGTTAAACTTTTATTTGCACTGGTTCAGTTAATTCAATTAACTTTTGTGTGTGTTATTGAATATATATATATATATATATATATATATATATATATATATATATATATATATATATATATATATATATATATATATATGAACATAATGAACACACACACACACACACACACACACATATATATATATGAATTACTGAAGATGCTATGTGCATAAAAGGCAATTTTTATTGATACCCGGTTTCTGGAATAATTCCTAATGTAAACTCTAAGAATTTAATGAGCGAGAGCTTCGTTGTAGAAATGTCAACACATATAGAAAGGTGCATAGACACACACACATTGTCCATTATTGTTTAATGAGACAGAGATTTTGTACTAATAATAAAGATGAGTGTGTGTATGCGGTTATGTTTTACAAACTACACCATTTAGTCTAGAGCTACCAAACTTTGCACATATATATTTTAGAAGATGCATTGCGGTTTTTGGAAATTTTTATTAGAATTTAAATTAAAAACTAAACGAAATTTTGACCTTTTCCCATGTTAACTTTCAAAACTATTGCAACATAAAAAAAAGATTGCCACAACATCTGGAATTTATTTAAAATGTGCTTTTAATACATTTTTTTGAAACCTGTTGTACCCACAATTACAATTTAAATTCATAACAAGATAATAATAAATTTTTAAAGTGCATATACTTTTACACATATGCATTTTCAAAGAGCATATGCTTAATGTTATATAATTAAATGTATAAAGGTATAGAGAAAAAAATTAGGGATATGCTTAGTAATAATGAACATAATGGTGTAAAGCTCTTTAAATCTCTCAACTCGACTTTTGCATGACTAAAATTCTAAATACCAAGTAAAAATGATTCTTTCTAGGATAACCTACGTAACAATAAGATTCATTTATCGATAAGGAATGATCTCCAAAATCTCACCATAATCTTCAATATTACCTTGATTTAAAAGAAGGAAACCTGTTATTTAAAAAAAATTTATGACCACCTCATTTCTTGAAAAATTACAGACCTTTACATATGATTTTTAAAAACCCGATAAAGGCAATTTTTTTCATAAGCCATTAATATTTTTTAAGAAATGATACAACATTTAATAAATATTTGAAGTAGCAACTTATGCATGCGTTTCAGCATGGAATTGCAATTTTAAACAGTGAATTTAAATCTTCATTGGGCATTAAAAGCAAATATTCGAATCTTAAATCAATATATATTTTTTTATTTTATTAATAATAAGTCAATCCTTGTGCACCACAAAGTACAGCACAACGCTTACAGAGGTAAGTAGAAACAACTACATACATAGATAAAAATATGTACAGATAAAAATAAGGATAAAAACAACAGGAAAAAATAAAACTAATTAAAAATTGAAGCAGCAAATAAATCAATATTTAAGGAACAAAAAATTTTTTAAAGAATTTCACGTTTACACAGCAGTGGTTTTAAGCAGTTTACGGCTCTAATTAAAACTATGTGACCTTTTTTTAATAAATTACTCAGTTTAGTTTCATATTTTTAATTTTTAACAGTTTAGTTTCATAATGTTAATAGCTATTCTAATTTTTTTAATAACTTTGTGAAAAAATATATTTTTTAATTTATTATATTCATGATTATTCAATATTATATTCAGGACATTGAAGTATCGACTTTTCTAATCACTATTATTTAAGCAGACACTAGATATAAAAAAATATTTTAACAGTAACGTAATAATGAAATAGATGATCAATTATATTAAAATGTTAATATTATTATTTATGAATTTGTATTTTTTACTTTTTATTTGGAAAGTTGGTTAAAAATATATATATACTTTTAATAGACTTTCCCTGTGGCGCATGGCAACAACCTAATACGCCTAGCCGAAAATAGCCTCAAACAGACTTTTTTCAATACCGATGGCGTAAGAAAAATCTTATTTAAACATCTGTCATCTTCGTACTTTACTTTTTTTTTTTTAATTATTTAACAAATCCTGGGCACTGCCGTGTTGACTTGCTTGGGTAATAGGTACTTGGTCAATAGAAACCTAGCTTTTAATTAATTAAAAATTAGCAGTTTAATTAACGTATTGAAAATCCACTGAATCATTCTTTATGCTTCATAGTATATATAAGTATAATCTGAAAAACTCTTTTTCATTTATTTATTATGATAGGTTATAAAAAATTAATTATCCAATTTTACTTATATAGATTGATTTTTTTAGTGATCGAGTAAGTTTTAAAACGAGGTTTTAATTAAATTAAATGAATCTAAACTTTTATAAATTTCGTTTGGTTGCTTTTATTTATATAATTTAATTATTGATGTACTTGCTACTTTAAAAACTATATTAGATTTATTTACTTAAAAATTTAAATTAGAAATTCAAGTTAAATAAATATCTATAATTATTATTATTTATTATTTATTTATTTAAATTCAAAATTACGAATTTTTAACCATATTCCTATATTTATTTTTACAGTCATATAAACAAATACAGGGAATACAATGTACATATTTGTATTTATTTCTAAAGTTCCACATGGCAGTTTTTGAAAGAAATATTGAAAAAAAAAATCCCATTCAATGATAACCTTCTTAATAAAAGATTTTAACAATATTTATTAATATTTTTTTAAAAAAATAGATCAAAGCAGGACTATTAAACAATTAAAAACAATTATTTTCTTCTAAACTTTAAAGTGTCTTCGTTAGAAATTGCGAAAATTAAAAATCCCTTGCAGATATGTGAAAGTATTAGCTTAATTATGAACCTCTACTTTAAGCACGAGTATTTTCCTGATGAAACTATTCATAATTCGTGAAAGACAGAACAATCTATCTTCTTGGAACATTCTGCCCTACTTGGCATGAGCGAAATGTTTTCAAGATCAGTTGACATGCTGTACTCGCAAAGTGGCTCCTAATTAATTAGCCTCGTGAATAAAAATTATGAGGGTGGATATTTGAGCAGATTTGTTGCTCTATGTTGAGTGTTCGAAAATGTAGAATTAATTATCTGTTGAAGAAAGCTACCCTCCTTTAATACAGAGTGTATTTTTATGTACATTCATTGTTTTAAACCCTGAATAAATCTTTTGGTCAGTTTAATGTAATATTTTAAAGATCAACTTACAGCTAAGGTAAGGGAGAGAGAGAGATGTATAGCTAACTCTGACGAGTTTGCTAGTATGACATAAGAATTGTGGGATGTCTATTTTGATAAGTTAGAAGACGGATGTGAATCGAGAGACAACAATGTTTTTCTTCTTCAAGGAATGCGATTAAGACATTTTAATATTGTGAAGAAGAAGAAAAAAAAATACGTTGATTTCAACATAATTGCTTTATTGAAATCTATTATTTCTTCTGTTATCTAATATTTCTTGATTGCGCTTAATTTCCTAAATTTTTCCCTCTCATGGTGGTGATGGATTGGCGGTAAGATCTGAATTTCCAGACCAGAAAGTCCAGGATCATCTTATTCCACTTAAAATTTACCATGTAAGTAAATTCGGTACACGTCAAATCACATATAGAGAACTAAACGCTTTTAGACTGGTGTGGCTTGGAAGTTTAGTCCAAGTGTTGTCCTAATCATTTGAACACAATTCTTAATAAAGAGGTCCATTTCCAAATCGCATTTCTTTTAAACGGGACATTAATTTAATTAAATGGGATTTTTCTTGTTTAAACTTAAAAATATTACCTGAAATTTAATCAATTGATGTTCATATGATACAGATAAAAGCCGACTAATCAATTTAATTTTGAAATTCAATATGTTTCTTGCCAGAAGGAAAAAAAAAGGCATGATTCTACAATATGCAATTAGGCATTGGATAATACACTCAATTATATGACAGCAATATTTTCATTATTCTTTACAATTTTAGACATTTTTTATTAATACGTTGGCAGGGTATAGAATTCGGAAGAGGGTAGTAAAATGCTGAAATCAGCATTTAGCCAGAATTAAATATTACAAGATACCTCCTCAAATTCTCTTAAGTAATATATTCGAAATGGAAATAAATTAGAACAAGCTTTCATTTTTATTAACTTTCTTTGATGACCAACTTATTTGTTGGGGTTATTGGCTGCATTTAATTTTAATTTAATCGTTTATACATAAGTAGCAGTACCGCACAACGTTGCCCATGGCATAATGCCCAAGAGAAAAAATTAGTTTTAAATTTAAGTCTACCTCCACCCGATTTGACATGGGCATGACAAGCAACATCAAACAAACATAAAAATATGTTTAGAAATAATAAAAAATAACTACAAAACCATTTTTTATTGGACAGATTCAGAAATATTGGTTAGACTTTGATATACAGCCATTTGGCGCCTTGCGAGGTTGGTAATTTGGTAAAAGTGAATTTTAGTGTGCCCCTTGCTGCGCCAACAATGCCAAGTCGCCAATAAAGATGGCGGACAAAATAAACAAATACTTCTGATAACTTTCTTTATTTAATAAACTTTTAATTATAATAAAGAACAAAATTAATATCTTTAATAGATATTTTTTTATTATTTTTAATTTAACATTTTTAAGAATATAGTTGTAGTTCATGTACAACTCAACCATTGCAAAAAGTAGTAAACAAAACAGCATTAGGGTTGCTAGAAAAGCTTTCCGATGGGTTGCCATATTGGCGACAAACTCGGGGGAAAACTATTCTTCACTTCATCCAAATATACAATAGAAAAGCTGTTTCGAAACTTAAAATATATACAAATAACTAGTTGTACCCATTGTTCCATACTTGTTTATTAACTGTGTATAATTTGATATGAAAATAAAATTCAGCTTGCTTCGTAATATTTCTTTGTAAACTATATTGACTATTTTTCCTCCTGGTGCCAAGGCAAAAAGATTTTGTTTAAATGTAATTGTAGAAAGTGCCATATAAAGTTGTCTATGAGAAAAACATTCTTCGCTTAGGTCAATTCCAGCAGTGTGAAACGTTTGTCCTTTAAATAATTAAAATCGCAATTTTAAAACTCCTTTTTTTATATGATTTCAATATAATAAAACCTTCCCCAATAAATGCCCTACAAAATGACACAAATATCTCCCATATCAGTTAATTTCTGGGTCATAATAAGTTTTGAATGGTTGTTTAAAATCAGACGTAAACAAAGAAATGTATCTCATATGCATATCACAGCTCTTGCTATTAGCGCATGCGCAATTTGAAGTTTTCGCACATGTGCTGATAAATGTAGTAGGAAAATAATTAAAATCGCAGTTATAAAACTCCTTTTTTTAATTTTGATATGACTTCAATATACTAAAACATTTCTCAATAAATGCCCTATGGTTCAAATATCTCCAAAATCAGTTAACTATTTCTCGAGTTTTTCTGGTTTAAACATACAGACGCTTTCATGAGACTTCATTTTATCCTATGTATAGATGAGTCTTTTTTTTTTTTTTTTTTTTTTTTGAATTCTCAAAGTATAACATTTTTAAGTCCCTATTTTGATAGATGTTAAAGTTCGAGTTATTTTCTAAGATTGTATTATATTTATTGTATAAACGAGCCTTTTGGGGGGGATCAAAGCCCAAAATATGATAATGTCATCGAAAGTGTAGTTGTCCGTACAATCTAACCTTTAATTGCATGTTCTCTTTCTTAGTATTGTAACTTCACTTTCTTACTCCTTTTGTAAATTGTGTAAATAACAGTAACATACACACACACACACACATTTAAATTCTACTTCATTTCTAGCAGAAATATAGCATCTCTAAAAATTATAGTAATATCATGCCAAAATATATTGAAAACTGTGGTTAAATGTTGAAATTTTATTCCATTTCATTATGGAAACTATGCTTAAATGAAAAGATATTTATAAGAATTAAAACTTTTAAATATATAATTGATTAATCTAAATAACTGGGCAAATACAGATATTGAAAAAAAAAAATTGCACAGTAGATAACTTCATCTCACCCTCCTCCCCCCCCAAAAAAAAACATTTAAGGAAAAAAATAAAATACAATTCTCGAAACTTTGTGTGTGTTTGTTTTATTTTATTTAATAAAATAAGTTTGAAATTGTTTCCCCGAAATTTCCCCAGAGATAGTTTTTTCAATCAAGATGCCGACTTCCTTGTGTCCTCACTTACATGGATAGATAAAACGTCGAATCACCGAGAAGAAAAAGATAAGTATTCGGAGAAAACAACGACGATTATTCAAAGATTTTACTGGAAGCCTGTGTGAGAAATGATTGAGTAATGACTTCAAATTCTTAAAAGGTCAAAATATATTTCACATTCGAATTTTTCAAACAGCTATGCGTTTTCCTTTATTCGAAAGTCATTAGTAAAATCGTAGTTATATCGATTTTTGGATCATCATAAGATTTAACATATTCTAAGGATGATTGAATCGAAATTTCATGATTTGTTGTTAGTATCATTAAAATAATTATCGGAATGCTTAGAATTAGCAGAAAATGTCATTTATAAGACATAATATTTAAAATAAGTTCCTCATGTTTACACATTTATTTTCAGAAAAAGCATTATGAAGCAATAACAATTCATGTTATTGTCATTTTTAAATGTTTACCTTTTTAGCTTTTAAATTCATGAAGAAATTAAGATAATTAGGGAAACATATGAATCTTTGAATAAATGCATAATTAATAATAATCTATCCCATTACACAAAATGTATTCTGATTGTATATATACAAATTTCATATACAATCACTGAACCGAAACAACAGTAATTTCTTCTTACATTTCCCGTTAGAATAAAACGAAGCACATTTTATTTCTTAACAATTCTTTATTTCTCTTTTTAGAGGACTTCATGAAATGATATATCTTTTGGGGACTGTTTATGAAAAACATACACAAACACATTCGAGCGTATCTAACATTGTATTAAAAAAACTTAATGATCCTCAAAATCTGTTTCAGTACAATAGAATGCACTGTAATCTTCTTTTCTTTTGTAAATTTTCTGTTTCGTAAGCATAACTCAGTTTCAGCTTTAGAAAGGAAACATTATCCAATAATGTTCGTCTTTCATTTCATTTTTAATGATAAAAATCTCTTTTAACCTTTAATATTTAACATCATTGTGAAATTCGCCATTTTTGTTTAATTTTAGAATGCGATATCTAGAAGTAGATGCAGTAAAATTGCTGAATAGGTCTCCTTACAGAAGCTGATAAATCTATGCGTTACAGTGCAGAATTTCTGTATCATAAATGCTTCAATTATGCAAAATTTATATTAAAGTATGATTATATTGCATCCTCCAGTACTGATTCTCAAAAATAATCTAAAACCAAATTGTAAAATATTTAATTGAAAGAAAAAGGAAATAAAAATAGAGAACATACTAAAATATAATCACATAGTGTGAAAAAAATTTCAGATATCTCATCTGAAGAATTTCGCAATCAGGAGTTTGCAGAAGAGAAAAAAATTATGTTCAGAATCCCTATATGAGGAATTTTTTAAGGAGTATGATCTGATTTTTTTTAATTGATTCCTATTTAGGAGTTATTTTCTGATTTCCGAACGAAAAGCGATTGTGAATAAGTAAATCCTAAAAATAAAATTCTAAATGAATTATTCAATGAAATAAATGAAGATCGTATATGAATATTGTAGATGTACTTGGATAAATAACAACGGCAATGGGCAAGGCTTATTTCCAACTATTTAAAAAAACTTTGCGATGTTTATATTATATATATATATATGAAAAGTAGAATCTCTTTTTCTTTTTCTTTCTGTGATGAAATCAAATAGCTTTATTCTTTTGAGGAAATAAAAGAATAGTTTTCATTGAAGAATTTCCCCCACAAATAGCGTAAGCTTCTATAGCTACCCGTCCTTTCATCGGGAAATCACTGCTGTTTTCTAATGCTATTTTATGCATTATATTAATTTTATATTTTTTGATTGTAACGTTTCTATTCATTAAAAATACAATTAATATAAGTTAGATCTCTTCTAGAAGAAATATACTTACAAAAAAAATAGACCTGAATTGAAAAGGGAAAGATCTGAGCTGTCACTTTCATGTTACTAAATTTTCCATCAATATTTTCAAAGAGAATACTGCATGTGCTTGCGTACAATAAGGAAAACCTGCGATAAATAATGATCCCACAGTAATTAAGTTTTGAGTGCGAAATAATTATTGGCAACCATATGGTTAGACAAACAATCTGTGTTATTATTATGAAAGTTGCTATCAGCTTATGAAATATTTTTTTATCTGAACTGATTCCCTGATTTGTTTATCTAAATGTTAAGACTTTTATAGTTTTGTCAATGTCAACGAATAAATATTTTCTAATTGTAATTAAATTCCATTAGCTAATCTTCTACAGAAAAGTAATTATATTTTGCTAATACTAAATTAAAAAAAAAGAATATAGAAATGGTATACAAAAATCTGCGATAGGCGAGAAACATGAAATTCAGATGAGCTTATAGAACTCTAAGTACATTTTATAAATGGTTCATAAAATGCAAGTTTTTTAAAGCTTTTAATTAATCAAATATTAAGTACGATTTTGATGTTTTTCTGCAATAATCCCCAAAAATATCATTACACAATTTTTTTTTCTGTTTTAAAATGCAAAAAAGTGTCATTTTAATGATATCAATTAGTTGCCATGCAAATTTTTGCAATTCATTAAATATATATATATTTTTGCGTAATTTTCAATGATACATTCTATCCTTACAATGAAACTCAAACTGTTTTCATTGTTATATCAAATATTTCATGGAATAATTTTTTCCCATTATTAAAATACGAGAAGACTTCTTACTGCTGAATTTACGTGAGGAATCAAATGAGAAATTATAGTACTGAAAAATACAACCTGCAATCTCTAGTTAGTTTTACAAATAATAAAAATGAATGTGTGTGTGTGGTGGCTCCCTACAGACCAGACCATTTGACCTAGACGCCTGTACGGTGTGATATTTTTAGGAAAATCAATTTAGAAATTTATTTATTTAAAAAGCTTTTGCCACAAAAATTGGCTGTATTTAACTTCAATGAAATACCTTATTCATGATTTCCTCATGATTCTTTCATCAAAGTATTTTGAAGCATGAAATTGGAGTCATGTAAAATCATCTTTATGTTCATTATTTGCACATGAACATGTACTTCATCGTTGAAGTAAAATTCAAATCGTTAAAATTGTTGCCATTAATATTTCGTCTTGCCTTCTATTATTGTTGATGATAATGATATGGAGTCGGCTTTTTTCTCATTTTCAGTAGGTTTCTATATAATGCAAACTTTTAATAAAGTTTTGCAGTTTTGCTGTAATTACAATTGAAGGTAATTTTAGAATCACGTGAAAAAATTTTTGAAATACGTACCACCATTTTTTTTAAACACTGAGTCTCTTTTCTATGAAATAATTGTACGTATAAAAGATGGACAAAAATTAGAGAAATTCTTATCACAATGAACAGAATGGTGTAAGGGTTCTAAAAAAAGCTATAGTTATAAGTGTATCAAAATTTGAAATTAATAGATATTTCACCGAAGAATCTGTTGAATCCCAGTTACATAAAATATTCAATCGAAATTTTTATCAGCTATTAATCATGGAGTATCAAATGGTTTCCAAAGATGGTTTCTTTGAAATAGATTATCCAGAAATGCTATTTTTGAATGGCACTGTGATGTCATCTTATGGGATTCAACTCCATTATGAAGGTTCAAATACAAATAATAAACAAAAAGTGGATTTTTATAGGATGCCTTGAAATACTTTGATAAGGGAATCATGAACAGGTCATGAATAAGACATATTATTAAACATAACCAATAATTTAGAAAATTAGCTGGTCGTCAAATATGGATAGTAGTAAAAAAGTGCAACCAGATATATAATTACTGCATTCAAATTAAAGAGACTTTTTAAGAAATTGGGAAACAAGTGCTTTTACTGAAACTTGGATAAAATTGAACTCATAAATTAAGAAGAGCTTAAATTTATGCATATTACAGAAGATTCCGTAAGTTTATGAAAGGATGAATTGTATACACTGTTGCTGATAAAGTAGAACAAAACAGGGGATATAAATAACAATGCCAAAGAAAATTAACCAATTTAGAGAACAGAAAATCTTGGTCAAAGTGGATTGAAATCCGTAACTTAAGTGTTGGTAGACAAAATTGGATAAGATGATTTTTAAACGCTGCAGTATTTTCAAAACACTTTTCTAATTTAATAAAATTAACTGAAGAAAACTACTCCAATTCTTAAAGTAAAGGAAACCTCAGCTGAAAAACACTATTTCGTTAAGAAAAGAACCGATTGTCTACTTTTCAAAAAGTTTAAAGGAGCAAAGAAAGGCTTTAAATTTTAACATTATAAGACTTTTTTACTCCACGATTTTCCTCTACTGTTTCGAAGTTTCTACTCTGAAAAATCGTCCAACGTATTTCCCGAAATCTCTTAATCGCGTTTCAGTTTGTGCGATCACAGTGAAAAACCCTTTCTTATAAGCACATTCCAGACGAGATTTCGGAGTGAATTTTAACGAATTACACCATTTTCAAAAAATTCTCCAGTAATGCTGCTTAAAAAGAGAGTAATTTATTATCTCTCTGTCGACGCTACACATCGGAAAAACCGTTGGATTACTTTTTTAAGGCATCATCACTTTAGTTGATGAGTATTCAAGTTTTTCTTTTTTTTATATATTTATGCGTTAGAAAGTTCCATGAATAAAATTCAGCATCATTTGCAATTTTTACCGGGTTTTTTTAGCTGCGCTGAGCACATGCATGAGGCTCATCTCTAAATATCTGAAAGTAGGATTTTTTTTTTTTATCCAGGAAGAGCATTCTAAAGTCATTAATGTGGATTTAATTTTTTACTACGTGATTTGAAGTTGAAAGCAGTGAAATGTTTTAGCCCCTTAGGGGTATTTTCTTTAAATATATCAACACACAAAAAATATTGAAAAAAAAAACTTCGTTTAAAGATATCTTTCATTTGAATAAAAATAATCTGAGCAGGATATGCTAAGAAATAATTAGGAATCGGAATTAAAGTAGGAGCTGAGATAAATGTGTTTAATGGTCTTGACTGGTTCGAATCTTACTTCTGCGGAATATTTAAATCGATCCACGAAAAAAACAACATGCAATTAGAAGGGGATTCACTCTTTCCTGCCCATTTTTCTGACAGGAAAGAGTAATTGAATTCGAACTAAGCGAATTTCCTGGAAATTAAAAGAAAATCACAAATTCTTGTAAAAAAATTTCTTGGAATCGGAGGAGCTTCTTTCGTTTCTTAAAAGACTACTTCAAAGGTATTTCCAGATTCTTCAGCCTTGCACAGAGATTTTTTTTTCATATAACAGTCTATCTTCGTTATTTTCTTCTAAACAATCCATTCAAATACTTTTTAAGGTAATTTCTTTTATTAATTGTTGGATGTTCTAATACAGTTTCCAATCTATTCTTAAATTTTTGATTAATGAAAATGTATATTTACACTGATAAATTGGAACATCGGAAATCAATTATAATTTTAAGACATTTTAAGCTTTATAATAATCCTATTTTTCTGTTATATTAAATTTTTACTTGCTATCTGCATTACATAAAATGATTGTTCATGAAATTTTTAAATAATAATATAATTTTAAAAAAACTTTATTGTATTAAACAATTTAATTTAACTTTCTTGATTTAAAAATCTCAAAATTGAAATGATATTTCAATGTGTGGGAGTCGTGATATTTTTAAAACCGGAGTACAATTAAATTTCACTTTTATTTCATTTCATACTCTAGCGCTAAAAATTATACTTTTCTAGGTTTAGTTTGCTATGAGATTTAATTTAATTTTGTAATTTGAGCATTTTTCAACTTAATGGCAACACGTTGATAAAAATTAATTTTTCCTATGTACCTGCTCATGTAGGACAGTTTTTATTTTTATTTTCTGTGAAATAAATTATTTTAAAATATGCTTAAAGTATTTTTTACAAATTGATTAAAAACTGAAAAAAAATTTTATGGCAAAATAATAAATGTTGTTGAAAAGGTAATTTTCTGAATTTTAAGATAATGCAAAAATTATTTTTGTTATATATTCTTCAGAAGTTATCATCTGAAAACGCCGAAAATTTAAAAAATATTAATTCTTAGTAAAAACAGTTTTGTTTTTAATAGGAAGGAGTGAACTGCAACAAGTTATCAGAACTGTGATGCAGAAGTATTAATACATATATATATACCCCTTAGAAACCCCCGTTACAGTTATAAATTAACTCAAATCTTTTGTTTTGTGAATTTCATAACTTAAATGGTTTTCAGAAAGAAACCTGATGTCATAACTTCTACAGTTATGTCTAAATTTTATTATTTTTTATTTTTACTGGCGAAAACTGCTTTTAGAAAAAAATTTAAATACATTTATCCATTTGATTACCTTGAAAAAGGAAAATGTATGAAAATATGCCTACGTGTAGCTCATTTTATATTCCCATTACATTAAATTTCAAAAAGTACGATGAAATGTCAAAATAGTTACACAAAACTCTTAATTTCTCTAATGTGTTGTTTCTTATTTTATATTGTTTAAAAATAAATAAATAAATAATGAAGTATTTTTCAGCAACAATTAAAATACTTTCTTGGATTTTTCGATCCAAACTAAATTAATTTATCTAGGCCGGGTATTAAAATTAATTTTCAATTATGGAATTAATTAGTGTCTTGAGGTGAAAGCTAATCCTTGTCTAATTTGCGAACACTCGATCGAAGATTAGAAAAGTCTGTATATCATTAACGAGGAAAAGTTTGAAATTGTCTACGTTAATTAACTCATTAATGTTGCAAGTACTTTCATTTCTGAGTTGTTTCCATTGATTTACTCTGTACATATTCATCAGGAATTCCTTTTGCTATTAGGAAATAATTTTTTTTATTGCGGGCAGCATGTTATCCCAGTCATTTGCAATAAAGCACTCAGCTTTCAACATAATGCTCTTTATGAGGTATTCATTCTAAAAATGCCTTTATTTTAAATGTTAATGAATAATTCCTGAAACTTCTCCGTTTTTTGAATATTGAGATTTAATAACTCGTTCATTAATTGGTAGCCTTTGATGCATCATTTATATTGATTTAGTTAAAAGTTAATTGCTAAGCAAATAATTTGGATTTTGTTGTAAAGCACGGGCATGAATCTGTCGCTATCCATAATTTACTTTTCAATAGTTATGCTCTAAATCATTCGCTAATATATGCGTTTTTCATCACGACAATGTATTTCTTGTATATAAAGCTTGTCCATTCCGGTGGCGGAGCTACATTAAGTTTGAAACTGTTTCCAGAATGAGTTTTTTAATTTTTTTATCATGTTTGGTCATATTTTTCCACACTGAGAGTTCGATGAACGACGAAAAAGAAAATAATAATAAAAATAAGAATTTTAAAAAACCCGAAAAAGAATAAGGTATAAGATACACTTTAAAACTGAAAATCAGAAAAATAACAAATTTCACTCACAACGCAATATATGTGCAATAGCTGAAACCAAAAAAATAGAATCCCTGCCTGCATTGAGATTAAGCGGTGGCTGAGTTGCTCTGATCACATACAAGAGTTGGCATACAACCAATTGTGGAATCCTTTTTTTCTTCTCTCTCCTTTTAAGGTTCTCTTTGCTCTCTCAATTTATTTGTTTATATCGGTATTTTAAAAATATTTAACTATTATTTGGTTCTAATTTCGCTTTAACACTGCCTTCAGAGGAACTGATCTAGATAAAATATTTTTATTTTTATTTAGCCATGCTATTCGTTTTTGAATTGACGAATTCTACTAAAGGCTTTTTGTATGATTGGTTGAGAAATATGATTCGGAGAATTAAAAAAAGGTTATCAGTCCTGTCTTCTGATTGAGCTCTTTTACCAACATTAATGAAAAAATAGACCAATGAGTGCTTTAGCAAATTTTTGCTCTTTATTTTAAAAATGACTATGAAAGGCTTTTTGTTTTTCTTCAAACAAAAGCCAATTTCAACAGAAAGTCTTTCAGGAATATACAAATTAAAGGTAAGATATATTTCTAACTCAGAAGCTGGAAGGTCATTTTAATAAGTAGTAGATGCCACACTTCCTCTTTATAAGTCTTTGATTTATGGACTTTCTGCTTAAAAGTTAGACACATTAGGATTTGAACAAGCGCCATCATTGTATGGTTTATTATTATTAAACCATCCAGTGATGGAAAGTTTACTATTTTATTGGGACATCAACTTTTCTTTTAATCGAGTAATGCTCGGACATTAAATATATGGTATTTTTATTGATTTCATTTCTAAACATACCTTGTAAATAATAATTTCTTAAAAATGTGTCTATAAATACTTAGGTATGATAGAATTTCATTTTTTATTTTAAATAATTTTTGAATTACTGAATAACATTGTTACATTCGTTATGCGAATAACTTGTTATGAGTGTGATTGTACCAAATTTAGTAATTCTAGGCCCCAAATGACTTGAACACACACAGATATGTGCTTTTATTATTGATATAGAGAAAATATGAAGGAAAATTAAGAGCAATCACATTTACATTTATTATTAAAATTTAATTATTATTAAAATAGTTACGTTTTTTTTTATGTATTTTTAGAATTGTTACATTTTTAGCAAAGAGAGATAGAAAGAAAACGAAAAGAAAAAAAAAGAATCTTAAATTTATTGATAATAAATTAGTCATAGATAAGCATAGCATTTCATTAAACTAAAGCAAAAAGATCTATAAATATTATATTAGAATTCATCAGTATTTGCTAACTAATATTTGGTAAAACTTCTATTAAATGCAAGAATAACTTTTCAATACAAAATGTAATTAAAATATTTATCCAGCATCACTTTTTTAAAGCTCTCATCATATATTTATCAACTGATTTCCTTTGTGTTTGTTGTACAATACTATCAATATACATTTTAAAGCTCTTCGATTGTTTCTGTAATTTTTAATTATTGCAACACTTTTCAAAATATCTATCTTGAATCATTTTTGAAAATACATTTGCATTTATAAGAGATTCAAATACGTGTTTAATCATTAGACAGTTCTTATAAATCACCTTTTAGATAGAACTGAAATAGTGGTCACTAAAATTTTATCATTAAAATAAATTATGATTTCATCCTGAATTTCCAGACGATATTTATTATCAAAATTGTCACTTTTCAATAACTGCACGTTCATTCGACAGTTTTTCTCTTGTAAGATGTTCAATGAATCCCAAGATTAAATGAAAACGATTCTTTTGAACCTATTTTGTGCCAGTATTAATTAAATATACATGGTCACATATTAAATATACTGCGAATTCTGGAAATTGTTGTGGAACTATGGTATTATAAGCCATCGTATGAAAGAAATAAAAAATAATTAAAAGATTGATTCTCTCGTGCAAAACATTGTATCCTGATAACGGTTTAATTCATCTTTCCTTATTTTATTTTTAAAATTTACTCTTCAATGACTTAACTCTGGCAATGATAACTGCGCATAAAAAAATGTAAGGAATCAACGTAATGCTCGTACATACAAATCCAGTAATAAAAGCAATAAAAATATCACCGTAAAATATTCTTAAAGAATTAAAATAAAAAAATTGAACATGAATAAAATTAATTTAATTATTAAGTCACTTTTTAAAATTTTAAAGTGATATAACAATTGTTCTGTGTGGCAATATGCTCTGAAGTTATTGAAGGAAAACCTTTGATTTGATTTTTATTCCTTGTATTCTTTATTCCTTGTATTTATTCCTTTCCTTGTATTCTTTACTTACTCTCAAAGAATTTACTACCTGCTAAATTTGGAAGTTCCAAGTTATCGTCATTAGGGATTGCAATACCGGTATACCGGAATACCGAATACCGGTATTTTGAGCCATTTGTACAATTTTGTAATACCGGTATTCACAAGTTTAAATACCGGTATTTCGGTATTTACTAGAAATTTTTAAAATTGTCTCCACTATATGTTCAGGGATCACCAACATAGCAAAATAGTATACGTTTTTGTTTTTATGTCTCCCTAACAGGCGAAATTAATTAGCTAATTAATGGCTAAATTAATTGCTTAAATCTAAATTAGCGAAATATGGATTATCCTGAAAGAAGATACTGTATCTATAACGACTAATAGAGCAACAGTTATGAAAAAAAAATTGGAAAATTGATTGGTGCAAATCAGCAATTCAATTAGGAGTAATAGAAGTATTATACCAAAAAAATAAAGAACAGACGAATCCTAATACTGTGGATAAACTTCGGATTCCAACTTTGAAGAGAGTAACAGTGTGAGTGATATTGACAACGAAGATAGTGACAATGTAATTATTGAAGAAATTGCTAATGAGGATGAAATATTAACCCATCAAGAATTGCTTCGTATAATTTATAAAGTTCGAAAAATTGTTAAGATAATTAAACGTTCTATAAAAAATGACATTTTACTAAAATATATACTAACTGAAAATAAAACAGAATATATGTTAATATTAGATTTTAAAACACGTTGGAACAGTTTACTCCTAATGATGGAACGATTTTTGAAACTCAGAAATCCAATCCAAAAAGCAATAATCGACTTAAACCTGTTAATTATCTTTTCAGATAGTGAATTCGACTTGATATACGGAACTGTATCAGCTCTACTTCCACTAAAACTGACTATTGAAGCATTATGTCGGAGAGATTCCAATTTATTAACAGCTAATGCAACAATAAATTTCATGTTGCAGTCACTGAAAGAACAGCACACGCCACTATCTGAAGAATTATATATTACATTGAAAAATCGCACAGAAGTAAGGCAAACCGAAATAGAAAATGTCTTACGGTATTTACATAATTATAATGATTTTAAAAATGAAAATGAAAAAGAAAATAACCAATTTTTTTACCTAAAAACCTATCCACATTCAGAAGAATTCGGTTCAGTTATCAAAGATTATGATGATACTAATGTCGATAGTGAAAAGGAATTGTCCCTTGAACAAAAATTAGAATTAGTGATAAATAAAAAAAATCCAACGAACCAAAATACAATGTAGAAATCAGCTATATCCAAAACCATCCAACGAGAAATCGATTTAGTTGAAGATGAGGGTTTAGATTTTTATTAAATACTTGGAAAAAGTATATCGCGCATTGCTAACAGTACCACCAATTAGCGTAGACGCCGAAAGAGCGTTTTCGACAGCTGGTAATTTTTACACAAAATTACTTTTCAGGCTTAATGGCAGTACAATGGATGCATTATATTTTTTAAGATTATTTTTCAAAAATTTGTGATAGTATCACAGACTGAATAGTGGTTTTTTTTTTTTTTTTTTTTTTTTGTGATTAAATAAATAAGATGTTCCTTTACTTTTTTATGATTCTTTATATACTGTTATAATTTATAGGTTACAAATTAATTTTTTTGTGATATTTACACTCTCTAATAAAACTGGCAAATGAAACAAAGAAACACCTGTGTTTTCTTTCTTTTCCCAAAATTTCTAATACCGGTATTAAAACCGGTATCCCGGTATTAAGATCTAAAAAATACCGAATACCGGTATTGAAATTTTGGTCCGGTATTGCAATCCCTAATCGTCATGCATAATCTTTTTTTTAATGATTTTTTTCATCATGCGTATCACGCGATGCAATTTGTATATAGAATGTTATCCTATAAAATTATCACGTTAAAAATTTTTTTCATGTATATAAAAAATTCATAATTTTTTTATAGAATATAAGTAACACATATATTCTTAATGACTGATAAATCTTTAAATCTCACTATCCACCATTAAACATCTTCCTTCCACAGTGCTATTTCAAACTTAATGACTACGTCAAGGTTCATCAACTTTGCTTTTAAATGTGTCTTTCATTCACAAAAGATACATCGAATATCATTTGGGACTGAATTTTGAAAGAAAATGTCAAAGATAGGAACGAGAATCTCCAAATGGATAAAAATAGAATGAAATGGAACTCAAGAATGACGTCCAAAGTTTTACTTATTTGTCAAAACTTTTGATACAAGAAATGAGAATTTTTTCTTTTCTTTTCTTTGAAAAATATCTCTGAAGATTTTGATATTCATTAGAATCCTCTGTAGTATGTCGTAGAAGCGCAGCTGTGAGTGGCAGCGGAATTGAAACTCATTAAAAACCAACTAACGTCGCCATGGTATTTCATCTGTTTTATTTTTGTCTTAAAGCACTGGTTTAAACTCTTGGAAAAATTACACAAAGTATAATTTGACTTAGAACTATTTTTTCGTCTTAGAATTATATGAATATGACGCTGTTGTTTGTAAATGTTGCAGCATTTATTGAATGTTGAAATATTTGTAAAGTATAATAATTAAAAATCAACTAACGTCGACATGGCATTTCATCCATTTTATTTATGTTTTAAAGCATTGTAGAAAACCCAGAAAATATAATTTGAGTTAGAACCATGTTTTGGTCGAAGAATTATGCGAATAAAATGGTATTGTCTGTAACTAGTGCGACATTTCTTGAATATTGAAATGCTTGTAAAGTATAATAATTAAAAATTGACTAATGTCGCCATTGTATTTCATCTGTCTAAAAGCTTTTGTTTAAAGCGTTTAAAAATACAGAAGTTACCGTTGATTGAGAAACATTTTTCTCATCACAAAATATATAGAATATGATTTTGTTGTTTGTATTTAAAGGCTTATTTCTTTGGTGTTGAAAGACTTGTGAAACAATAATAGTGCATCTGATCTCATATATTTTTGATAAAAATATAAAATAGAAAAAAAAATCTCTATCGGCAAACTAGTTATCAAAGCCTAAACACTTGATGTTGAAAGTAAATTCCATTTATTTCACTAGAAACAATACCATTGAAGAATCCAGTTACCGCCAAATGCAATTGCCTTACGCACCAGTAAATAATAGTCATCTTTCTCACTTCAATAACCAGAAATATATAAGAGAAAAATAAAATACCTTTTCAGCAATTTTCATATCTTATTTCACAAGGTTTGGAGATATGAGAATAAAGGATAGATGAAAATCCATGAAGACGAAGGCTTTCTAGCAAGCTGTTGTAGGTATTAGTTAAAATATTAACAAGTGAGAGTTGTGAAATACTTTTTCTTTTCTAATTTCTGTGGAATTGTAGTTATCAAAACACTTTTAATTTAAAAGCTATTCTTTATAATGAGGCAACAATTCGCATGATATAAGTTTGGTTTAGTTTAGTTATATTAACGTCCCATTGTAAAGCAACACTAGGGTTATTTTGGGACGGACCTCGTCATTTTGAACCGCGGTCAGATGACGGGGACGATACCTGAGTTGGCACCCCCCTCTCCACACCACACCAGCGGGAGGACTTTTGGCATGGCGGATTTAACGTGCAACAGACCCCCTTATACGACAGTTCTTCGGTGGAATCGGGTCTTGGACCTGAAACCCTACGGCTCACAAGCCGAGACACCAGGCCACCGCGTCCCCTCGCATGATATAAATAATTTTCTATACTTTTGAAGAAAAAATATTTTTTTTTCAAAGTCGGGAAACAAAAATTTTTTCTTATAAGCAATTAATTTAAAAGGAGCTTCTACTCCTATATTTAGAATCGGACATGTTATTTATAAACAGAATCATCAATATGCATATTCAGTACATTCTAAGAAATTTTTATTTCATCATACCCCAGAAATTCTAAAAGAGCAACCACCAATAGGTAAATACGTTTTAATTTGAAAAATTGTTTTCTATTTATTTATATTAATTTGATATAAACGATATTTAACAAAATTTGACTTTCTTTAGCTGCATCATAGAAGCTTTGATCTGTTCTAACAATTCAATATAAAGAACACAATTTTTAATTTTTTTAAAACTTTATTTGAAGATTGTGGTAACTGTCTAACGAAGCAAGGTCATTTTATCAACTAATCACACAAAAGAATTAAAGATTGGTGCAAGAAAAAGCTGGGAGATAATATTATATAATATTTATAGCATTTTCTTCAAAGATGGATTGTGGTTTCAATCGGTTGGGAAAACACAAATCTTTAAACTTCTACAACACAATTTCGATTAACCGCATTCCAGGGATTAACCTCCAAAAAACTCGCCAAGAATTGTAAAAATCCTGGATGCTGTAAAAATACTAAATTCCCGTCAAAGGTAAAATTTCGTAACTATTGCACTTCTCTGTTTTATTCAAGGTTCACAATTTTTCGTGAGAAATGGGGGAGATGATTATTAGAGAGTAAGAACGAAAATTTCGGGGAAATCATTTCAGCTGGTTATTAATTTTGATTCCTAATTCTTTTGTTATTAAACTAAACATACGATGGTTAAAATATGCATTGTATCAGCCACTTACTTAAACCATTTGAAATTAAACATTTTTCTTAATTCGTTTTTAATAATTTATGAGAAAAGTGTGCTATTTAAAGTTAATTTTTAGAGTATGATTATATATTGCAGTTTGTATATTATGAATTATAAACTTAAGAACATGGAATAATTTGCTTAATACGCCACATAATAACAGTAGTAAAAACGAAGAACTAAAAAAGGAAAAGAAAGTGTGAAGATAGCAGCAATGGCACAATTTTTAAAGACGAATATGTTATGTGAATACTAAGAGTAATTAACTAATTTTATTTTGCCTTTGTGAGTAGTAGCATCGATTTTTTCTAGCACATTGCAGTGTCCTTCTATGAAGAATGATTTATTATGCTTCATTTCTTTCTGTTTTGTGTCGACCTGACAAATGTTCTTTTCTTTTTTGTACCTAAAAGAAAGTTTTTATGAGAGATGCTTTTTTAGTGACATTACGTTAATTAGTCATTAAATTGAACTTTTCACAATGTACGTAATTACCATTTTTATTTTTAAATATCTAATAATTCGATTTTCTTTGTCTCTTTCCAAACATTATGCTTTTAGTTTCTAAAATCTTAGATTAATTAAATTTTTATTTATACTTCGTTTCTTTCCTTCTTAACATTATTTAAAATTCAGCAAGGATTAATTGAATCGGGATGCTATTTTTAGTACCTAATTTTTTTCTTTATTTTTTATATTATTCCATTTATTTTAATTAAACAAAACGATTTTATTTTTTATTTGATAGTTTGTAAGGCTTCAGATTATTGATCGGAAATTACATTAATAAAAAAATTGATACATTTTATTTTAATTATTATAAATGTGATTTTGTCTACAGATGATTAGTATTGTATAAGTTAGTTAAAACTACACTTAGAATAAAAAAAGTGCTTTTGGTCCTACCAGGTATTTAAATTAAAAATTACTTTTCATATGATTTAACGCATAAATTTGCTGAAGAAAATTAAAGTTAAAAATTATATTTGAGATAATTCGCTAATAAATAAATTCAAAATTCATTAAAAATGCTTAAAAAGATAAACTAAAATCGATCACATTTTTATAAAATGGAATTTAAAGGTTTATTTTTAACCTATCAGATATATGTGTCGATATTATTCTTTTCAGCATTTATGCAGCTTCATTTCCATTTTGTTGGAATTTAAAAATTCTATCATGATTAAAACTGAGGAATTATTTGTAAATTTAAAAAGTTACAATATTTTCAGTTTCTTTCAACAGATGGCGGCACTATCTAATTAGTAAAATGTTAGTTAATTTTGATTGACTTTAGTTGAATGATTTTTTCTATAACCTTTAACTGTAAATTGATTTATCGATGCATTCGGAATTTGAATCGAAATGATACCCATGGAGGCAGAAGGCAGATTCCAATCTAATTTTTAATCAATATTAATGCATTTTCTTTTTAGGTATGTAAAATAATTCGCATTAAATGAAATATAAATTGAAATAATTATATCAGTTGCAAAGTATATCATTAGAATTTTAGTAATTAAGAATATTCCAGTTATATGGTTTTAATTCATCTTTTTAAAAAATATTTTTTTAATAAATATTGTATTTTTAATAATACTATTATTTTTTAGCATCTCTTAAACCAAAGGTCTTATTAACTTTCACGATATTTTCGAATAGTAAAGAGAATTATACTTTAATCGATTAACTTCCAGCATTCTATTTATAAGACAATTAAATTTTTAAATCTACATTGCTAAACCGAACACATTCCATTGTTCTTTTTTTTTGCTTTGTGTAATTGTTTCTTTTTTAATTTTTGTTTCTTTTATCTAATTGTTTCTTTTTTATATGTAAGCTAAATATTTTAAGGCGGATATGCCCCTCATCAGCTAGATTTTAAAGTCAAGGAGTCCAGATTTTAAAGTCCTCTAATTTTTTTTGTATTTTGCTTTCAGTTATTTTCAATATAATAGAAGAAATTCGAAAGTATTCTTTTTTTTTTTTTAAATATTTTATACTATGTTAAATTTTTTCTTTTGACTATTTGTCTATTTAAAGGGTTTTTAAAAAGAATTTTTATCAATTTTTCTGTTTTTTCGTAAACAATAATTGAATAAAGTGATAAGAAATTAAAATTAAAAAAACTTCGGAAGTGGATTTTATTTTGCAGTTATTTTGTTTTTAGCCTCTTTAACATAATTTTAAAGGACTTTCAGACTTCATTTCGATTTAAAAAATTTAGCACTATTGTAAATAAATATAAAAAAAGCACATATATTTTATCATATTTTAATGCAACTAGTCACCTCAAAATATCTACTACAGGAAAAAAGAATCGATAGCAGTATAATGGATTCAAACATCTACCTATAAAGTATTTTGAGAATTTTTTTTATTTTGTACATCTTTTACATTATTGTTTTAAAAAAGGAAATAGCCCAAAGCTGTAAACATCTAATACAGAGAATCCTATTTGTTTTATAAATAACTGGCAGATGAGTTTGAAAACAACGCAATAATTAAAAGAAAGGGGAAATGAAATTTATTTTTTCTCTCTGAAAAGCGAAGTTAAAGGCGCCAACCTACGCAGATGCTTCACAGCAGTGTTAAACCAGTTATATCTAAATACGTACACTCACCCATAAATGACGAAAAGAAATCATCTTTCATTGGCCATTGGTTGCTATGGAAACCGCCTCTACGTATTTCTGCTGAGCATGCGCACTGATAGAGCCAGTTGATCCAGTGTGGTCGATGGAACATTCTCCCATTCTATGTCTAACAAAATGCGAAAAGTACGAATTTGATTCAAAAAACAACTGTTATAAACAGTTGATGAGATGATATATTAAATATGTCATGACGCTTTTATTGTTTTCTTGAAAGACAAGTTACACACAAAGGAGAATTATGATTCTGCGAAATCTTTTAGCAAGCGTGGTGGAAGATGGCCCTGAGATCAAGGCAGTTGAAGAAGGTTAGAGATTTTAATTGTTTGTTTTAAATTCTTTCGTTACTTAAAAGCAAATTAATATTTTGGCAATTCTATACAAAATGTCTAGGGAGATTATATTTATGACAGGTATATTTAAATTTCAAAAGTTTATAAAATTGCTCATTTTTTAATATTTCTAGGGTTATCAATAAAATCATTTATCGATAAAGCAATATAATAAGTCCTTTAAAAGAAGCTATTTAAAAATAGTATCTTTAATAAAAATGCTATAGGTTGTTTGAAAAGTATTTATCATTAAATCTCCAAAAATTGTGACAGTATTTTTAATTTAGTGTTTTAATTTTTGATTAAATTAAATTAAATTCTATTCATTTCTTATTACAGTAAAATTTTTCTGAGAAATAATGAACAACGTTATTTATTACCTGTTGAAAACCGCCTCATTTTACTGTTGTATGAATTAATCGAAGTGATATATTATGCTCACTGATATTTTTATTTAAGTTATTCATTTTCATTGAAATAAAGCTCTGACATTCTTTTTAGAAAGATATTTAATAATTGCTTTTCTGTCTGTAATATCATAATGTATAACTATTATAAAATAATGAATTTGAATAAAATGAAGTAAATTCATTCAATTTTTATAAGTTGTGTGGATTTTAATATTGAAACAAAATAGTATGAATTTTCACTGTAGAATTTATGAACTTATGACTTTTAATGCAAAAGAATAATATTTATGATGCTATTAGATATTATTTTTTATGTTTATGATGGCTTATTTGAATAAAATATTCAGGAGGCTTAAAATAGAAAACTCAGGGTACCAGCATCACATTCAGAGAACGTCTTCTTGTTAATACCACAAATTATTTTTATTTGCTACGAATGCTTTTACTTTCACATGCAGTGTCATGAAAGGTAAATATTTCACTTTAGAAAATTAGAAATATTTCATAGATTCTTTAAATACTTTCTCAGGCGTTTAATTAAAAAAAAAAAATATTTCTTTCAGAAAAAATTAAAATACCGATAAAAGTTATAGAAATATTATTGAAATTTAAGGTATATCATTGTTGACTTAGAGAATAAGCATTGCATTTCCTCTTTCATAAAACAAATTCTCTTATATAATTTTCTTAAAATATTTCTTTATTAAGCCTAATCTTAATTTATAAAGTACATATGTGGCATTGCCAAATAAAGTGGAAGTAAAAACAAGAAATCTCAAAAACTAGTTTTTAATTATGATTTTTTTAAAAACTGAAAGATAGTTTGCTGTTATACATTTTACAGGGTTAAAAATATAATGTGTACCAAAATCAAATATTATGGATAAATTTCAGAAGCATCATAGGAATAACATAAATATAAATTTCTTGTTTAAATAAGAAACACCTTATTATTATTATCAGGTTCATAATATTTATTCTTTCTGAAGTGGTGCAAAAAAAAAAATCATTTTCTCAATATAATCGTATTTTAATAGCTATTGATTTAATTAACATCATTCAGACCTTCGGCTAAAATGTCTGATACTAGATCATTTACCTTTGCCCTATTTACCTTAACCAATCCTGATCATTTTATGTCACTGACCTACAGCGCCAAATTTAGGGAAAGTATCTCTGCATATCGTTTGAAGAATGATATGAACGTTTAAAAAAATTAAAAAAAAATATCGTATTCTTTTAAACGAATATTTTAAAATTACATTTTTTAACATAATTAGCAAAATAATTGATATATTACTAAAATAATTGATAATTGATACATTTTTTAATTTCTGCTTATTAGCGAAACCTGAATAAATTTCAATATATTTAATTTTAAATAATGATACAATAAACAATATACCTACTGAATTACAGAATGTTTCGGTATCAAAGTTATTTTCCGATCTTTAATTCATAAGAATATTTTATTTATGAACCTTTTCTTGATTCAGACAATTAAATTTTATTTTTAAAATATTAATATTCAAGAACTTTAGAATTTAGTTGCCTTTTTTGTCATTCGAAATTGTTTTTAATGAAAGAACACCTTTACTAACCGAGGAAATCTGATGGAAACGCTGTTTTTCTTGCAATAAATATCTAGTCGCAGTGAAACAACTTCTACATGTAACTTCACAATTTTGAAGTTTTATTTCGTAATTTTATATAATGTCTAGAATTTGTACATAAAGTACTTAATTTTTTTATTTTTAAAGTCAGATAATAATGTTTTAAAGAAGTAAATATGTGCAGAACTTTGTGAAGTAATTTATGCATTTCAATTGCTTCTATTAATATTTAATTTATTTTAAAATTGGTTTTAGGAAATTAATTTTAAAAAATACAGAGAATATAATGAGAATATAATAATACTTTACTCCAATTCAAAAAGAAATCAAATGTAAATTATTATTAGTTAATGTGGATAATTTGTAGGAATAATTAGAATGCTTTAATAAGACAATATAATTAATGAATGACAACATAGTGGTAATAAATAGAATATCTTGTATTCTTAAAGTGGGGAAAAAAAAATTAGAATATTTTTTTTTCAAAAAAAGAAGTAATTAATTTTTTTAATTAAATCACAGTTAGTTTTTAACTAAAATGTGTCATATCTTTGTCACATTAATTTTAAAATATCATTGCTCTTATTTGGTTATTCAGTTCTTAAAATAGATAAAATTTACATATTGTGCGCTTGCTAAAATGTTTGTTTTCTTTTAAAACTTCTTCTGAGGCATCTGTCATTGTCAAAAATGTGGCATTTTTTCCCCCTTCCAAGTGATTTTTTTAACTATAAAAATTAAAGAAATATCTATTTAATGAAGTGCGGATGTTTTAAAATTCAAAGTATTTCCAGTAAATGTATTTAAATGAAATAGCATACTTATAAAATTGCAAAAAATGCATTTTTATCTCAAAATAATTATCATTCATAAGGATCTTATTTAACTTAAATACTAATGAGATCACGAAAAATTAATTAAAGTTTTCTGTTTAATATTTTGTTTAAAAATTTTTTTAAACCTTTTCCACGCTAAGAGTAATTTGTGAACAGATAATTCTTATATATCAGTTTTGGAGCTCAATACAATAATTTATAAAAAAAATGTTCTGTGAGTACTAAAATGATTCGAATTAAAAAAAAATAGCATTTATCTGAAATATTTATTGCGTCTTTTTTTAATATAGAATAAACAAATTCAGATTTCTATTAAAATCTACTTCGTAAATTTTTGTTTTTAGCTTGATATTTCCAAAGTAAAATTAAATCACTTGAAAAAATAAACGAGGGAAAATGATAAATAAAAATTATTCTTCAAAATTAATATTTTTAAATTGTCAGATTTTTACATTTAGTTTTCTGTTCATTTTAATTGATTGGTAAGTGATTTTTTTAAGGATAGTAAAAAAATTCAAGTGTCAAAAGAAAAAAAAATGATCTAGGATGCATAAGAAAAGTTATAATAAATAATGCGATTGCTATAAATGTTTAATAAAAAAACTATTTAATAGGTAATTCAGATCTTAAAAAAAAAAAAAAGAAACATATGTCAAGGATCAATATATGGAGCAAAGGATGTTCCTTTCTTCCTTTACATCGAATTTCCAATATTGAAAATTTAATCTAGTATAATCTTTAGAACTATATAAAAGCATGACAAAGAATTCTATTCAAGCAGAATAATCCAATATGTGTATCTATTATATTCGATTTCGGAATTTCAATAGAATATTTATTGAATGAATACCAATATGTGTATCTATTATATTCGATTTCGGAATTTCAATAGAATATTTATTGAATGAATATGTTTAGTACGAATATGTTTCTAGAGAAATGAAACAACGTATGAAAAAGAATTTTTTTTCAGCGTTTCAGAAAATACAGATTATAAAACTTTTTAGTATATTTTGTTATTTGAAAAAGTATGTAATATTCTTGGGAAAAAAATTGAGATGAAAAAAGGCTTTGAGATTATTTATGGAACATCTGTAATATTTGATAAGTTGGCAATTTTTTTATTTTCATTTCCTTTTTGACCAGAAAATTTATTTGCCTAACTTATAAAAAAGACTATTCGATTTAGATATATTAAATTGACCCATTTCTTCACGATTTTACATTATGTTTTTTTGTTTTGTTTTTTCAGTTGAAAACTTTTTCACTGAAGCTTTTCTTGATTGAACTAAATAGTATTATAGCTCAGTCAGTAAAGATTTTGAAAATTGTGGCGATTTTCAGAAGTGATTTTGATGATGGCTGTAACATATATTTTTGAGAAAAGATGATTTGTTTTAAGATTAAAAATAGTTAAATTTAGGACAGAAACAAATATATAATTTTGAGTTAATATTGAAGAACTGATTCGTTTTATCTTTGATATAGTTCAATTTTTTAAAACAATAGGAAAACCAAAATAAATAAATAAAAATAAAAAACCCATGGAAAAAATAAAGTTCATTTACTTAAAAAAGAGATGATTATTTTCATATTTGAGAGTTTTTCTAATGTTAGCACATTACTGAAATTCGATACAAACTAAAAATATTAATAAAAGAAAAAGCAGCACCTATATTTGTTTCTTTAATTAAAAATGATACGAGTACATGAAAATTTCAGAATTCATATATTACTGACATATGACGAGCATGTCGTATTTGACGCACTATTTGTTGTTGAAGAATCACGAGATAAATCTTTGCTATTTGTTTATTATTATTTGTTTTCAACCTGACATGTGACCTGCCTGCAATATGCTAAAAAAATGAGCAGAAAAAAAAAAAAAGGAATTATTAAAATTACCATCAGGTTCATTTATGAGGGTTATGATTAAAAATATGTTTTTTTTATATCAAAACCGGTAGGCTAGGTTTTGAAAGAACAAAAGGATTCTTATTAATTTAAGATGATATCAAATATGAGGGCTTATATTGGTTTCAGAATAAATTTATGGAACAATGAATTTTTACTTCAAATTCTTCAGAGAATAAGAAACAAAGAAGACAAAATACTTCTTATATTTTATAAGAATTTAAATGAATATAACAGTTCAAGAAAATTATTGCTTAAATCAGTTCAATAAAAATATGGGAATTTGCTATTGTACTCACTGCCTATATATATATATATATATTTCTGTTACTTTTAGCAGATACAATTTTTCCATTCGACCCGATACTAAACTAATTATAAAAAATTGTTATTAAATGAAATTCCAAAATGAAACTATTTCAAATTGATTTAATTTTATAATTTATATATATTCTTAATCATATTATTTATTTTATGTTACTTCAATAAACAATGAACCAGAAAATATTCTAATATTCAAATGTGTAGCATATTATTTCTTTTTAATCTTAATGCTAGTTCTGAGCACTTTAAAGTCTTAATTATCGCATTATCATTTTAAATTTAGCATTTCCTTTAATTCGTTATTATTTTATTTTTTATTGACAATTTATTCCAATAAGAAGTTAAGTGTGTTTAAGATGCAATAAAACAACGTAAGAACAGCATAAAATATGCTGAAAACAAATCATGAATCTTTTTCTAAAAAAAGAGATTATTAATAATTAATATGATTATACTAACGAATAAATTATCGTATATTAACGTATAAAATAAAAACTAATGAATAAATTAACATAATAAAATAAAAATTAATTAGACTGCATCTATTTAGGTATATCCTCATCATCTAATATTCTGATAAAACGATTTTATAAGATGCATGCATAGGCAATAATATTCAACAGAAGAATGAAATGTAAGCTTGAAAAAGTGAATTATGCCCTATTTTAAGTTCTCATTCTCCCTTCGTACAATAGCATATTATGAGCATGAGGGACTGAACATGAAAGCCCTATTCTTAAATAGATTTTATACAGTATCTCTGGAAAATAGAAAAAGATTTGGCTTAAATTGTAGTCAAAGTTTCTAGTTAAATCTTTTAATCTTGCGTTACTTAGAATTCAAATACGAACTTCATATTCTTTGGTTCGAAAATTTATATATAATTTCGACATTTAAAGTAGTTTTTCTCTTTGTTTAAAATGCTCACACTTTTAATAGGAAACTTTTAAGTGTAACCAATTTTTTGGTTTCTTTTATTGCGAATTAATAATGAATATTATTACTTTTCTTAGTCTTTTTATATTCCGTTACAGCAATATGCCGCTTTTACTTTGTCCGATAGTTAAAATCGGCAGATAAAATAAGTTGTGATTTTTTAGTTTCTAACTATTTCATTTAAAATTATTGGATAAATTTTGTTTGCAAAATGATGAAAATATTTTAATAGCACCTGAAAGCATAAGAATGCCTATTTGTTTACATATTCAGAGTATTAATTAAATATAGGTAAAAAAGAAAAGGATCGTTCATCTAAATAGAGATCTAACTTATCTTGTTGTCTCTCAAAATCCGAATCCATGACTTCAATACAAAAATAAGAATTAACATATTCTGTATTAAATAATTTTGCTGGGAATGAAGAAGATGTTACTGAAAAAAAAAACGATAATATAATTCTTTAATTCATAAAAGGAATCTGAAAATTTCTTGAAAAATAATCATTTTACCTTCTAAAACATTTTTTTAATCAATTTATCTTTTAATATTTTTTTAAATAATACGTCTAATTAGATTTTTTATAAAAGTACAGGTTAAATAAGGGTTTAGAAATATTTGAATTATGTTAGATATTATTTAAACTAAACTAGAAAGCTAATTCATTGGAATTAGCTTAGCATACATTCGATAAGATTTATGTATTTAATTACGAAAAAATTGTATCATTTTTTAATAACATATACGGTTAGCAATGATTACTTTAACAAGACTTTTTTTTTTTTTTTACTTTTCAAGATTAACACATCCTTTCTAAATTATATGAAGGCTATTTTAAGATAATTCCGTAACTTTGAATCGTGTTCAAATAGTAATAATCAAATATCCGAGCCGAAATCTTCCTAATCACTACTATGCGAGAACATTTGATCCATGGCAGATTTAAACGCGGTGCAAATTTTTCAGATCAGATTTTTAAATTTGTAACTTCATTAATAAATAAATAAGTTTTGATGTACTTTTTGAAGTTAATTTAATGCAGTTTTTAATGTTTGCTCTAAAGAATATTATATTTAAATATTTACATAATGAAGAAATTTAGTACCTTTATATAACATCCTCTGAAAGCGAAACGTGAATTTTAAAATCTATCTAGAAAATTGTTAGAATTTTCATACATTTATTTATGGTCGGCATCAATTTTTATAAGGTTACAAATCCTCGTCCTATTAGAAAACGGGATTGGTTACTTAAAAAAAGCTCTTGCTTTTATTAAAAGAAACAAGTACCGCCGGTATGTTTTATAAAATTAAAACTTCAATATTACATATAATCAACATAACAAATATATTATGAAAACAAAATAATTTAAACATATATCTTAGTATTTAAATTATTTTGTAATTTTCTAAACGTCAGACCCAACAAATATTGACAGTTCGTCTTCCGTCAAATCCAGTTTCACTAGAAACATTCGAAGGACGATGGCGTTTTGGTTCAAAATAGTCCCACTCCATGGATGTGTTGACAGAATCTGAATTGAGAGCTGGAGTTCGAAATTTCGCTTCTGTAACTGAACTTGACCGAGATCTTGCTCGGGGTGTCGCAAAAACTTGTCCAGCAAAAGCAACAACCTTTGGAGGTGGTTCGTAAATAATTTCCCCATCATGAGGGGATGGAAATAAAAATTCACGCAGTCCTCCAGATGAAGAGTTAGAAGAATCAGCACACCTTCCATCTTCTTCTGTTTTAAAAGTAGACATAGGAATGCCTTGTTCATTTGAGTTTAAGCTCATTCCGTGGTTATCAAATACAGGAAATTGATTGCTTCTTCTATTTGAGACTTCTTCCTTGTAACTATTTGACACAGCCCGGGAAGCGTTTCTCATTGTCCCTATTAAATTGGGAGTTCTAGGACACTCCGATCGTTGTTTAGTTTTTAATACTACTATGTAAATTACTAAGACAAGAATTATTAGCAAAATGAGAACCACTATAACACTTAACACTATACAGCAAGTCATATTTAACATGTTTACATTGTCAAAAAGGTGATGAACAATCACATGCGAAACATTTTCAGTCATTCTTGTTCACACAGAGATGTTTAATAATTCTAGATGGCATCTTTTCATAATATTTTCTTTTTCGGTCAATAATCTTAACTTTTCTTTCAGACACAAATTGGGTAAATTTGTCTAATATTATCATATCTTTGTATTGCTGCTGCCTATGACGTCTTTGTGATTTCATTTTTTTTGGCCCACATAAATAACAGAGCACAGAAAAATAATAAATAATCATAAGAAATTGGTATAGTAATGAAAATGAGCATCTTCTTAAGACTTCTAAAATAAATGTTCAACAGATGTCAACATTAGAGTTTCGGAAATGAATACCAATTCTGTCTGGTTTAACTCGTCAAATCTGCATTCATTCTTGCTATTCTTCATAATTCAAATTTATTTGTCCAGGTTTTATTCTTCGATGAAAACTACTTTCATAAATTTTTAAAAATATACTTTTACCTCCTAACAAAATCGAGTCATTCAACTTGACAATTTCCAAAATGCCCTTTGGAATTATTGCTAATGATTGGAGACGATCCTCTTAACCATATCACATTTCTTCTAAACTTCAATAACCGCCTTAAAGGCTGAGGTGATTATACTGTAATAGGAGCTGTGATTCAAATTTTTAAAAGGGTAGCTTATATCACAGTAATTTGCTTGGGAATCTAGATGTTTCATATTCTTCATAATAGAGTTGACTTTTGACAAAACTTCCTTCACTAAAACTCTCTAACACTCGTGTTTTTGGCACAAACAAGTTTTCGGATCTTTTTCAAAGTTACTAATCCACATTATTGATGAGATGTCAAAGTGAGTATTTTGGCAAGACTTGATTTTAAAACATGCAATGTCAGTAAAATAGTTTGTAAAAAACATTTTTCAGTTGCAACTGGGATAATATATATAACAGGGATAATATTATAAATAAATAAATAGTGATAAAAATATTCACTCCATTGAATTTGGCACAATAAATTAGCATTATACTAGAGCTGAAAAAAGTTCAAATGCGGTTTTGGTACTGAATCCAATACAAACAGAATAATATTTTCTTTCTATTCTTTTCACACACTGAGTGATTATCGTTAACTTACCTGTAGAATGATGGTTGCTAGGGAAAAAAAAAAAAAAAAAAAAAAAACGTTTTTCAGTTACACATTCATTTCCATGATCTATTATTCGGCCTCATATATAATTAGTTTAGCTACTACACTGTTTCTCTGCTATCTCTTAACCGCAGTGGAAAAGAAAAAGGTCATCGAATTGTAGAAGCATTACTATATGATAGTAAGAAAGAAGCGTTAGTTAGACAGCTTAAAAAATGTTAAATAACATTTAACATTCACATCTTGGCAAGTTTTATTTCTATTGTTCAACAATGAAGATGCGTATTCTATTTTATATTGTTAAAAGCACTCAAGTGCATCCTCTATTTAAGGAGATAAAAATCTCATGAAATAGAATGATATATCAAACTGCATAAAATTTTTTCTTTTACCCTTGAACAAATGGGATTCAAATTTCATGGTGATCAGTGAAATGCATATTGTATGTTTCCCAAAATTTTTAATCTTAATGTAAAATGGAAATATATATATATATATATATCTATAATAATTGTAACTTTCACCGGTAACCAAACACTGTTGCATTATTTAATGTGACGTTAATCAAAATCATTAACTCAAAAATCAGACTTCGGGGGTAGGAATAAAAATGCTTTATGAAATTTAACGTACATGCATAGATCTATTTTTTTTTACTTGATTTGTAGATACGGACGAGCAGTTTCTCTTAAATGTTGGTAATATGTTAATCGCTCAAGAAATTAATATGTTTTATTCGGAAAAAACGAAATTTAGGATTCAGGATACTTTATGTGCTAAAATTCAAATTCCAAATGAATCAAAATAGTATTTTCCGGTCCTTCTGAACACTGAAAAGATATACATAATCATCCTACTTAATTGCATAATTGTTTGAATTTGGAATTGATTGAAACATAAACTGATTAAATTTATTAAACAGAAACATAAATTGGAATTTATTAAACAGAAACTCTTCCATTAGTTAAAGAAGAGCTTTCTGTAAATGTGGAATATGTTATTTACGAACAATAAGTTGTATATTTTATTAATGAAATAAAATATATTAATATAGTAAATAGTTGGATAAAATTTCAATAATTTAGTTAATAAATCTTTTTAATTTATAATATAATGAGAAGGGCTTCCATTGAAGATATGAAATCGTTCCATTACCCAAATTAATTAAAAAAACAAATCTCTCTCTCTCTCTTTTGAGATTTGTCGATTTTAGTATACAGAGCATTGACTCAAATACCTATAAAATCAATTATTACTCCTATTTCTTAGAAGCAATGGATGTGTGAAAATCGCTGAACATAAGTTCAATTCATCATATTTTATAGGGCACAATATTACATTGAATGGTAAATAAAATTTTATAAAGGTAAGCCATGTATATAACATTATTACTATTTCCTGTTTTTTTTAATAAATTGCTGTGTTATATGAATCAGTGTAATTTCAAAAAATAACATTAACTTTCAAAAATTAAAAAAGAATCTGACATATTAACATTTTTTATTACAGTAATTATTACTGGAAATATGAAAGAGAAATAGGTATCAAATAATCTGAAATGCTATTATTAGCCATAAGTACGTTCTCTTTCTGATAAGATATTTCCGCCTTCTGACAGAAATTTTTTTCAACTTTATATTCGGTTTAAAAAAAAAATCTGTCATTGCTTTATTTTAGAAGTTTTTGCATTTGTCTTTATTTGGTGTAAAATACAGCATTACGCCACACTTCTTTTTTACTAATACTTTTTTTTTTGCTAAACACTCTTTTTAAATATAAATTTGCATGTTATTCGGGATTTCTCTAATATAAAATGAAACATTTTTGGCTCTTAAAGGTTTCCTTTTACAGCTCAGGGATTTCTCAAATTTTCGAATGGTGTTAAGTAAAATCTTAGATGAATGATAATTTTTTCCTTCTGTTATTGAACTGTATTAGAGTGGAGAATTTTAGAAGTACTGTGATATACAAAGGCATGTATATCCCAGGAGTGGAATGACGTTGCCTTCCATTTGCGGAGTTACAAGAAATGCATTTCTCTTCCCTTTTTTCAAATATTAATTTGTGTTTCTTACCTTAATTTTATTTAAACATTTTTTGCATTATTTAGTTTTAATGATTGCTTCAAAAAAATACTTTTTAATCAATCATATTTTTTCATACTTTTTAATTAATATTTTTTCTTATTTTTTTTTTTTTTACTGTGAATAATTTTTGAACTAAAATATTCTTTAAAAATAATAAAAATATCGTAATTTAAAGTCTAGATTTGTGCTCAGAGATTATGTATAATACTATAATTTTGTGGTATTTGTTTGAAAACAACTCTTTTTGATATAACGTGTAACTGGGCAGGCATCTAAAATGCTGATTTCATTTAGATGATGTGTAGAAATTTTACTATCGGGCAATAATTATAAGAATTTAGTAATATGCACTTTTTGGGATATAAATAGAAAAAAAAATCATTTTATTAAATTAAAATTCTTTTGCAACTCTGCTTGTTTCTAAGATGAAGAGCCGATACTGCTGTCACAATAATATAGTTAATATGTAAAAACGGTTTAATTAGTTTTTACAACATTAATAATTTATTTAACATAATATGGGTTATTTATGTTTTCTTCAAATCAAAATATAAGCACGCATATTTTTTTAATAAAAAAAAATCTTTCCAAATACTTTATACTTGTAATCAACTTTGTAATAACATTAAAGTACTTATCAAAACAGTATTTTTTAATATATCTGTATTAAAATTGTATGCAAAGGGAAGAAATCTAATTTATGATAATATTAAAGCAATAATAATAATAATAATAAAAAACCCCTAATATTCATTTTTTACTCGGGGCACTAAAAAAACACTATGCAATCTTTATTGTTCTTTTAAATTCAAAGGAAATATATGACTCTTCTACTAACCAGAAATAGATTCTAATAATTTTGCAAAATTCGTTTCAGTTTTACTGATAAAAGTGTTAATATTTGAAACAAATGTGGCATTAGCAGTGAAAAAGAAATCTTCGAAATAAAAGAGAACTATAAAATCAAGAATACAATCAACAAGAAAGGAAGTATGATGAAAATATATCAGCCATATAAGTTTTATTGCCTTCTTATGAACTCTGAAAAAAAATTGATTTTTTTAATGATATTTCTATACTCAATGCTAAGCCATTTATAAATCAGAAGAATAATTTAGGTAAAAAAAATCTAATAGCTTATAATATCTGCTGGTTTCACAAAAAAATTTGTAAATATCGCCAGTTAACAATAATATCACTTTCTATGATAGTAGTGGAACTGGAAAAAATAAGAAAGAAAAAATAAACTGGGGAAAAGTAAGGATTCAGAATCTAGTTCCGCTTTTTAAATTTGTCATCAGCTTTTGGCTTAAGAGATTAAATCTTATAATAAAAGAATAAGAAATCTGTTTTATTTCCTAAGAATTAATTTATCATCTTTATATTAATAAAAAAAACTCCTTGAGATAAAATATGATTTCATTTATTTCTGACTTATCCACATTATTAACATCTTTTTAAATAGAATTTAATTTGATATTCGTTTTGTGTATTGATTGCAGATTTCTGACACGTATTTCACTATAATTACGTCATTATACGCATACCTACAAATCATTTATGTATTCAAGTCTGGTTCTACACATTATCGATCGCAGTTTAAAGTATATAAAAGCCAACAAACTATTAGTTTAACATGCACTTTTCCTCGCTGAATTGAGCGAGAATTTCCCCAAGGCTGCGTCCAAGGATAAAATATGTAGTTTCTCGGCAATTTCGTCTTCTGAAATGTCCTCTGATTCATAACTCACAAAATATCGATCCGCTAGAGGACGCGTTAACGGCCAAGGCCATTTCGGGGCCTAACGATCTCAGAAGCCATATGGTGTGGTCAGAATGACCGTAGACAATGGTAATGTCGATTTTTTTTCGGTGAAAGATATGTTTGCACAGATATTAGGATCTTTTTTAAACAAATCAACCTGTTTTATTGCCTCTTTCCACACACATACGCTCTGGGATATGTTAGGAATAAATATACGCCAGCAGTAAATATTGGAAAAAAGTGAAATGATGATAAATATGAAAATTTATTTGCCTCTTCTGTGTAACAAGGCCATTTGCTTATTAGGTATTAGCGATAAATACATTTTTCTACCCAAAAGAGGAAGATTGAGAATGAAGTTTGGTTGCTTCATATTGTTCAAGCGTATTACTTCAGACACAGAAAAAAATCGGAAGGGTACAGCAGGCTGAACATCAGATAAAATTGTGCTATAAATGAAAAGAAGTATTAAATTCTCATACGCTTATTTAAAATAGTATCTTTTGATAATCATCTGTTTTGCCTGGGATTTAATTATATTTTAGAAAACATTTGCACATCTATTAAATTGCTATTGTTGAAAAGATAATTTTTGAATGTTTGAAATGGTGTAAAAATCATTTTTAAACGATAATATTATGGAAAAAACATCAAAATTTCAATTAATTTTTAATTAATTAGAACTTCAAAAAATCGCTCCTAGATGGATATTACTATCTCTTAAGGTACATATGTGCCAAATTTCGTTGCTATAGGTGAAGCGATCTAACCTGTTTTATATTAGTAGAGACCTAAACTTGGGTATGGCTCCATTCAAAATTTTTGATATCTAATTTACTTCTTTAAAAATTTTGATTATAATTTATTCTATAATATACTAATATGAGTAAATAAGAAACATCAACATCTCTGACTAAATAAATTTTCTTATGGTTTCGAACGGAATTTCTTCCTTGTGCCTTTTTAAACGTGTTGAGTATAATTCAAATGTTTGAATGGCCAACAGTTTCTTGAATACTTCTTTTAAGATATAATTTAGTTTGTAATGCAGATAGAGAAAATACATATTTTCTTTTCTTCGCTTTTCAGTTTTTCACAATCAATTTTAATTATAATTTTTTGATAGCCTTTTTAAATTGATCTTTTTTTATACATACATAAAAAATAATTTTACTACGAAATATTGCTATATTGTCGCAACTTTATATTACATGTCAAAAACTGACATTTTTTAAATTAAAAATAATCTGTACGTGACTGCATTATTCATAAATTCACATATCTGTAGACGTTTAGGTAATTCAAAAGTTATTTTAGATGAATTTCAAAAATGCTAAAATATAATCCTTTGTAAGTTTTTTGCTGAGAATACTTTTTGATAAATGAAAATAATTGAATATCAATAACTTTTATAAAAGGCAGACCATGCTATTAAATAATCATAGTACAAATAAATCACTACATTAAAGATCTTGTTTCGAACTGAATAACAATTTATTTTCATTTGAAGAATGTCATTTTCTCCTCTCGAAAATCAAATATTATTCGAGTTAAGTAAATATTATCGGTATTATTTCTGATATAATAAAAAGAACATGAAATTCGAACCATGAAGGTTGTAGCTAGTAAAAATAAAGTTGACTGTTTATTTTAGTCATATATTAAGAGCTTTTTTAATAATTCTTTTCATTTCTTATGGTCATATATGATAAAACTCGGATCGCGTGTTAAATAAGCATGAGTCTTTATGCACAGTAATAAAATGTGGAAAACAAACAATATTTTCTTATTCCTTTTTTTAGAAATTACTTCTTTTGAATGAAATTAATATTCGTATAATTAAATTGTATATTCACCAAGGCATCCTTAATAAATATACAGAATAATATAAATATCCGAAGTGTATGTAAACAGTATTCTTATTTCCACGTATAAGAATACTGATTCTTTTCGTATATTTCGAAAGCAAAAAACTGCTACTTATTTTTGCAAATGTAGATGATTTGTCACTTATCTTAAATAAAATTCAGCAATAATATCCAGAAATAGACACTAAATTATTTTAGATCGGTGGAGTAATTCAGCATGAAATATATACAAGCATGAAATATTTTAAAGCATTATGATTCCTTCCTTTTGACATTTCTATCTATTCATGATAAGGCTCTAACATGCCAGGAACTTCTCATTTTCCGAAAAGATAGTTCGATTTTATTGCCCTTATAACATGGCTAATGCACGTATATGTATTTCTTTTTTTAAAATGAAATAGGATAAGTTGAGAAGATACACCATATCGAAATAAGTAGTAACAATGCCTTTCTTTACATTCATGCGATACTAAATTTTCGCAAAATTTCGTATTGAACGACAGCAGAATTACATTATTTGGTGCCGTCTTATTAAAACTCTATCGGAATTGTTCTTCCATTTTGTTTCTCAAATTCGCTAACTCTACGCGGCATTAATACCTGTTCAAAAACAGTATCAACAGTAGTACTCAATCAAGAATAAATTTTATTCCGTCGAAGGATCGACATTCAGTAATAATTTTCCAACAAATCCTCTTTTGCATAATAGAGAAAATGTGGAGTTGGAACTATGTCTTGTCGACTGATACATGCACTGCACAAGTTCGAGATATTTGAAGGTTAATACTGTATATTTTAGCGTATTAGGTTTTCAAAATAAGTCCAATATCATTGATAACATCTTCTTATTGCAAAATTCTCATATTGTCATTATCTACTAATTTAGGTTTAATTAAAATAAATAAAAAGGAATCCATATAGCTTGTTATAATTTCCATTTTTCTTTTTCAGTGACGACACCTGCTTTGATCGGGATATGCCTGGGCAGCACTTTTTTCTTGATATCCCTGGCTGCAGTCACTTGCTTCTGCTATCGCCGCCGATCATCGGGAAGCGCCTCTCAGAAGCTGACTTCAGTGCTGAAGAAGAGCCACCACCCAGACAAACCCCTGGTTCTCCGTAAACCGACGGCGGTCAAGAGCCCCAGCAGCGGCTCAGTCGGCGGTCCGGTTCTGATAAAAAAGAGCCCCAGCCCGACTCAGTCGAAGATATCCCCACCAGGAGGGAGCACCAGAACTTCTCCGACAGGCAACGGGCACAGATCACCTTCGAGCAAAGATGAGAAATGTGCGGCCGGCCTGTCCTCGAATCATTCCTCCAGGCAGAACTCGCCGAATGTCGAAGACAAGAATTACATAGAGAATGAGAACGAGAAGCTCAAAAACAGCAACAGGAAGGAAGACGTGGAGGACAACAAAGAAAAAGAAGTTCTGGTCGAAAAACAATGCAAATTAGGACAGCTGCATTTTAGGTGAGATATTTTTGAAGCAAGATAATTTTTTAATCTACTTTTTAAATGATGGAATTTTTCATCTTAATATCAAACAATAAAATACAGGAAAATAATCTTTCCTTTTTTTTTTTTATGCTTCTATATAGATTCTTACCATTTGAAATCCTTATGAAATGTACTTTTGAAAAAAGTTACAGCATATTTTTTTTTTAAAATTACAGTTAGTCATCCCGTTACAACAGAATTAAGCCGTATAAAAAGGGATTAAGTTATAGCCCTCGAAGGAAGTATGTAAACGACCGACTTTCTTCATAAAAATTTCAGCTTCTCTTTCTTAACCAAAAATTCAGTTATAGAAAGTCGCATGTCTTAGACCTTTCGAATTAGTGGTGCGGAGGACAAGCGAATCTGTAACTAAGACTTCGGCCGTTTGTTTCGCTTGTTTTGTAAAACATGCGGCATAAATGAAGGACCATTTGCTTAAATTTTATTTCAAATAATTCATAGGAAAATTTCTTTCTTGTTTTGTACAAATATTACTTTGTACATCAAACTGAAAATTTTATTTAGAAAAAGGAAGTATTGCATATCAGAAAATAAAAGAACGTAGTCTTTACGTAATTTCATTAAGAGTAATTTACTGATATGCATTGAATAATAATTTTTTATTTGTTATTTGTGGTATTTGATTACCAGTTTGTTCGTTGAGAATATTGGCTTCTCTGACTCTTAAACTATTAATTTTAATTGCATTGTTCTAAAATTATAGTCCATTATTAAATAAAAATGAATTTAGTGAATAAGTCTATTATAAATCACCATGCTTGCAAATTAAAACACTACGAAATAAAGGCAGAAATGAAAATCCTATTTCAGAGTGAATGTCTGAAGAAAATAATGTCAAAATCACGAGATTAAATGATTCGATACAACAATTAAAATAATTAAATTTTTATCATTATTATAAAATTATTGTTACAAATTTAAATCAAATTAATTTTTTAAAAAAGTTATTAAAATTAGAAAATAAAATTGAACGAAATTCAACTGTATATCTTATAGAAGTTATAACTGAAAAACATAAAAACTTGCTAAATTTTTAATTAACTTTTAGACATTGAAAAGGTGACAAATAACTTTTTTCTCGTCTTGGAAAGTACATTTTATCAAAATCGGATACAAACTGTTAACTTTTACAAAAAGATTTATATATAAAAAATTCATATTATATATAATAATATATTTTGGTTGCACATAAAATTTAGTGTATATACCTGTGAGATTTTTAAAATTTTTGAAAATATATTGTTTTGGTTTTGTAGATTGAAGTACAATCCTGAAAAGCTATCTTTGCAAGTGAGTATAGTGCGTTGCACCGACTTGCCGCCAAAGGATTCCAACAATGGATCATCAGATCCCTATGTCAAGCTTCAACTGCTTCCCGAGAAACAACACAAAGTGAAAACTAGAGTCTTGCGCAAGACTGTAGATCCTGTATACGACGAGGACTTCACATTTTACGGCATTAATCCAAACCAGTTACATGCGACGACACTCCATTTTGTAGTGCTCAGCTTCGACAGATACTCTAGGGATGACGTGATTGGTGAAGTAATATGTCCTCTGTCAGGAGTAGACTTTAAGGAATTGGAAAAGCAGTTAGAAATGACTAAAGAAATCACGCCGAGGAATCTGAAGGTAACTACTCACTTCTTACCGCTCAAAATTTCAAGTATGTGGTAGTGCCTTCGTTATAAATAAATTTTGGAAAGATCATTCACTATTTGTATTTAACAACAGAATTTCCTAAAAATATTTTCCCTTCTTTTAAAATGCAATAAAATTTCAACCGAGTTTCAATTTAATACCGGTTATGAAAGGTTTTTTAAAAAAATCTTTTTTTTTCCCTAGAAATGTTTTTTTAAATAAAAAAAATTTAATCATAGTTCTGAAGTAAAAAGGGTTTTAAATTTGAAAAATGAATGAAGAAAGAGAAAACGATCAATAAGTAGACATGCACACATAAGGGGAAAAAGCTTTGATTTAAAAATTCCCGTTTTCACGAGACATCTATCTATCTTGTGAAAGAACTGTTAAGACATGCCAATTTAAAACCTGGTTTTAAAACTCAAATCATAACCTTAAATAGTGATAATACTTACATTGTAGCAAATCACACAATCCTTCAAAACCCCCCATCCATTATTAAAAGATACATAACTATATTGTGGACACTATTTCCTATGTCGTAAAGCATTAAGCTATCATATGTTACTGTACGTATAAATTCATCAACGAAACTTTTATAATAGCGAAAATTTTGAAGACATATCCGCTTGTTTCATCATAATCTTGATCGGAAAATCACTTAAAAAATTTAGCCCATTTCTTAGAGCAATATCTGGCCAATTTCCAAATAAGTACTTTTCTATAATAAAGTTTTAATGGGTTCTGTTAAAAATTATTCAATTTAGTTAAATGATTTCAAGATAAGAAGGTGCGCACTTCCGAAAAACTGAGATATTAAAAAAACTAATGTCTCGAGTAAATTAATATTAAGATGACCAACATTGGTGAAGGAAAATCGGGATATAGAAAACATTAATTCTGGTGTTGGTGAAAAAGTAATTGTAATACACGTAAATAATAGTTAACGCTACCATTGTTGGATTTTTAAGATTCTTAAAATATTCCTATTAATCTTTCACTCTCTTTTGAAATAGTAATTTCTAATATCAGAAAAAAACATGAAATAGAATAAATTTATAAACAAAATTCAATGTTATTTACCATCATGTTCATTGTTGGTAAAATTATTGTTTTTAAATGACATATTTTTGAATTAAGCTGTAAGCAATCTGATTCATAATTACAGACTTCCGATGTTCCTTCTAGTCAATAACTTTTTTTAAATATCTTATTCATAATTATAAAAATAATGTTTATCTTTCTTTTTGGAGATGTTATAAGTAGCGTTTCTCTACCGTGCTTAATTTTTACCATACATTTATTTAAATGTTTCATCTATTAAGTTCTACATAATTCATCTACTAAGAAAATTCTAATAGAATAGATTATTAAACAGTTTGTTATAATATTTGAAAAAAGTTTGTTTTCTGTACTATAAGCTCAAACTTATCTATAACAAGAAAAAAAAAAGCAAAAGTAAATATACTTCATTATGTAGCTGAAGTTTATGTTTCAAATACAAAATTTTTTATTTTTATGGATTGAATATGAAAAAAAAAATGTTATAATTGGATTTCTTATTTGATAGCTATAGTTCTTCATAAATTATTATGATTAACAAAGATATTCAATTAAGTCTTTATTAAGCATATGATCTCATTGTTAATTTTTTTGTATTAAAAAAGGAAAGTTACATTTTATCTCTTTGTGCTAAAGTATTAAAAGATAAAAATACTTAAAAATTAAATAACCTAAAAATAGTTTAAAAAATTAAATAATAATTATATAATTCAATAATATATTATAATATTTTAATATAGTATGTATGTATAAATTTTTTGCAATATTTATACAATATAATAAAAAATTTTGCAAAATGCGGACGTTGTGAAGCAACAGTTTCAAAAATATTCAATGAAACTTTAAAAGAAATTCCTTATTTTCATAATAGCTGATTAGCTTCACCCTCTTCCAACTCATTTTTATTTTCAGATCCGTTACCAAGGACGAGGCGAGCTTCTGGTGTCACTTTGCTATCAGCCGGCTGCAAATAGACTCACAGTTGTAGTTCTAAAAGCTCGCAATCTGCCCAAAATGGATTTCGCTGGCCTTTGTGGTGAGATGACATTCATTATTCTATGTTAGAATTTTGCAAGGATTTCTTACTCACGTTTTGATGTACTAAGGCTTTGAAATTTTATTCTCTTTTACTGAACTGTATTTTTGATAATGATGTACTATTTTAATATTATCAGAATTTCATTATCAGTTAATCATTAATTTGATTTTTATTCAATTTTCATTAATTCCACTTTAATGACAGTATTAGATATCAAATATGAGAAAAATTAATTTTAAGTTTTCATATTTTAAATAATGAATAATAAATTAAAAATATATAGACAAAAAGTATCTATTTTGATACACTAAATGCTTTCTTAAAAATACTTCTTCTTTTATACTATGTACTAAGGCTTTGAAATTTTATTCTCTTTTACTGAACTGTATTTTTGATAATGATGTACTATTTTAATATTATCAGAATTTCATTATCAGTTAATCATTAATTTGATTTTTATTCAATTTTCATTAATTCCACTTTAATGACAGTATTAGATATCAAATATGAGAAAAATTAATTTTAAGCTTTCATATTTTAAATAATGAATAATAAATTAAAAATATATAGACAAAAAGTATCTATTTTGATACACTAAATGCTTTCTTAAAAATACTTCTTTTATACTTCTGTAGTTTTTAAATTTTTTTACACGATTAAATTTTTTCATTGAATTCATCGAATTAAATATTATTTTATTATCTTCTATAGTATATTTCAGTAAATAATATATTTATATTATTTATATATTTACATATATATTAGCTATAATCTTTATTCTTCAAATACTACTACATATTCTGCATAATTCAAAATTCATATGAAATATTTAAAATTCACTAACCTACTTAAAATAAAAATATAGCAAACTCATATGCTAAAAGCCTTCAGTAATTAAAAAAAACTGCTTATAAATTAATACTATAAATGCTTATAAATGAATTGATCCATTTATAAGCATGAAGATATTTTTATTGTTTTTGACATAGGATAGAACTATTGAAATATGAAGCTCCTCTAAGTATTTTTTTAAATGCATTTAAATTCAAAATTCACAATAATCATATTTAATATATGCAAAAAATATATGATCATCCAACAAACTATTAACAAAATCTCTAATTATATTAATCCTGATTTAAATAATGTATTTTATAACTAATGTATTTTTTACTTGGAAGAAAAAGTCTTTATTGCAACTTTCATTCACTAGGAATTGTTGCTACAGATATACTACATTTTAAACATCATTTCTCATAAAAAAGCACCCTAATTCATTTTGAGAATATTTTAAAAATATTTTTCATTTATGCTAATGAAATACTTTATTTTTATAAATTAATATTTTTATGGTAGAATATTATTTCCTTTCATTCTTTTTGTTAGTCAAGCTCCTGTAATATATATTTCCCATTCTAAGGTGGTTTTATCGTAATTTTCTGTTATGTTATTAATATAAATTTTAAAATGAATTTTGAGATTTTAAGGATATATTACAAGCTATCATTTAAGGAAGCAATTTTTAATTCGATTAACCTCTTACACTAATTTATTAATTTAATTACTTTTTTTATAATTATTTAAGGATGAATTTTAAATTCCATTCTAAAATTTATTCATTTGGTTATTAATTATTAATCCATTTTTTTTTCAATCCCTGGCAAGTATTTTTTTTGTTTGGTCACGTTTAAATAAAAATATTTGAAACATAGATTTAATATATTCTCTAATGCATCATTTATAACAATAAAATAACTTATGGTTTTTATTCTTTAACCACAATTACAATTTTTAATGATTTTTTTAATAGATTTTCAGAGTTTTTTTTTTTAAACAAATTTCAAATTAGAGCTTTGTTTTTTTTCACTACGACTTCGAATGCTAAAAATTATTTTGACATTCTATTAATTTTTCCTTATTGACTTCATTCAATGCAGGATTCAATTTGCAAACAGTAAACACATATACCAAGTGGTGAAAAAAGATAAATTCTGTTCGAATTTTGTAAGAATAGTTCAAAGGTCAGTTACTTACAGACATCAAAAGTAATCATGGCAGAAACAAACTGATATTTCCTTATCTTGCAGACCCTTACGTGAAGATATACCTACTCTACAATAACCAGCGGATTGCGAAAAAGAAGACCCACGTAAAAAAGCGCACCACAAACCCGGTCTTTAACGAGTCTTTCGTGTTTGAAGTCCCTTACAATGAGGGCCTCGAGAACATCAGCCTCGAATTCCTGGTCCTCGACTGGGACCGCGTCACGAAGAACGAAGTCATCGGAAGGCTGGAACTGGGCCCCAAGAGTGGAGGGCCCGCACAACAGCACTGGAACGAGGTCTGCAACGCACCCCGTCGCCAGATAGCCGAATGGCACAAGCTGAAGGAGTGATACTGTTTCGAGATTCAAACATAAACTGTATATATGTATATGTGTTTAGTATGAATTCTGTGCCATGAGCAAAAAGGATATTCTCCTCTCTGGAAGCGTTTAATGACACCTTTCTAGATCATACATCCACTGTCTATGAACTGCTTTTGTAATGCGATTAAAAAAAAAAGAGTATTCTTTGCGTTCGATTCACGGAGAATACTCTCGATACGAATACGATTTTCCTGGAAGTATGCTATTGCTTTTTGAAGGGCAGTGTTGTAACTAATTTAAAAATGAGACAGTGGAAATAATACGAGATGAAATGTTTTTTTATATTGCTATTATTGGTTCTCGATATATTTTTGAAATCCATGTTGGTGATGATATATTTTAATATGCAATTTGTACATTTTCTTATGCGTTGAATGTGACTGTACATGTGTGTATAAACTTAATATTTCTTTAAGGAATATAATTTTTTGCTTTCCTGTTTTAGATGATGTGTCATTAAACGCTCAGGAGTCAATCAGTCAAAAATTAAACTAGAGATAAAACGGCTTTGAATTTCAAAATATTTATTGACACGTTTCTCAAATTGGATGATTCAGCCGAAAATCGCAAATAACTAATAAAAAAAGGATATGTGGAATGATTTTGCTCATGGTGCACTAACACGAGTTAATGGACAGGATTAGTATCTCCCGAAATGTTATGTCTGTCTGTCATTATTCCTTGGTGGCCTCTCCATGAAACATATGCTTACCAATATATTTTTGTTCCATTTCCACAAATATCATGTTTCCTTCCCTTGAAATGTCATTTTTAGAGCATTCACCTACTGTTATCTAATCCAGTGCTTTGTGAAATGCATTCTAATCCGTTTCAATTTGGAACGAAACGGATTTCATCTTTGAAAAAAAATTACGAGGAAAACAATTCAGAACAATTCTAGAATTAAATAGGCTTGTGCCGTCGATGTTTCTCAATTTAACCTGATGCAATGATCCAATTGCTTATTTCGTTTGCTTTGAAATTTCTGTACATGCACTTATCTGAAATATTGAAACTTTTTCAGCATATATACAATTGTTAAGCTTTAAGGTTGAGTATTAATTACACCGGGGTAAATATTCTGTATAACACAAATAATAATGGAAATAAACTGATAAATTAAATGAGCAATAATTCTGCAATTTCAGTTGGGATAATGTTCAGACTTTTTTAAGAAGTGATAGATTTTCATTCGAAGCAGTGCAAAGCAAGATTTTGTAAATTAATAACAATTTAACGTTAGAAAATAATAGAAAAAGGTGATAAATTGAAGTTTATACTGAGTGTGGTTATATATTTTTCTTCAGAGAATTATTATGAGAGTTTTTATTATCAATAAATTAGAAAAACCAACATAACGATTGTATTAATATTATGACTAAAGATAGAAGTTGGTTTTTAGTAGCTCAAAAAATTGTTTTCCAATAACAGAAAGAAAATACACAGGTACAACATTTTCTTATAAAATGGTATTTTGAAATAATACAATAGGGAGAAAAAGTAAAAATATGCATTTATGTGCGTAGCAGTGTGTTGTTCATTATAGGAGTTTTTTGATATTTTTCTGATACTTTGGATCCCCTTCAGACACCTTAGCTACGTTTCTGATCCATGTAATAACATAATAAAAAAAAAGGAGTTGCTTGGGGGAAGGCATCAATATGTTGATGGGGCTGGTTTTTGATAATTAGTTTTAAAAGAATGAATCGAACAATATAAAACTTTTTCGTTCTGTGTATAGAAAACCGAAACTTTATGCTCATACACTCATAAGTAAATTATTTTAAAAATGAAAGTTCACCACATTTCGGACAGAAGAAATTTGTAGGAAGGTTTTCAGGATCGGGAATGTATACTTGTTGCTAACAGGTTTAGATTTATTGAAAATGTTTTCAAATCATCGGTTCGCAACTGCTGTTTTCTGAACTATATTATTATGTTATCGGTGTTTATCTTGAAACTTGTATAGAGGATGTAAAAAATAAGAATGTTTTGTTGAACGATGCTGTTTCATGCAGTACAGGTAAGGTATCAATGTTGCAGTTGGGATTCTTAAAATGTGCATTGATATTTAACAATGGTGAATAAAGAAATTTGTGATGACTATTTGTGTTTGATTATTTATTAATCCATTTAATCTAAAATTCCTGAAAATGATAAAACTTTTAATCTAATTGCAGCAAGTTATTGGATTTCCATTCCATCAAAATTTTACCTTCAGTAAGGAAAGAAAGAAGATATTTTATTATTATCAATAGTTCCAGCAAAACTACAAAACATGCACATATTTACAAATTCTTTTTTTTTTTTTCAGAATCTATTAGTTGATCTACGGCATCTTAAGAAAACAAACATGAAATAACCTAGATGCATGTTTTTCCTTTGATTTCTTTAGAATACCAGCCATTTTTCAGCGAAACAATTTATATTCGATGGCAGAAAACAAATAGAAAACATTTTTAATAACGTTTTATTCACTTACAATAAGATGTAATACATTTAGACTTATTTCAAAAAACAGAAAAATTATTCTGAAAAAAAAAGAAAAAAAGAGAGAGATTTCAATTCTAATCATTGAAAATCAAAATGAATTTCAAATTAAACAAAAAGTAAATCGTTGCTTTCCATCAAATATATTCAATCATTGTACAAACAATTGTAAAATAGTTCCATTGCTTGAATTTGCCATTTTATTTGGCTAAAATGACATCACACCATATTAAAATTACAGATCCTATAACAACAGTTAGCTAAAGACGATTACGACTCTATTTTATATATCCTAAAAAACTCCCTTGAAATAAAAATACGACAGAATTTCAAATATTTATGAAATGAGACCGCGCGCCCACACACACATATTAAAAAAAAAAAACATTTACATAAACGGTAGAAAAAGAATAGTTTGTTCAGAAATTTGTTAAAATTTAAGTTTTACTACATGATTCCATCAATTTTCTTGCCTATGATTTCTCAACATTAAAAATTATAATAATTGTTGAAGATGATTTACTTTTTGTTAACAAGAAATTGCCGCATCCTTTCACGATAATTCTAGATTCAGGATAATTAGCAAGACTTTTATTGTAGACAATAGCTTTTCCAAATATTAGATTAGAGTCTAATATACCAATGTCAATCAACACGAAAATGTAATATGAAATGTGGTAAGATGTTCAATTATTCAATTGTATTGTATAGAGAGATTTTTTGATCCAAACACTTCATATGTATTTTTAAGTCACTAGAACAATTTATATTTTATATTCTACATAGTACTTAAATCATCAATACTAATTCGATCACAATATTAACCATATATACATATATAATATAATTTTGGAATAAATATTTGGGTTAGATAATATAGAAATTGCAGGAATTAAGATATCCGTACTACATGCAAACTGAATTAATCATGCTTAATTGAATAATTTGTTATGCAGTTAGACTATATGGGCAAATAATTGGTCTAAAAATCCTCAGAAAATTAATAAATCTCTATTACTAATAGAAAAGTACTTCAGTTCTTGAAAATCTTAGTCACTACTTTTAATACTCTTAATTGATTATTCTTTAACAGTCATTTTAATTCAGGCTTCAACATGTTTTCAACATATTAAAATTTATCTTAGTTTACTTTTTTTATTTTAGAAACTTAATGAAAACATGCATTTCTTTGTAATGACCCCTTATTACACATCATTCATATTTGCACAAAATAATATTTAAAAAGATGCTTGATTACGTTATATTATGGGAAAATGATGAAAGAGGCCGGACCTGACTAATTATGGTTTACAAAGTGTTAATATTAATCTTTATAACTAATAGAATTTGCCTTTTTTTATTAAATTTATTTATTTTACCACTAAGCTGATAATATTTTTCTAACCGATCTGGCTGCGACCTTCCTTATCTCAGCTTCTCAGTCGCAATATATAATTGGTTTAGAAGGAGAAATATAACATTTATTTATTTATATTTTATTTGACATAACTTTTTATTCCCTGTAAATCGATTTTATCTTTAAGATGATTTAAAATTGCTTAATGCCTTCTTCCATTTCAGCAAAAGTATCTATTACTTTTTTAAAAAGCAACTTTCGAGTGAAAAATTTTTGTTGTTTATTTTTTGATACTGGAAAGTAGGAAGTAGCAATGTCTGTGCTTTTGTAATTATAACCCTCCGAATAGAAATCCCCTTAGTTTTGCCACTTTAAAACCCTATGATTATACCACTAGTAAAAAGATTAAAATTAAGAAATAAAAAAAAAAATACAAATAGCTATAGAGAACTCTTTAGATAATCTAATCTTTTTTTTAAAAAATAAATGCTCTCTTTTGAAAACGTCAAATTAACGATATATTCATTAGATGTTTAATTTTGGCGAGACAATAATGACATAAACCAGGCCCTTAATTTTTAAAATTAAATGTTACTCTATATTAGAAAATTTCAGAACCTATAAATCATACTAGCATCTGCTGATAATTCGATAATAGTGTTGTAATAATGTTAATATATTACAGACGAGAGACGGAACATCGATTCTCATATTACATGTACTATTGAATGAGAAACTTCAATTTAAGCATTAAATTGATATCTTTCAAATTTAAATGAAGTGAATATCCTTTTAAACAAATAGGCTCATCGTTATTAAATTGAGAATTAAAAAAATGTTACAAATTTCTATTTGTTTCACATTTATTCATTACAAATTGATTAGGATTCTTTTCCATAGATATACATTCAATAGATGTTAAAATATTTTTTTAAAAAAAGCTACCACGAAAAAAAATTAATTAAATTCTCAAGCAGGTAGTTTCGAATAAACTATTATTTAATTAAATAGACAACAAATTTTATTCATTCATCTTATCGTTTGTTTGAATCAGAACAATTCTTCACGATTCTTTGACAAATAGTTCAAAAGTTTAATGAAAGTTTCATTTGGTTATAGAATAGAGAGCAACAGAATTTTAAAGAAAATTTTGTTAGCGAAAATAAGTTAATACATTTACAAGTATTATAAAGAATTTTATAGCATTATTCATGTTTTAATAAGTTTAATCAAATATGCATGCTAAAACATCATTATAGTAATTCAAGTCTCTTTGGATGTATTGATTAAATTCTTAATAAACGCAAAGTACCTTTAACGTAAAGCTGATTCGCCGGAATTAATGATCTCTAAAATTATTAATTAAACATTTTTTTTAATTAAGATATAACATTTTATGTTATATTATTCTATTTTAGAAGCCTTATCGCTGTTTTATTCATTTTAGTATAAATTCCATTTCTCTTCAGTCAGCTCCCTTAAAATTCGTAAAAAAAGGATACATTTTATTATTTCTGTTCTTTTAACAATGCAACCTAATTTCTAAACTATAATGATGTAAAATTTGGGATTTCATTCATGTTAATAGCATTTTAAATATAAATTTCAATGTGTTACAGATTTTCTTTTTCAGAATTAAATAAATCTGGAGCTTTCTTTTCTAAAATCTGCTATGCTAATAATGATTTGTGTGAAGATACCTAATAATTCAAGCAGTAAAAATAAATAAATAAAAAAAATGTTTGCAATTTTATACAAACAACAATTTACAATATCTGCAACAAGATTTCGATAAATAACTGATATTCTTTCAGAATTCTAATTATTATTTTTTTAAAAATTTTTTGCTGGAGGATGTTTTCAATATTCCTCCAGACTTAAAATTTCAATATTCGTCCAGACTTATTCTTGTAAGAAAATATGCTTAAAATATTTTTAAAAATTAATTAAAATTAGAAAAAAAAAATTGTACAGAAAAAAATTTATATTATTGAAAAGATATATATATATATATGATGTAAAATCATTTTTGTACTATAAAAATTTCTGGAAATTATTGCAGGAAAAATGTGAAAATTTCGCTATTTTTATTTAGAATTACAATTAAATTTTTTTAAAAAAAATACTTTGCTCCCTCTTTATATAAATGCCAAGTTTGATAGACCTGTAGAGTACTACCACTCAGACACATAGAAAAAAGTTAATCTTAATTATCATTACAGATTATAATTAGTAAATGCCAAAAGACTTGGAATGGTACTACTATATTAAGAAAATGCGAAAAATTGTACGAATATCAAACACAGAATTTCATTGCTTTGCCATCAAATTATAAATTCCTATGAGTAGTATACGGGGATATAATATTCAAATAGTCTAGCAAAGTCAAAATTTTATAGAATTTAATTGAATGTTTTAAAAAGACTATTTCAATAATTCAAAAAGTCTTTTTAACAGAAAAAGCCCTACAAAGAAAAAAAAGTCTTACATACATAAGGCATTTAGTACATTTTAGTAATCTAATAAAATAGGAAAACCCAATATTCTAATATTTAAAAATGTTAACAATGGTAATAGCCATAACATATGAATAATTTTCTAATACCGATTTCTGAAAACAAAATGGCACACAATTTTTAATAATTTAGATTCAAATATGGAAAATGAAACTGAATTCAAAGCGGAAAAGATTTAATTTAATGTAAATGGCAAGATTATTAAAAAAAAATTTTCTCTCCCTTTTCTAAGTGATATTATTTAATATTTGGTGATAGAATGACAGCACAATTCTATAATTAACTAGCCACAATAACTTTCCAGATTTTTTTTATTTCAAATGGGAGACTTAAGTATTTGATATTTTGATACAATTTCAGGCTGATATTTGACAAAAATATGATTGAAATTTTGGGATACATGATATCAATAATTCTACTTCATAACCCAGTATTTAATAATGATAATGCCTATGCAAAATTTCAAAATTTGCATAATGTATTGTAAATTTTCAAAAAAAAAAAAAAACCTATAAAAATCCTGCATTTATTCAAACATATATTTGATCTAAAAACCAGAAACATGTTGTATTTTAAAATAAAATGATAGATTCGAAACTCCATAATATTTTTATGATTTAAAATTTCATTTTGTACTTTCTCTTATACAGAATATGTATAAAAAGTACTGAATTTGGCAGAAAAATTCGATCTCAAGATATGGAAGAATTTATACTTTTCAAATATCAATACCGTTTTATCCAATGTAAAATAAATAAAAAAATTATAAAATATGGAAAACATATTTATAATATAATTCAGAAAATATAAAGCGCACAAAACTGATAAACAATAATAAGTTAGGAATAAAAAAATAGAAACAATAAAATAAAATGCAACATAATAAAAATATAGGTAAATATAAAATAGGTCATACAATAAAAGTAAACAAAAAGATAATAATATAAATAAGGGATAGTTAACAATACTCTTAATAAGATAAATACGCAATATATTTAGTACTCCATAATACATCTCTAATTAATAAACAGCTAAGTACCATTATTCAAAAGAATTTTTCCAGTATGTTTTGCACAATACTCTTGCTCCTTATTTTTCCAACTTTATGTTGGACAATTTCAAAACTTTAATAGTTCTTGATAACCAAGATTTGAAGATACAGTTTAATTTTTACATACTATGTAAATCTTTACTTCTCTGTTATTAATAAAAAATGTGAAATTTTTTGGTAATTATAATTAAGGTCTTGTTGGGGAGATAAGTAATGTATTTATTTCATAAATGAATAGACAGTATGGTAGAAGATTAACTTGAATGGCATCCAATTTTAAAACTACTACCCAATTCTTAAGAAAGTTACAAATTTAAAAATACAAATAAATGTATTACAATTATCAATGCTTTCTTTTAATCATTATTCACAAATCAATTTTTTAGTTAAAAAAAAGCAATGCAAAGGATTTTCAAATCTGACAAAAATAATATCTATATTTCTAAGATATTTTATCCCGCTAGGTAAAAATATGATCAAATACAATCTTAATTATTTCAATTTCATACATTGGACTTCAACTTAAGTGTAGCACTTTCATAATCTGCATTTCATCATTTATAGCAAATTGCCAAAAATTGCTGATTTTTAAAGTTTATTATACGTAAGTATTTATTAAAGCAAAACCAACCAAACCTTCAGATAAAAAAGAAAACATATTAAATAAAGTAAAAAGAAATAAAGACAGAATCACAAGAATGTACAAAAAGTAAACATTTTATTTTTATAAAATATTAATATGATGTTTGCAAACTATGATTGAACACAAATACATAACACGAAAAATACAAATTCACTGTAATTAGAAAATCCTAGATTCTTTTTATATTATATAAAATAAAACCTCTCAAGAAAATATTATATTATAAACATCTTTATAATGTTCTACAAAATGCACATCCAATCCATCTGTAATATATTGCGGCAAATCAGCAAAGTCTTTTTTATTTTCAGCAGGCATAATTAAACAGGTAACACCAACTCTTTTAGCCTGTCAAGGGAAAGAAAAAAATTACTGAAAGAGTAAAATGAATAATGTAACTCTTTGAACTGATATGATGAATTGAATTGTCTCTCTACCCAGTGATGACTGAAAACAAATTGCAGTTCAAGAAGTTAAATATCTTCAACAAAAATATCATTTTAAAGAGGACATCAATAAAAATTCGAACAGTAAATAATAATATTAAAACAACATAAGAATGCTATACATCACATGCTGCATATGATAAATGTTAAATAAAAAACATTTAGAAAAAATTATATTTGAAATTTAAGCTTATAAAATGTGCCACAAAAACGATTTTTTTTTCAATAGTGAGATGCATTTTTATAAAGAATTAGAATAATATAGAATAAAAAATTAGAATAGAATCTATAATTCTATCATGATTGTTACATTAATTCACTTTCTTAAATGCAAATAAAATCAAGCAAAAAAATTATAACATTAAGTATACAAATAGTTTTAACATTTTCATTTATTATAATATTAAAAATTAAAAACAACATTCCATATTTGAAAATACAAGAAGAAAAAAAATTTCAAATAAGTTCAAAAATAAGAGGAGGGAAGAGTGAATAGAGACGAAGAAAGAAAACTTACAGCAATAGATTTTTCTTTGATTCCTCCAACAGGCAAAACTTTTCCAGTCAATGAAATTTCACCAGTCATGGCAGTATTCTGTCTGATAGGTTTATTTAAAGCTAATGATAGCAATGCACTAACCATTGTACATCCTGCACTTGGACCATCTTTAGGAACAGCACCCTAGAATAATTAGAGAATCGAGAAAACATTTTTAATAAAGTCATTTTATTTCATTTTTTAATTATTTTTTTTAACTTAATAACAGCTATAACTGAAAATACAATCACAACATAAATATCTAATCAGAAAATTAATTATTAATAGGATAAGTAAAGAAATAATCAATCCAGAGTTTAATATAGCTAATCATAATCACTAAATGTCATAAACCTTTCAACAAAAGAATTTTACCTCAGGAATGTGAAGATGTAAATGGGCTTTCTGCAAGAAATCATTTTCTGGGTGATGTGTAAGCATGAATGATTTGGCATAAGAATAAGCAATGTTTGCACTTTCTTTCATAACATCACCCAGATGACCTGTGATTTGCATTGATCCATCATATTTCTTCTCATCAGAAAATGGTTTGTACTGAGTTGTTTCTATGAACAAAGTTGAACCACCTACAAAAGAGTACAATTTTATTTTCTTAAAACAAAATGGCTATAATGCTTAATATAATCCTTACATTAAGGTATTTTTTAAAGCAAGCACATTATTTAACAAATGCATTATTCTTAATAATTAAAGTTCTACCAAAGGTAATAAAATTATTAATTCATATATTATATTTAATGAATAATAATAAATTTTATCAACTCTATGGGCTTATTAAAATGGTAAACAAATATGAATTATGAATGTCTAAATAAATTTATATAATTTTTTAATGTAAAAAAGAAGAGAATGAAATACTTCAAAATTTTATTTAATGAAATTTTAACTTAAAATATGGCCAAAATGAATAAAGTTGCAAAAATGGAATACAGTGAGAAGTAAACAATTGGTTCCTAAAATAACTACTGCAATTGATAATTACACATTTCAACTATTATTACTATTTAAACTCTAACCAGCTAATATTTATTTATTACATTAAGCATTCAATCATCAGTTTAAGAAGTATACAAATGTTTACATATTGTGAAATATTTGATTTTTATTAGTATACAAAATTTTAAAAAAAAAAAAATCACTATTTTAGTGACTACATAATGTGTTATAAAACATCTAATAAATAAGGAGGAGAGGTGTGTTTTTAAAACAGGACAATCTTCTTCAAGATTACATTTCCAATAACTTTAAAGGTCCTATGTTATTATCAGGAAATATAACAATACAATCATAAGAGGAAAATAGAAATTAGAAAAAGAGACTGTACGAAAGCATTCATAATTTCAAAAAGGATATTTACAGAAATCTGGCAGAGCAAGTATTTATTTTAATCATGTGAACTTCAAATAATTCTGCAGCTTTAAGTTAAATAGTTAAAATTGTAAAAACAGACTCAGAGAAATACGGGAAATCCAGAACCTCATGAAACTCAGAAGTTAAAATGAAGTTTGATATCAAATGGAATGCAAATAAATTGAAATAAATTTATTCATATATATATAACAGTATATATATATATTCTATTAATACTATACATATATTTATGTAGGCAACTGTAGAGAATCTCCATATAAATTATAACAAATAAAGCATTATATTAATGATAACTGAAATGTTTAGAATTTAATAGAAGGATCTATCATGGATCTTCGTTTTATTGTAAATTAATTTTTATGAATAACATCAATTAGTATTGCATATGAGCTTTTATATCCTGATTAATGTACTATCCTGATTAATGTACAAGTGCAATTAGAAATAATTTTATATTTTGCTTAGCTTTTCAGTACATGATCTACATAAAAAAAGTGCATAATCATAAAGTTTATTTTTAGAAATAAATGATTTGCTTAAAATGCTTACATTTAATTGGTTATTTTATACTATTCAATCTTTCTGCTGGATGAGACATTGAAGAGCAGTCAAATAATAAATTTGACTTGCTTCTTTTTAATAATGAACTATACTGAATTATATGATAACAACTGATTTTGAATATAAATTAAATCATTAGCAAGCAAGAAATCTTTAAAGATACTAAATAAAAAAATACTTTTTTAAAAGTTCCATTTTTTTTCAGTAAAAGCGTAACATATACTTTATAAAATGTTATATTTTAAAATCTAATTTAAATCTTAATTTAGCCCATATTAACTTCATTCTAAAATGTTATTTTATTTCCTGATCCAATCCCATTTTATTTATTTAATTAATTCTATCCACACTTTAAAAAAATGATGGTCTCAGCATTTTCTCACGTTTCAAGTGAAGGGATTAAAATCCCTAATGCTTACAACATTCTTTTAAAGATACCTAGGATTTCCTTTCCTAAATCTACATATGTCAAAGAAATCCTTATCAAAATCTTATTGTAAAATCACTGAAGGGGAAAATTTTGGTCATTTTGTACTTGTATTGTGATGCAAACAGATGTCAGTTTTATCAGTGCTTCTTGTTGATAAAATGCCTCCATTGAAATTTCAAAAGTTTCTTCTGTCCGGCTACACAACTGCTAAAATATGCTTACATATATATATGCTAAACATAAGTAGTAAGTATAATTTGTAAATTTGTACTGATATAATTGTATATTGTTTGTATTATTGTAAATTCAACATTGATAATGTCATTACTTTGCTCACTTGTGCTCTGAAACTACGTCTGTATATATATCCAAATGGCACATAATATTACTATTGACAAATTGTATTTAATAAATATGCTTTACTAAATGGGTTCAAATTCCTTTTTTGTGGGCTTTACATGTACATCTCCAGCAATATATTTTTTCATAAGATGCACCACATAATGTAGATTTACATATAAAGAGTTTATAATAGTACAAGGTATAATCAATATGTATTCCATAAGTGAAAAATAAGTAAAATGATATGTGGTCCTTTTCAAAAGAATTAAGATTTCATACCCATTGCAGTCCAAGCAAGGCCCATCACAACACCTGGAGGTGTTGTTTCATATAGGCGATCCTGAGTAAAGAGTGGCTTTCCAACAAAATCTTGCAAGTTGGTTTCACTTATTTCCACAGAAGTTATTTCTTTCTTCACAAGTTTAAAGGCCCCTTTACGTAAAATCTATAAAAAGGAAAAAAATTTCAAAATTCCCATTGTAATTTAAGATTTTTCTTGAATTAAAAGACAAATATGCAACAGAAATATGAGTGGCTAATCCAAATACTGCCTATTATAATAGAAAATATACAGAATTTTAATTGATAATCAATCTAACACTGTTTAACTCTCATATACTAATAAAGATGAAAGACTATATACCTGTATACTGGTCACATATAGAATAGACAGTTGAATTCAGAACCTTTAAATTTGAAACATATAAACTTTAAAGGGTGGAATGAGCACATCTCCACCACCCCCTTATTTTATGCAATTTTTTTCAAATTACAATTAAATCAAATTTCTAAATATTTGTCTATTTATTCACCAATAAATTCCAATAGAATTATCAAAAAAAAAAAAAATTATTTTTAGACCATTTTAAAATGCAAAAATTTATTTTCCCAATGAGATTGACTTTAATATAATATGATGTATAGTTTAATTTTGATAAATTTTTTAAATACTCTGATCTCAGGTTAAGGTCATTCAAGGAGATATTTTTACATATTCTCCCTGTAAGACAAAGGAAACAATGTTGCCCATTAAAATAACAATAATAAATTTTAATAATACATTCACAGTTTCTTTTGTATTGTCAAAAGTTTAAAAAGTAAAATCTTATTTATTATTGGCACAATTTTCATAAAAAGTATGAAAAAGAATTTAAGGCATTGCAAAATACAATTAGTAAACAGATCGCTCAGAAAATGACATTTTGATTGCCAATGTGATATTATGAAACGATTTCATATGTTTATACATATTTACATACATAATAAGCAAAAAGGGTTTAAAACAGCCACATTAATACAGATTTAATGTCTACCAGATAGAAATACTTAAAAATACTTCACTAAAAAAAATCATAAACATCAAGTTATGCATAATAAATTTAACTGAAATAAAATATAATCAATATTCTCGATGAACTAGATTGTTATCTGATAGAATGAAGTATAATAAAGCTTTATAAATGCTTCGACGCTTTAAAAAATATTAAATAACTGTACACATAAAGTATATGAGAATTTAAATATACATTTTACTTTACATGCATAAATTTCATCCAAAATATAAAGAAAAAAAAAAAATCTCAGCATACATTTTACAGAAAATATTTTTAAAGATTCCTATAATAAGAATTTTTGCTTTTCTCTTTATATTAAAGAAGATTGAAGAATATTCGGTACTTACGTATTAACGCCACCGCAGCTACAGATTTGGCAGTTTTTAAATGCCGCCAATTACTTTCAAAATTCAACGCCAATAGATTGCTCTTTATTGGTGCATTAGCGCAAAAACCGCCAAGTCTGTAGCTATAGTGGCATTAATACGTAAGTACCAATATTCTAATTAAGTCAAAATATAAATAAATCCCTAACAATAATTTAAACATCTAGTCTTAAAAATAAAGAGATAAAAAATATCACATTAATTTTTAAGAATATGTAGCAACTTTAAATTTTAATATAACTAAATATTTGTATCTCTATTTCCATAATTTTCCTCCAGTTTCATATTAAGAAAAGAATGAAAGAAATCAATGAAAGCATATCATAATGTCCTCGAAAATGTTTTCTGACTGCTTTATAACAATTAAGTACCAAATAGAACAGAAGGAATCACCAAGATGTAAGAAAATGGTGATTAACAATGTCTAATGCACAATTTTTATGTATAATTTATATTTTATTTTTAAAAAATACATTTGCAAACTGAACTAAATTCTCCATTTTAAAAATCTTGAATAATATAAAACAATATGTTTTAGAAAAATGCTCACAACATTCTGCTGAAAAATTAAAATTAGCTTTCAAAGATTACAAACCAGTATTTGTTATTATACAAGAGCAATTCAAATACCCAAACTAATTTTTTTAAAATAAATTTATTAGATATATTTGCAATATGCAATCTATGCAATTTTTACTTATTATTACCAGACTTTCTTGGACACTATTGCCAGTGATCATTCTCCAGTCCTTATCAAACTGAAGCAAAGACAGAGAGTGCAGGTTATTCGAGAAAAGTTCTGGAACTTTAAAAAGACTAACTGGCACTCATTTAGAGATCTGGTTGATAACAGCATGTTTTTTTCTCCTTTTTCAGAAGACTTCAAGGTTGATTAGAAGAATTTCAAGAGCACTATCCTTGCCAGTACTAAGATCTTTATACTTGGAGGAAATGTTAAGTGTCACTTGCCTTTCTTCACTCATGCTTCAACCTTAAAACCACTTCTTGATAGGAGAAAACTTCTTTCCAAGTCTTTAAACAATTCCAATTCAGGTCTTAGGACAGAAATCAATAAAATTAATGCAGAAATAAAGACAAGTTATGCAAAACTGAAGAGATCTAGATGGAAGGAAATGTGCAACAATTTGGACTCAAGGACAAACAACTCTAGATTATGGCGAATTGTCAAGAGTATTAACAAAGAATAAGAACAGTATGAGGAAAGTAACTCTGTAGTAGATACAAATGGTCAGTTTTTTTCCTGATTACACAGCTGCAGCAAATGGCTTTGCGGACTACTACCAAGCAACTAGCAACAGATTTCAAGAATGAGAATAAGCCTGTTTTGAGAAAAGCAAAAAACATCATTCATTGCTGTCGAAGCACTGATGTGGACAGCCGTGATTTATCCAAAGGCTTCTTGACGCAAGAATTGCTCCTTTTAATGGCCCTTTTGAGCTTGAGTAAATCTTCACGACCAGATGGAATTTTTGGCCAAATGCTTGAAAACCTAGGCCACCAAGGGAAAAAACGACTATTTGATATTATAAATCTCTCTCAGAAAACTGGACGTCTTCCATCTGACTGGAAAAGGGATACTGTAATCCCTCTTAAGAAAGATGGCAAAAAGACCTTAGTTCAATGCTCTTCTCTCTATATAGAGAAGGCATAGAGAAATTACTTCCTACTGCTGTGGGAGTTGACATGTTTGCAGACGACATCATTTTCTGGTGCTCTGATACCAATTTAATTGAAATGGGGAGTTATCTTAACAACACTCTTTCTGCATTGTCAAACTTTGCTTCAGAATTTAAGCTCTGCTTCAATCCAGCCAAGTCCATTGCCATCTTCTTTTATCACCAACAAAAGATTATACAATTACCAGCCAAAATTGAAGATGGACAATCAGGACCTTACTTACGAGAAGTATCCTAAATACCTAGGATTTATTTTAGATCCAGAATGGACAAGTAACAAGCCCATCGAACATGTTATCTTAAAGGGCAGAAAAAAATTAAATATTTTTAAATACACTGCGGGTAAAGACTGAGGAGACAACACTGTTACTCTAAGAAATACATATATGACATTTATTAGGCCTATATTGGAATATGGTTTTCCAGTCTACTGTTGCTCCTCAGACACCAACTTGTATAATTTGGAGAGAGTTCAATTCTGCACTGCTAAAATTATAACTGGATTGAGATGTAGTAGCCAGAGAGAAATTGTTCTCTATGAGGCTAATTTGTAACCTCCTCAAACTAGAAGAAAGGCTAACCTTACCAAATACTTTAACAAACTTTCTAGTTATGGTCAGCACAATAAAATCTCCCTTTATCTAAATAACTGATGTTCAAATCAAAGATTTAAAAAAACAACAACAACAGTCCCTTCAATCATACTAAATTTATGCATTTGCCTTATAATAATGTTGAGCCTCACTCCTTAAAATCTTTTCTGAGCCCCTCAGAGGGATTGCGCTGAGTCCATTTTCACTTTGACTTTACTATCCAGGTCAACAAAAGGGATTTGATTCCAGATCATCTTAGACAGCTGGTGTTGGAGATCATCGATAATGCCATAAAAATCTTTACAGATGGCAGTAGACTGGATGACCACGCTGGTAGTGGTATCTACATTGAGAAGCCAAGAGACAAATTATCCGAAACCCTGATTTCTCATCTGTCTTCAAGAACGAATAAATCACAATTGAACATGGCCTTGAAACTATTCTCAATGAAAATGACTCCGGAGACCTCCGGATTAGTAGCAGCTCTCTTTAACACCTCCACAATTGGAGATAAAACAAGTATTTCTATCCTTCTAAAATCAGGTTTATTTCAGAATTCCATGACGTTCATTTTCAGTGGATTCCTTCACACGTTGACATTTACGGCAATGAGCGTACAGATACCTTGGCCAAAGAGGACTGCAGTTACTCTAGTTTTTCCTTTTCAGCCTTCACCTTTTTAGAACATCAATTCATAGTTAAAGCTGAATTTTAAAGGGAGTGGAAGATCCCTCCTAGCTATCACTGGTATTCGGGCAAAAAGCCGGGCTCTTTGTTTGCTCTCAATTGTGACAGAGCCTCTTTAACGACAATATCCAGATTGGAAAACGGTCACAGTAAAAGTCTCTTGTTTTTATAGGGAGCTGAAAAATCTTTGCGGTCTTCTCTAAATGCCAAGCTCAGCAAGCCTCTGCCAAGCACATCCTGATCTGTTTGGGGCTTTCCAGAGAGGACATATACTCCTCCCCTGCCTTCAGGTCATCGACTTTCTCTAGGTCAATGGTCTTTGTCCGACTTCGTCAGACAGCTGGAGGATAAGACTCAGCAACAACTTAATATTACCACAAATCAATTATATAACCTTCTATACTTTTAATATCACTCAAAAATATAAAACAAATAACATTAAAATCTTTTAAAAAGTGAATAACAAACCTTCTCAATTTGCTTCTGTAAATTACGAACACCACTTTCTCTACAGTATGATTTAATAAGCTTCTGTAAAGCATCAGTATTTAATTTAACTTGTTCAGCTGTCACACCTGTTGCATCTCGAGCTTGAGGTATAAGGTAGTTCTATAAAAATGTTAAGGCTCTAATTAGAAAATTTATAAAGGTGGAATATTTAATAATATTTATAAGTATAAATAATGGAGTCATTAGACAAATAATTTTGAAATGTAATATGTCTTTCTATAAGGGAACATCTGAAAAATATTTTCATAATTTAATTAATGTTTATCAATATAAATTATAAATAATGATTGCAAGGGTTAGTAATTAATTGTAAAATAGTAATAAACTTATATTTCATGATACTTTCCATACTTATCAATGCATCGTAGTTAAAATAAATTTTTAAAAATGATGATTTAGTTTAATAGAGTTTTCATGTTATTCGATGATGGATTTAGGCATTCACATCACAACACTTTTAATAACTGGTCAATTCATTTTCACATTTTTTAACTTATTTAACATGCTAAAGATTTATTTTATTTATATATGGCTCTATTTTTTTAAAAAATATGCTTATCATAAAAAAATGACTTAAGTAACAGAATTCTTCGAGAATTAACAATGATTATTACTTAATGATTTCCTACATTACTAATAAAAGCAATTAGTTATTATAATAAAAGAGAAATAAATTTTAAACAAATATAGCATTAAATTAAGTGGAATGCAATGTAGCCAGTTAAATGGATAATTAATGTTTCAATATATTAGAAATAACCAAATCATTTAATAATAATTGCAATAATTCATTATAAATATAAATTGTAGTTTTAATATTTTACAAATTTATATATTTGGCAACTAAGCACTGCAATTGTTATAACATTTTGAAGGAAATTTCAACTAATAATACAAGGGTTGAATCATTACACTTAACTATTTTAGAGATATTCTTCAGTACAGAATTTAATTATTTTCTTCCCTTTACCCTGAAGCACAAAGGTAAAAATATTAAGACAAATATCACAAAATTTAAAGGATTTTCCCAATTTACTTCAAAGAAGTTGCATATCAGAAACACAGACAAGGGAAAGAAAGGGGGGGGGGAAATGCCCAGAATTTCAAAAATTCTAATTATATTATGAAATTCTCTCTATAATGGTTATTTAACCAAAATTGCCCTTTCTATGAGATGTAAAATTTCTAAAATGTGTATCTTGACTATTGCTGGGAGCTTTGTAATAAATACTATTCTTTTAAAAGATCAATAAAAATAATATATAAACTGAAATGAAAATTGAATTTAAAGCACTTTAAATTACTTAAATCTCCAATTATAATAATTCAGTTTTTGACCCATGCATTTATTCAGCTTTGGCTAATATTTATAAGAGTTCTTTAATTAGTTTCTACCAATATTCGATGTTAAATCAATTTTCTTACTGTCTTTTAACAATCCAGATATTTTGCAACAAAGCATTTTACATAAATGAACTATTGATGTAAAATGTTAAAATCTCTTTTTTAGAAGTTCAACAGAAGCAATATATTTAAAGAGGGAAAAGAAAATCAAACCTCAGCAATTGCAATTTTTTCTTCTGCAACATATCCAGAAACTTCTATCATTTCCATTCTGTCTCTAAGAGGTTCGGGAATAGTATCTGTCACATTTGCAGTACAAATAAATAAAACCTGAAATATAAAAGTCAATTTTAAAATGGAGATAAAATTATACTATCTATAATTGCTACAGTAATTAGAATCAATTAAAAGACAAATAGTTAAACTGACATTACCTTGGACAAATCTACAGGAACATCTAAATAATGGTCTAAGAAATTATGATTTTGTTCAGGATCTAAAACTTCCAGTAAAGCAGATGAAGGATCACCCTGATATCCACGACCAATTTTATCTACCTAAAAATCAGAAAGAAAAAAAAAAAAGTTTACTCAGTATGTGAAGATTATGATAGTCCAAAACAACAGGTTAATGATGGGATAAGAGGGAAATGATCCATTGTACTTTTAGATGGCCGTTATTAAGTCAATTCAGTATTGATAATACACGGAACATATAAAGCTAGAACTTACTTCATCAATTAATATTAGAGGATTTTCTGTTTTAGTTTTCTTTAAGCACTGTATGATTTTTCCGGGCATTGCTCCAATATATGTTCTCCTAAAAAATAAAGGTTCATTAAAGGTGACAAAAGCTGGAAATATACAAGATATCCATTGAAATCATGGTACCATAGTTAATTTTTAAGCCATTAGAGACCAGCATAAATTTTTAATTGAAAAAATGCTCTAAATGAAGTAAAAAATCATATTTTATTTTTGAAGCAGTGAATGCACAGCTAAAAAAAATTCAGAATATTTTTTTTATATAGTGGTCTATTTTATTAATTATGTCTACTAACACTAATGATGAATGTGTGTCTGTGTGATGGATGTGTGTGTGTGTCTGCACTCCACCCAGTAGAGTATTTTACATAATGTTACTAAACTCGGCAAACATATACATTAGAGGGCAAAAATGTGCATTTTGCAACAATTAAATTTCAACATTTTTCTCTAATGCCCAAAAATACTTAAAAAAAAATTTACATTAATTAAAATTATCTTAAAATTAAAAAAAAAAAATCATCTTTTTAATGATACCAATTTTGTTTTTGCCAAATATTTTTATTCAATTAAAAAATATTACAAATGTATTTTATAATAATATATTTCACTGCTGAAGAGAAATTCAAATTGTTTTCATTGTCACTACTAATGTTTCATGATGGATTCCCCCTTCCTATTGGTGATGATGAAGCTACATTTAAATACACTTTTAGAAATTTACTGTATTTACAATTAAGGTTTAACTTAATATTTGCAAGTAATGATAAAAATTTCTTTACAAGTGCATCCATTTTTAAAACACTGCTATGCTTTATTATAATATATTGTACTTCTTATTGCTTAAAAAATTGCATTTATTATTTTTTATTTTGATGCCTTAAATGTTTCGTTGAATAAAATATATTTTTATTGAATAAACCTCTTAGTTATTGCACATATTATGAAAAATATTCTGTAATATACATATAGCTTCAATTCTGAATGATTATCTCTGTCTTTATAAATTTAAATAAAAATGTGTAGTTTCATCAAACAAGTTTTTTTTCTGCTGAAGTTTAAAACATTTCCATTTTTCAAAGTAAAGTTCATACTTTAGGCAAGATAACAAAAAAATTAGGAAGATGTATTGCACAATGAATGAAACAGTGAAGGGCTTTTAGAATAGTAAATACCACATGTCGAATTTTAAGTTTAAAAATACTTTTCTGAGAAAGTTATTCATATATTTAATAAAAATCAATTATAAGCTTACATAAAATATTTAATTGAAAATTTTATCAACCATTAATATCAGCGTGTAAACTGGTTGCCAAAGATTGCTGGCATTTAAGATATTTTTTTAAGTTTTACATTTTAAACAAATAAATAAATTTAAAAAAACACCTCTGCAATTAAAATTAATTGAATTATGAAGTTTTACATTTCATCATTTTACTATATGGCTGCATGAAAAAAATGTCATCTATGATGGATGAATCTTCTTCACGGTGGCAATTGATTGGTCTAACAGAGTGGTATTAAAAACTTCATAATTTAATCAGTTTTACACACACAAGTAAAGCTCTATTTTTGTTTAAAATGTGCACTGATCGAGTATTGTATCAAAATTAGACAGTATAATTCTTTGCAAAATTCATTTATCAAATGAAAAATAGGAAATATGATTCTTTATATCATTTTGAATATTTTTCAAAATAAAAATATTTGTCAGCCTCTGACAGTCTAGAATGGACCGTGATTAAATTAGAAGCACTCTGTATTGCCTTGTCATATCAAAAAAAGTAAGAAAAGTATTTACTATTGCATTGACAGTTCAATTAAATTCTCCTTTCTTTAAAATTAATATTTAATTAATGTTATTATTTTATATTATGTTAATTAATATTTAAAACATTAAATAATATATTATACCTATGGCCTTTGATTTCAGCTACATCAGTCATTCCTCCAACACTAAATCGATAATACTAAAAAAACAATAAGAAATAAAATAAGTAATAAAGATTATTTTTTTAAATGAAAAAATTGAAATAGATGTTTTAAATTATTTAAAAGGTGAAAAAACGCTTTACATTTCTGTTAAGGGCTCTGGCTATGGACTTGGCAATACTGGTTTTGCCAACACCTGGAGGACCATGAAAACATAAGATTTTTCCTTGAGTACTTCCTCTTAAATTGCTAACAGCAATAAATTCCTAAGAAAAAAGAAACAATTTAAATTATTTTTAATAATTAAAAAAGTGTCCAAACACAGATGGCAACAAATTTCAACATTTATTTATTTCAAATGGATTGTCCATGCAGGTCAAGGCATTTTCTCCCATTAAGTCCAATGCACATTATATTTTGTAAAAATATGCATAAAAACATGTAAAAAGTACTCCTTCCATGAAAATAAAACGATTTTTGTGACAATAGATACCATATATTCAATCGAAATCAAAAAATTATTTCAAAAATTAGATATTTAATACTAAAAATAATATATATGTTACCGTTAAAGTATGAAATCCGTTATTTTATAGATTACCTAGTTATTCCATGAAATAACTGATCGTGTCTGTTAAAGTGTAAAACTCTCTTGTATTTCATGGTTTAACTAGTTATTTCATAGAATAACGATCTGCAGCCCGTTAAAGTGTAAAATTATCTATACCATATATCTCGTACGACAAATACATTTACCTCCCATCCCTACTGCATTTATGAACTACAGCTCAAAGTTTAGGTACTGGTCAGGGATTTAAAAAATGTTCGTGTTTGTTCCCAGTGTGTCAACAAAAAATGTTTTTGTTTTAGAAATAATGTTCTTTGTAATTCCAAGTGTCATTTTAGTAATCCTTGTTGTAACAAATGATTTTATGGTATGTTTCCATAAATACCATTTATACGCTGCATAAATTAGATAAATTGCTTCTTTTTTTATTTTAATTGTCTATCATTAGTTTAACTTCATTTTAGAAAAATTGTTTATTTTACACTTTAACTGTCTATCATTAGTTAATTTATAGAATACCTAGTTATTTCATAGAATAACTAATTAAATTGTCAAATTAATAACATATTACACACTTTAAGGGACACAATCAGTTATTTCGTCGAATAATTAGGTATTCTATGAATTAACTGCATTATATACTTTAACGGTAACATATATACACACACACATATATATATAGTGCATTTTATTATGGTATTATGATTGAGAGTAATTAAAATGCCCTTTGTTTATTATAAAAAGTTTATTATGTTTTATATTATCAGCAAAATATAAAACATAAGAAAAATAATTATTTACAATTAATATTTTAAAATAATAAAAATTGTAATAATTAATACTTTAAAGTCATATGAAAAATTTCAAAATGCAGATCAGTTTAAAGAATGATATTACATAATTTATATTCATAAACAGTGCCCTGTTTTTTTTATTTTTTACCTTGCTTCAAGCGAATGAAGCATTTCAGTCACTTATTTTACCCTACAAATTTACATACTTCCGCTATCTCCGGAACGGTAAGTGGTCCTGCACAAATGAAACCGAGAGAAATTAAACCCTTGCAAGAAAAGCATCCTATCCCAAATGAGAGTATAAACTATAACAGCCACCTCAAAATTAGTATGTGTTTCACTTTACATTAGAAAACACATATTTCTATTAATTTCTGTGAAAATCTATTGATTCACAGATACTTGCTCGAAACCAATCTTACTTTCCAAGATGTATGTATGGAACAAATTCTTTGATAAAAAAAAAAAAAAAAAAAAAAAAAAAAACATGCATAAGTAATAGAATTCATTTTGTCCAAAAACCTGGAGTTAGGATGAGGCATTTGACCCTGAGAAGACTCCAATGGAAATGTACATATGCATCATTTGTACCAAAGGGATTAAAAAAAAATAGGAATGAAATTCTTTGCATTTTCTATTTTTATTTATGGTTATTTAATTATCCAAAAAACACATTTAAGAGAAAAAGGAATGGTCCCCATGAAACATATTGTAGAAACTCAGAGAATATTATAATTTCATTTTTTTAATAAATACATTTTACTCATATTTACAATGTTTATAAAAGCTTGCATAATGTAAGATGATATAACAAAATGTGTATGGTATTATAGTAAAATTAATGTAATCTGCATAAAAATTTCTACATTTAAATGTTCTCTTTGTAAAGAAGAATTTTTCTTCTTCTTTTTTTACTTCACAAATAAATAAATAAATAAATAAATAAAAATAAATAAATATTATCATTTGAATTTTGAATAGTATTTAATACAACACAGGCCTTTTTTCTTTCATTTTTATATGCATTAAAAGATTAGATTGAAATAAAATATGAGAAAAGTTTGATTCATTTGAATATTAAGATGACAAGTAAAAAACTATTAGCAAGCTGCAAGGCAAAGTTAGATTCCTAATTATTTAAGTTAATGCTTCAAAATTCCTTTCTATCCTTAATTGAAATGAATATAGCATACTGATAAAGACTTTACTGTAATTGCATAATTCAAACTTTATGGCAAAATAAATAATATTAAAGCATTAAATAATACTATGATATAACTAAAATTTATTTTATTGTATATTAGATTTTATACACAAATAAATTTACTTCAAATTTTAAAATATATTACTGAAGTTTTTAAGAAAATATCAAAACACTATATCAGTTGGCTGGAACTAATATTATATATATATATCAGCAGCATTTTAAACATATTTGAAAAACTTAATTACCATTTGGTATCATTTTTCTTTCAATTAATAACATAGAAATAATGTTTCATGGCAAAAATTAAGAATTTATCTTTTTTATTTTTCAATTACATAGAAGGGAAAAATTATAAGCTTTTATTAATACTAAAACTAAGATTTTATCTGTTGCATTTTTGAATATTTAAATAAATAAATAATCATACCAATATTCTTTTCTTAACATCTTCCATCCCATAATGATCTTCATCTAAAACTTTAGCTGCACGATCAAGATCCATATTTTCTTCACTACTTTTACCCCAGGGAATATTGGTAAGCCAATCAAGGTAATTTCGAGTCACACTGAAATTTAAAACATATATTATAAAATTTTTTGGAGAAGTATCATTATCCTTAAGTTTATTTCTATTTAATAAGAAAAGCAAGCACAAAGATAATCAGTATTTTGAATTGTTTGATTAATTAAAAGCAAGAAACATAATAGAATGAGACTATTTTACCTATACTATTAAAGACATTTCAATAAAATTTTTGTATAGTTCAGAAATAAATCATGAAAAGGTGATTTATATAAAACTTTTCAATAGAAGTGTTTACCTGACTTTATGAAAATGAAGTCCTGCTGAAAAATTAATAATCATAAATTCTGATTGAGCAGAATTGAGATTATAATTCAGCAAGGATTTAAATCATTAATTTTTTATTTCAAAATAAATAAATAAAAAAAGAGGATGATGATGGAAGGAATGCTCATAGTGCTTTCATCTCCATCTTTTCATGAGGTGCATGCATCCACAATTTGGGAATGATACTCAAATTATCAAAGACAATCTATTTTTTTGGCCATATTCAATCGTATATCATCTTTGACCTTTTCACTTTTTAAATTAAAATTAGTATGACCCTTGAATAGTTAAAATAAGGGGATGGAATGAAAAGAGTAATGTATGACATATATAAAGATTCCTCCAGAAAAATTCAATTTTCATCAGAGATTAAGACTTCCTCATAAGTAAGTCTATGATCAAGCAGCAAAACACTCTGAATGAGAAGGAAGAAAGTGAGGAAATGCAATTATGTAACTATAAAAGGATATTACTCAAAATTTAACTAAAATAACTATTTTAGATGGATGCAGACTTAAAAGCATGGAAGAAGGAAAGATAGATAGAGAGAGAGAGAGAGAGAGGAAAGAACACATCTTAGAATGCTAAATAAAGTTTAAAATTATGCTATTAAAATAATTTTAAGATTGCAGTTATATTGAAATTATAATACATGTAATTTAATTTTCTTTCAGTAAACACAAAGTATTTTACACTTCATATCAATTGATGTAGAATGCATCATTATTTGCATTAATTAAATTGTATTATCATGCAGTAATTATAACATTACTTTATTGATTGCAATTATTGTATTATTAAGAGAATTTCTCTCCCTCAGTCATGACAAATCAATCTATTTTCTAATCTCCAGCAGATAATTATATTGTTTTACCTGGTAGTATCACCTCATGAGGGTTATTGCTGATGAGAGAATTAATATTACATGTAGTCAGAAGATAATAGAAATCTTATGAAAAATCCTTCATTTGAAAAGGAATTAGCTGCTACCCTGACAGAATTTGCATTTTAACAGGTTTATTAAAAAATTCATTCATTTAAAAGAAATCATGAAAAGTTACTTGTTTACTTGAAAATTGGGCTTGTTTTAAACAATAAACAGCACAAACTGAACCAAGTTAATATTTTTATATTACTATAACAATGTAAGAAACAATAATAAGAAGATAAATAAGCGTAACAAATTATAAAGACTATACAACTTGTTTATTACAGTTAATTAGTCACCTCAGCTCATCAGCTAGTTCACCAGGAATACTAGTTATCACTGATTTAAGATAAAATGTTTTTTATAACTTTATGCTCCTGATTCCACCAAATTGTCAGACATTAAAAAGCTGTTATTTTAATTGATTTAATTAAATTCCATTTTTTGTGTACATGCACCTTATGTATATATAATGGATTATTTTAATAATATGACATATGTATATTCATTATGTACATGAATCTTTCTAAAAGAAAGAAATTCCATGACATCTTAGCAATACTAAAAATATAATGGTCTAGTCGATTTATCTTCGAAAATTCACAGTAACTTAATTTTTTTTTTATTCATTATCATTGACAACTAGCTGGTTCACAGAGGATATTAGTTATATTTAATTTCATAATCATTTAGATATTAGATCAAGTCCATAATGCTGTCAAATTATCAGACAGCAAAGCTCTGTTATTTTATTATTTTAAATAAAACATTGCATACAGATGTAGTTAAGATAGTTTAATATTTACAGGAATCTTTCTAAAGGAGAGTAGTCCCATACCATCATAGCACAACTTAAAATGGAATTATCTATCTTCAAAATTTTGCAACATTGTAATTTAACTTTTTTTGTCTTGTAAACTACATAGATATTAAACAGAATCCTTCTTCCTTAGCTTTCAATAATAGATGAAAATCATACGATCGAGTATTTGATGGAACAATGAAAATGAATTGAAATTCAGGGCAACAATAATCTATTGCTGGAAATCAGGCAAAAAAAAAAAAAAATTACTTTTAAATACTTGGCAAAATTCAGTAAACATTCACACGATTATTAAATTGATATAATGAGAAAGATAAATTTTAAATTCTGAAACAATATAAAATAACTTTTTTTTTTTTTTTTTGCAATAAATAACATTTAAAAAAGTTATTGAAGAAAAATGCCAAAACTCCAGCTTAATTTTAATTAATTAAAATTTCAAAAAAGCACTCTCAGGTACACACTTTTGACCTACCGAAGTATACATGGGCTAAATTTATTAGCTGCAGGTCATAAAGTCTGGTCTGTAGAGTACAACATTCACACAAACCTTCATTATTGGCTTAGATTAAAACTGAAGAATAATAAAGACAAATTAATGAATGAATTCAAACAAGAGTAATGGTCAAAGAAACTTTTACTAAAATTTAAATAATTTGAAATGGGAAAAAAAAAAGAGAAATTTAATTTCAATAGTAAAAACTTAACTGAAGAAATGTATTAAAAAACACATAAAAAAACTGGACATTTATTTACCTAAATTCTGATGAATGGTTATCTAAAAGTGATAATTTGTTAAGTTCTTCATCAATTACTTCCATAACTGCTGATGGAACTGCTAATCCCTAAAGAAGTAAAAATCATATTTTCATTATATTGGATTTTATTTTTTTAGAACTTTATTTTAAAAACAAACAGAATTTCATTCCCATAATAAGTAATAATTTATAATATATATCAAAAATAAACAAAAAAAAAAGTCAATATAACTGACCTTCAATCTTTCTCGAAATTTTTCTTCAATTGCATCTTTGTCTTCTTTTTCTAATCCCAATTCTTTTTTAATTATTTTCAACTGCTCCTGAAGCATATATTTTCTATGCATTGTTTTAACTTTTTCTTCAACCTAGAGATAATTAATTCATGTAAAATTTTGTGATGTATTCAATGAGGAAGTCGTGCATGATATATATGAAATATAAATTGAAGTTTTCAGAAACTTTTTATGACATCTAAATGTTTTAGAATTGGGATGATTTAAGATTTTTGCATTTGACTATAAAAAAAATTATCTTTCAACATGTATGTGCACTTTATATTGCTTCAAAAAATAAACTTTAATTGCATTATAATTAATATTTGACATGAAGTAAGTATATATATTAAATTTTTTCCAAACTAAATGCTCATTCTCATATATTAAGTAGAATATTTTAATCAATTACCTCCTTTCCAATTTTTTGCTGCAACTTGCTGAGTTCTAATTCCTTTTTAAGCAAAGAAAGTGTCAACATCAATCTGTTTGGAATCTGTAAAAGATTTTGATGTAAGAGAATATAATGAGCAAATCTGATGATTTATTACCATGAAAAGCTTGAACTATATTGCAATGAAAATATTAAGAATGAAAGAAAGAAGAACATTTAGAAAGTAAGCAATTTGTAGGTTTTCATAATTTTAATCTTTTTGGTACAATTTTAGAATAAAACTTGATTCAGTGTCTTTTCTTTTCTTTCTTTAACAGTTTAGGACACAGAAAGAAAAATATTACAAAGATTAAAAATAAATAAATAAAAATCATTTGAATTCCTATTTATTTTTTCTCTATTTCACAAATGTAACAGTTTTAGCTGTTTGTTGTTAATAAACAGATGCTTTAAATTCAAATGATGTGACATATTTTTTCAAACAAAACCAGTTTAATCCTAAAATCTATCATTCATTAAAGTGTGATTCAGAAGTATTTTATCAGCAAGTCAATAAAGAGTAAAAGGAAAAAAAAAAAAAAAAAAGCACAATACAAAAGAATAGATACATTTCAAGGGAAAAAAATGAATTGGTCACATAAGAAATATATAATAGATGATATCCATCAAGTTATATATTTTCAATGGAATAAATGTTACTGCAAATATATACATATAAAAGAAAGAAAAAAATTCAAAGAAAACATACATTTGTTTCTTCTACTATTTGTTGCAATTCATGAGGTTCAGCACCAGTTAGAGCAGCTCCTAAAATATTCAATTGAAAAAGGTGATAAGCTAATTAATAGTTATTCATCATTTAAATATTAGATAAATTTCTTTTTTTTTAACAGATTGTAATATTTAAATTAGCAGATAATTAATAATTTCTTTCCATTTTAAAATAATTATCAGATGCATGATTACTGGTAGCTAGGATAATTATCTCCCCCCCCCCCGGAAAAGAAAGACAAATAAGAGCCCAACAAAAAATATCTAATATATTTTTTATGAATACAACAGTCATTTTGTTCTTTTATTTTCCTAATTACAATTCTAGAATATTTGCATATTTAAACCAAAATTGAAAACAAGGGTAGAAATGTTTACTAAAGTAATCACTATTTTTTAATGAAATACCTTCTTTTGATATTATTAAAACTAAAAAAGTTTGATGTGTTTATATCTGAAGCATTTTTAGAATCAACAATGCAATATTTTTTCAATAAGATTAAAATGGATAACTATATTGTGAAACTTATATGAATAATTCACAAATAGATTTCCATTAGTTTCTTTTTTTAAAAAATGCAAATTTCAACAATTTAAATTTATAAACCTTTCATAAAAAATAAAAAAAAAACACTTGTTAAACAAAATACTTTTTCTGAGGTAAATAAAAAAAAAATCAATATCTCAATGACATATTTATTTAAAAAAAAATAATGTTATGTATTTTTATTCATATATTTTTAATTCTTAAATGCTGATTTGCATTAAGTTTCAAACAATATCACAATATAAATAATATAGACTAATGTGCCATTCATAAGGCTAAATTATAAGTATAGATACTATTGACTGATTATAAACATTAGATACAAGAGTAATCACCATAACTATAGTATTTTAAATAAAGGTGCTTAAAATATTGGAAGAACTTGGGCAGTTTAAGAAAAAAGTAATATGTGGAACTCTGTTAATAATTATCACTGCATTTGCCTTCTATTTTAATAGAAGAAAAAAAATGCCAAGTGTATAATATTACTATATTATAACTATACCAAAGATATTCTCCACTTATTTTAAAAACAGCAAGGACAGAAGAAAAGTCATTGAAAACAATTTTTTATAATTTACTACATTCAGAGAAAAAAAAATATCCAAAATATTTTTAAAAAACAAATTTAATTTTTTGCAAATACTTGAGTTTATATATATTACATATATTCAATTGATGGATTATTTATACAGTTGGTAATAATTTAATAAATCCAGGTCAATTTTCAATAACATTTCATGAAGGAACAGAATTAATAATTAGTAGTTTCAAAAATTGTTGAGGTTAATAAATTGTTACCAATTAAATAATTATTACCAAATTGTTTTTTATCCTTTAATGATATTAAAAATTTTGTTTTTAATTTAAAAATAAATAATTATATCTCAGAAACACTATTCTTTAGTCAAATAATTTAACTGCCTTATGCCAAAAATTGCATTTAAATTACAAAATAAAGAAATATATAAACATTTGGTACTTTGAACTAATCATAAAATAAATAATTTTTTAATATTGCTATCATTAATCTTTTAGAAGTAAAAACTATCTTGAGACAAACATGAAAATTTGATTCTCCAACCAATAAAGAAATCAACAGCTCAATCAAGTTTATTTCTAAAATAGAAATAAAAGAATGGTATATATGTAAATTACAGTTAAAAATTTTTTTTTCTTATAGAGAGGAGAGCCACAATCATAGAGAGCATTATTATCAATTTGGTATGAAAATTATAAAATTGTCACATGAAATAATTTAAATAAGCAATTGAAATTTTTAATATATAAACAGATACTAAATAAAAATTCATATGCAGGGGGGAAAATTACCTAAATCAGATAAGTATACTGGATTATCAACAACACGCTGACCAGCTTGAATCATTTGTTGAACTGATTCTCTATACAATGGGTTAAGAGCAATGATTTCTCTAATTGTTTTGACTATTTCTTGGGTAAGAGCCTGTGAAATAGAATTTAATATGAAAGATGATAATATTATAGAAAAATCTATTAATAATATTAAGAAAATAAAAGAAAGCATCATGATAATATAAAATTTTAATTCTGGTTAACAAAGAATAAACATGTTCAAAGTCTTCAAATTAATACTTATAGAATAGAAATAAAATAAAACTATTAAGCCTTTTCAGAAAATATTACATATATATATATATATATATATATATATATATATATATATATATATATATATATATATATATATATATATATATATATATATATATATATATATATATATATATACTATGCTTCACATATTGCAGACTTAATCAATATTTTATTAAGCCACACAAATTCCAAAATCTTAGATACAAATCATTAAGAGTTTAATTTCAAGCAAAGGGCAATTCTAGTGCACTAGCAATTTCAGTACAAATATAGAAATTGATTGTTTTTTTAATTCTTTTTAATGATTTGCTATTCAGACACTATAATTATTATTATTAGGCCCAAATTATTATTTGCTATTATTATCAGGCCCAAATCAATACAATAAAATCACAATTAAATACAAGTTATATAATAAATAACTGAAAAAATATCAGAAAACATAAAAATTATTAAAGCTGACTGTAAACATAAAAAAAATATTAATCTGAGATAAAAGTTCTGTGGAAAACAAAATAAATGTAAAATTTTAATCATATAAATAAGTAATTATGCTGATCTAAAAAAAATATATCAGTTTGGAAAACAAATTTTTAAAACATATAAAGAGTAATAATTAGCATATTGCCTTAGTTTTTAAAACAATTTAACAAAACAACTTTAAGAAAACCTATAAACAAATGTGAATTAGAAGCTTTAGGGGAAACAAAAAGGAGATGAATCTCAATGCAGATCTTTGGAAGATTATGGAGCATTAAGAAAAAATATATTTATAGTAAATTTTGTTTTTAATTTTTTAAAATAACAATATACATTCTATTGAAATACTTAAAAAGATTTAAGTAAAAAAAAAAAGACAAAATAATATTTTAAGTCCAAAAGGAAAATTATGTAAAAACTTATTTGGATATTTACAAGCAAATTCTAGAAATATAAATAATTTTAACGGTTTTTAACAGGGATGGTAAGATATCTATTATGTAAGCATTATCAAGAATTACTTTTTAAATTTAATAATGTAAAATTACTGCTTTAAAGTAAATTAATATATTCTACAATTTCCATCTCTTAACTCTTTCAATTGAAATATATTTTACCTTTATTTCTTCTGTGGATTCATAAGGTTCATGAGTGACATTTTCAACTTCCACCATGAGAACAGGATTGGAAGCATTAAGTTCTGCTTCTTCTGGTGATTTGCCAGCTATTTCATTAACAATTTTATGAAGTTTTCGTCTTCTCCTTCTGTGAGAATTATTATCTATTAAAAAGAGAGAGGAAGAGAATCGCAACATCAAGCCTTTATAGAGAGTATAATGGAAAATTTGCAAAAAGTAATAATATAAAAATTTCTAAATGCATATTATAAAAAATAGCAAACATTTTATATTTCAGATACACTTGATTATATTTTGATATAAGTTAAGGTGGTAGTACAATATTCTAAAATGATATACATACATATTCACCATGTGTACAAGGTGCTAATTTTGTTTATTAATTGAAGGCTTAAATGTAAACATTCCAAAATTCAGCTGGTATTTTATTTTAATATAAAAATGAAATTTTAATAAAGAAATTTGTATTAAAATAAGAAAAAAAAATGTTTACTTAAAAAAAGGGGAGGGGGAACTCATTTGTAAGACTTATAATAGTGTTTATCAGCCACCAAAGAAATAATTGTTTTTGTGCAGATAGGAAAAATACAAAAAAATATAGTCAGGAACTAATTAAAGTCATTGCTGAAAGAAAACAAATGAAAAGTGAACATGGAATTTACAAAAATTATATATGAAGTATTTTAAAATAAAAATTCCTGCCTTTTAGAAGAGTAAAAATTGATTAAATAATTAAACATGAATTATTTCATATTTCATTTATGAAGTGTTGTTTCAACTGAATGCCAATGGTGTGGATTTTAATTGGCTTTGAATATATCATAATAAATGCAAAAACCTCAGACAAGTCCGTAGATGTGTCACCTAGCTCAAAAAGGATGGAAATGATGAGGGAGTTGAAATGTTCATGTTCTTATAACTTCCTTAATATTGAAGATTAAAAAATAAATCAAATTAGCCAAATTAGTGCCTAATTAAGATGAATAACTTTCGTACTGAAAGTTTTTTGATAACTGCAAAATCTTAGAAGTTAGGGGCTAAAAATAGATTTTCAGGCCCTAATTTTGACTATTTTTAACATCAACAATTATGTTGCCAGTTTTGAAAAAAAAAAAAAAAAAAAAACTGAATAAAACTTTTACTTTTTTTTCATTTCCATAGTTTAGAATTGTTTAAATGTACATGGAATAGATTTAATAGCTAATTAAATAAAAATAAAGAGAAAAATTTAATGGTTACATTATGTAAAAACAATCAGTTAAAAAATTTCCAGAAGCTGCATGTTTATTAGTTCTTTATACATATTTTTTAAATAAACCTTGTTATTTCGAAGATTTCGTTAATTTGATGGTCCTTTGGCTAATGCCTGCCATATTATTGAGAATATACTGTAGTAAAAAAAATTATATTGATAAAAGACAATCATTATGGCTTTCACCCTGGGTACTTTTATTAACCAACTAACAGCAATTAATCTTCAAGAAAAATTAACAAAGATACCATGTTAGTCTATTCACTAATTCATGTTAACCTATTCAAATAAAAAACAATGGTGCCAAAAAATATTTTTTAAAAAGTTATGATAAACTTTTTTTTACCCCAATTAATAGTTATAATTGAAATATTTATATATGCAGCAATTAGATCTTAGTTCCAATAGTAAGAAAAACAAACATTTTTTTTCCCTCCATTATAAATAAAAAAATCGAAAGATAAATTTATACTTTTTATTATAAAATATTATTGTTTACATTTAACAGAAAGAAAAATAATTGCAAAGAACAGTTAATTTCCTCAAATATGTTAAAAAAAATCAATAGCAGAAATAAGCTTTAAGTTCTTGCCAACTAATATAAAATTTGATACTTGCTAATAACTTCAACGCTTTACAATAATATACTTATTGTAACAAGCTTAGATGTGCATATTACTTTAATTTTTTAATTCAATATTATTTATTTTTAAATAAATACTACATTACTTGATAACAATATAACCATTACTTATAGTTGCTTCAGTATGTAATATTTCCTTTTTACTTCATCATAAAAGAAAAATAAAAAAGGTATTATAATCATAAAAAAAATTCAAAATTAAGATTTTGATGAAACTGTTTGTTTTCAACCTCCCTTCACACAGAAGACATATTTTTGGTAATATATCCATCTATAAATCAGTCTGTAACAAAGATAACTCAAAAATGCTTTGAGATGGTTAAATGAAATTTCATATATGGTCTTTCCACAGATTTTTATCAAACACGGAGCAAAATCTGTTCAAAGGAACTTTGTTTGTCCAGCTGTTTGATTACAAATGGACTCAATAATTACAAAATGCAAAGAGTAAATAAAATTTTGTAACAGAGACTTATCATTTATATTTCAAACAGAGATTTATATCAAATTTTTAATCAAACCTGTTGAGTGGTTTACCATCTGTTGGTCTTCACTTTTTTTATGAATGTAAATGTGATAATTCATTATCGCAATGACTTTAATCAATGGAATTTGTTAATCAATCAGTAGAATCAATTGAAGTAGTTCCGTCTCAAATTTTGGTGTGAATCCTTCGGCAAAAGAAATCCAAAACACGTATTCTCAAAAAAGATTCAGTAAAAATTGTAAATACATGCTAAAGATCTGTACTTTGTAACTATCACCAGAGCTGTAATTTGTAGCTACTTTGCCTGGCGTTAGTGAATGCAATTGAAGGTATTCACGGCTTTATCTGAGGTCCACAATTTTATGTGGGGAGAGGAGGAAAAATTAATTAAAGGGTATATAAGAATGTTTTAGGAAGACTCTTGGCTATTGGTTTTTGTCCAAGGATTGAAAGAATTTAAAAATTATAACTTAGATGAAAAGGAATCTACATTTGCCTTCCAGCTTGCTGAGAGGGGGAAAAAACATATTAAAATCTTGAAATCTGATGCTAACAATTCAGCATAAAATTAATATGATTTAAATTTGTAAGTATAGAAATTTCTTACCATCGACAACTTGTTTATTTATTTTGATCCTGTAAAATAACATATACATAAATCAGAAGGACAAAAATACAAATATTTAAAAACAAAACATTTAAATAAAAAAAGGAACATTTTTATTATTATTAAGTTTACCTTCGATAAGCCATAACGACCATTCTTAAAGTTTTTCCTAAATCTTGAAGTTCATGAATTTGTACAAATGTTCCAACATTATATATGTCATCTAATTTTTCAACAACTTCTGAATCACTAAAAGAGACATTTCGTTAATGTAAATAAAGAGAATAATAATTTTGTAATAATTCGCAAAAGAGCTTATTTGAATCAATATTTAATATGCACTTATAATAGAGTATGATATATTTTTCAAACCTCAAAGACATATAAAAACTTTTAAACATTCTACTGGTCAAATGAATTTTTAATGCCAAATTTTTTTCAAGCTTAAAACAATTAAAACACATAGTAAATGTGGAAAACTCAGTTTTCTTAAATAATGACACACAATCTTTCATATTTTCTACTTTTTAAGTCTGAAAAATTAATTTTAAATAGTCAGTACAAGTTAATTAAAACACTTTAATAAGCAAATGAATATAAAGGGAAAAAACAGAATGATTTTATTTACCTTTCAAATTTTTTCATAAATACTCCAGCATATGGTTGATTCAATTTCACTTTTCTTCGAATCAAATCAACCAGACTTGGATCGGAAATCTAAAAATTTGAATTTGTGGAAAAAGATTGGATAAATAATTTAAATTTACTAATTTTTGCTCCATATTTTCAAAGTTAAATCTTAATATCAAACAGAAAAATAAAAACAAAAATATATATATACACTAAAAATAATAGAAGAATGCTATATTTTCAAGTTTAAATTTGAATTTTTTTCATTAATATATAAAAATTGCAATAATGAATTCCATAAATAATAACAAAAAAATTATAAACACGAAATCCATATTTAAAAACAGTAAAAAATGAAGTAAAAATTGCAAATTGCAATAATTTTTTATTACAATACAAAAATTTTATGAAAATTAAGCTGAAGTAAAATTTATTTTTTAAAATAACAAGCCTTAAGGAAAATTTTTTTTATAAGAGAAACTTATTTAAATATTTAACATGCAATATTATGCAAATATTTAAAAATGAACAAAATGATGTTTTAGCATTATTTTTCTCAGCATTGCTTCCTCATAAGGTTGGTAGCTGGCGATAGTTAATCAGAGTTGCCACTGAAATCCGGAAAAAAAAATTAATTATCTTTGCTTTCTTTGTATGTATATTCAAGATAAGAGGAAATGTGCAAATAGCACTCGCATGCTAAAATGGAATACGGTTTTAAGGAGTAGAAAAAGCAAGGAAAGAATTTTGAATAATTTAACACTATTCAAAATAGCCTATTAAAAGAGTTTGTGTTCATACACAGAAACAAATTTTCAATTTTATCTTTATTTATTATCTAGAATTTAGCAAGACAAAAATTTTATATTAAGGGGAGGGGGTATATTTCCTCTCATGCTCTTTAAATAAAGTCACAAAATTAAGAATTTGAATTTGGGTGAAATAAAACAAAATATTTTTGTTATCTTGATACAAATCATTTAAAGATTACTTTAAAAAAAAAAACATTACAAAGCAAGATTACTTTTTTTTAATTATTTATTCATTTTTGCCAATTCAAGTATTTGCGCATCAATTTCTACTGATTTTTCGGCCATCAGTTTCATGGAGCTAAAGGACTAATCTGTAACAAATAATGTATGATATTTCTATAAGGCCAAACTTACATTTTTTTAGTTATTTCACATTTAGTTACCAAATGTAAAAATATTTTTGAGATATCACTGAATGTATTAAAGTGATACTACAAGATTTAATGTCCATAAAAATCTAGCTTTAAATTATTGTTCTTGAACTAAAAAGTTCAAAATTGGTTTATTTTCTGGCATTTTTGCCTTTGATGTGTCATCTTTTTCTGTATTCCTTAGAGATACAAAGTCCAACATCAATGATGTCTCTTTTGAAATGGCATGCAGTCTTGTATGTTTTCCTCTTTTGTGCTAATAAGTGCCTGTTTTCCCAATTACTTAGGTTTATCTTCTTACAAAGCAAGCAGTACGTAATAAATGGATCATGTGGACCTCCTTGAATCCATTCAGAAAAACCAGAATTGATTCTTTTAATCTATCCAATCCATATGCAAAATAGATTTTGAGCAGCTCATTGTTTTAAAAATCTAAAATATACTTTGAATAAGCTCACAGTTTCTTAAATAATAAATAAACCATTCATTACATTCAAGTATGGTTGACTAAACACCTTTGGGGTGGATCCTAGCACAGCCCACCTCTTGGAGTCTTTTTGAATTCTCGCCAAACGAATGGCAATAATGTCGCCAATGTGGCAACTTAGAAGGTTTTTTTATTTTATTTTTATTATTAGTTATTTATTTATTATTATTTCTGGCCTTCAAGTATCGTTTTTTAATTGAAAAATAATAATAATAACAAATATTCATTTAGTAGTCAACTTGGCGAGATTTCAAATAAGTCGCTAAGAGGTGGGCCCATCTAGGATTTTACCCACCTGTGTTCCTTCCACAGATTCAAAATTGTTAATCCTACCAGAAAAATAAATTCTATTTTTTCATACATTTACAGAAGCCTCATTCATGCTCATTAGCTGTAATTCAAGAATCTCATGGGAAAAGAACAACTGTCTCACAAATCGAAACTGGAACAATCTGTACAGAAAAAAAGGGACAATTTCCACATACAATCACGAATGGAATTGTTTTATTTTTAGAAGATATGACTAAGATCTTTTATTCTTGCAATCCTTAACGGTCAACTTTTATTAAACAAAGGAAAAAAGAAACTTAAAATTCCACGTTTTATTGAACATTTTCAAATTCCCCTACATTTTCCCGTTTTCGTAGGACAGCTTTTAAATTTCTTGTTCTCCCAGTGGCATGACAACCTTGTTAATGCTTCTGATAAAATCTAGCATAAAATATATATTAAGAGTAAAAAGTTGTTCTTGGAATCCTTTATAATACCTACATTCCATGACATGACTACCATGACATTTGTTAAAACTTCTCTAAGCAGAATTGCAAGAAATTTATATTGCTTGATTTCAAACCAGTTATAAAGAATCATGACAGTAAATAAAGACTAAAAAAGAAATTATATCAAGATCAAAATAAAATGTTATAAATCCGGCTGAAGCAGAAAACCCCTTTAAAAATAATTTTTACTTATTTTAGAATAATACTAACAAAGATTAATAAATTCAAAACTTGAAATAGATACATTTTTTTATTTACATCCGCTTTTGAAGTTACATTATGGGTCACTACTGACAGAATTTATGTAAAAATAATGTTTACATAATCCTATACTATTTACTGAAAATTCAAAAATATTGAAGAAAATTGTTTTTAATTTATTAATATACTATTTACATATATACTCAATAAATGACGTATTAAAGAACAGCTTAAAATAAAATAAATATTCATTTGACAAAAGTTAATCAGTTTTGTGTATATTTACGATCCCTGGCTCAGGAGGCGATTTTTAGATCATGCAAAGTTCTAATTATATATTATGAAATCATCATGTCAATTATACGTGGGAGCCATAAATACCAATTAACCACTTAAAAAATTACTAATGTATAAAAATAAACAGATGTTGTTGAGAAAAAAATTACATAAGTTATCTTATTAGATCAAAAGAAAAAAGAAATTGTATATGGCCAACCTCCAATATTTTAATGAATTTTGGAAACACTGGATTTCGACTGACAGCTAAAACTGGAACGATGGGCCAAACTTCTGGAACAGTCATAGGTGTGAGAGCACCCATGTGTGGTGGAGTATATTGTGGTGGTGGTTCTAATTCTGGTTCAGTTTCAGAATCCTCACCTCCATCTCCATCATCACTACTACTTGAACTAGCATTATTTGAGTCATCTTTCTTCTGAGTACAATACATAACTAATGGCGATGAATGAAAATTTCTTACAGAAACATTATTTAAATTATAATCAGGTGTATACGTAGAACAAATAGAATTAATTTTATATAGATTTCGTCTTACAGATGATAAGCTGACTTTTGAATTCAAATTAATGTGTCTAAAAACAACTGGACGTTTCTTTGAATGCAAAAGCAGTCGTATTGACATAGATGATAAAGAAGACACTTCTTTTGTTAAAGTTAGTAACGAGGACATTGTACAAGTTTGATGTCACCAAAAAAAGAACAGACAGAATTATGATGAAAATTAATTAATTTTATGGAATATTTCCTAATAAAAATGCAAACCGAGAGGTTTTTCATTAAGATGAGGGCCGGTGCTTAAATACATGCGACAATTTTATTTACGAAACACAACAATCTGCCTGTTGCCAACAGATGAAAGTACAGAATTAACTGTCAAAAACGGTAATTTTCGGATTTTTGTTTTTAATTTTGGTTTTGAATTCCTTATAATATTTATGTTTTGTAGTAACACCATATTTATAAAGCTATTTGAATTTACAAAATTTGTGAGATTCATATGAATACATCTTCTTTTCTTGAATCTGTTCTCTATTTTTCATATCCGTAGAAAATACAATGATTGAAAGAGAATTTCACATCGAATCAATTTTGCTCTTATTTACTTTTTATTTTGAGACAGACTAGGATGTTTGTTCTGCTTCAGAGAAATGCAGGTTCCTTGTGCTATGTTCTGAATAAAGAGATTATTCATTCATAAACAAATGTGTAAATACCTAAAAAAAAAAATCTGTCACTTTTCATTCATATTATAAACCGCGGTTGTAGTAGTACAGTGAAGTGAATGGAAAAGTTGGTTTTGGATCAAGATCGAGTGATGCAGCTTTATGTATGAAATATACAGATTAAAGTTGGTCTTTTATTTTGTTTACTGTGTAGCAATACGTTGCTAGATATCACGATCTCATTTTGAAATGTAGTAATGTATTCTATCTTAAGTAATCACATTCCTTAAACGTATGGAATCTGAATAAGTTTTGATATGCAAGACGGGACACGATCATGGCAGATCATAGCAAGGAGGAACTAGAAAATCGTTTACGGAGACACTCACATAGTACTCCAGGTAGTCAAGAAGATGTTCGTGAAGGAAGTCTTCAAGAAGAGTTTGATCCATTTCTCGGAGAAGGAGATTTTTTCGAAGAAAATGTCAACATTTCTCTGACAGCCCCTCCTCAAACACAGTAGGCATTAAAAACTTCCTTTTGTATTTTTATGTATTGTCCTTCACAGTCTGTTGTTCATTTCAAATTTGGAATAAAATTACTTATTAATTTTATTAGTAGTGCTCATCTTTTTTTTTTTTTTTACTGCAAAGAAATGTGATTATCTTTTTTAAAGTGGTACTGACTGCTTTTGTATTTGTTTACAACTGTTAACTACGTCTGTGTTCGCTTAGTTATAATTGTTACCATGTTGTACTGCTTATTTTTATTTCATGTACCAATTATTGCATATTTATTTTTCTCCACAATGGGGGACTAATTTAATTCTTATTTTTTTTAAGTGACATCAAGCATCTAAATTAGCAGCATATGATCATTTTTCTTGCAACTAATATTTATGAATTCTGAAAATAAATGAATTATTTACCAATTTTCTGCTACAGAAGTTCTTAAAGTATCTTTTTAATGATAAATATGTTACATTTGTTGCTCTTCCCAATTTCTTTTAAAAAAATTTATTGAAAATTTGCTGATAATTCAGTTTTAGTTATCAAGTATAAAATATGAGTTCTCAAGTCATAATCGCACACAAAATGAATTTTAAGATTATTTTGTATGAATGATGTAATTATCTATTGGCTTTAATTAGTACTTGTTTATATGTTTAATTATACCCTTATTGATGATATAATATCATATATATCTTTATGATCAATTTATCGCCAGTTTCTCTCTTTTTAAATTTAAAAAAAATTTAAAGGACTTTTAATTAATTGGTTAAATATTGAAGACAACATTCTGTGAACTTATCAACTAAATCAAATCACAGAGCAAATTATTTTTGAGATATTTCATACCTACAAACACTGTTGCTGTATTTTCCTTTGCATTTTCAGATTAAATTTGTTATTTAGAATGAATAACAATTTTATTATTATTTTTATCAAAAAAGCATTAAAACAGCTTCTTAGTCTCATTCTCTAGTACTGAAAGATTTCATTCTTTCACTGGATTTACTATTCTTTTGCTTAGTTTAATTTCAGTGAATTTTCTTTCCTTTTCTTTTTTTTTTTTTTTTTTCTTTTTAGTTTTGACGAAAGTTTAATTTGGATTTATTAAAATTCTGTTAGCAAGTTCTTGAAAAATGGAAAAGATATTTAAAAAAAACATTTGCTGTCTGTATATTTCCAGTAATTTAATTAATGTGAATAAAAATCAGAAATCGTGGAAAACAGATGGCACATATACGAAGAAAAAAAAAAAAGATATTTAACAGTATCATATTGTTTTGCATCATTCCTGAAGTATTTTTTCATGTTCTCTCTTGCATTGTCCACTTTTTCTCATAATGAAACAAAATTGGTACATAGTGTTTCTTTTTATCCTTGCTGTTTAATTCTGTATTTTTCAAGAATATTTTGGATGCTCTTAGCATTGACAGATAAAAAAAAAGTAATTTATTTACTAAGATTTTTTTTCTTTCTTATTAATCTTGTTTTCTTCTTCTTTTTTTCTTTGTTATATAGTTTAGCAAGAGTATTTGTTTTATGTTTTTGTGTCATAATTTTGAAGTAAGGAGTTGAATCATTGTTTATGTTACATTAACAATTTTAACTTTAAAAAATAGCAAGGTTAGTTTTATTATTTTGTATAGTTGATTGATGAGCATGAATTTACATAACACTATAAGAAAGAGTTTTAAGATATTGATTGAAGAACATCTTCCCATATTGTCTTCTGATTGATATCCTCTTTATTTTGATTGATTGATTTTCTTTATTTTAAATGAAATATCTTTTTTTATATGATTTTTCCTTTAGCATCTTTTCATATTAGCATTAAAATCAAATCCTTTAGATGGTAGATTAAGTAAAAAAATAGTATTAGTAAATTTTTCCTTAAGCATAGTTTGTCTCATTATCTATTGATAATTTCATTTCCTTAATTATTCTAATATTTCTGTGCTATTATAATACTGACATTTCTCTGCAATTTCTAAATTCCAGCTCTTTATTGTATTTGCCTCTCTTATCCCCTGGCTTTTAAATATTTAGTAGCATAATGCAAGTTTACATTTTCATTATCTGTATTGTTGTGAATTATATAAATTGCCCTCTCATTTTGGAAGCAAAATCTGATTATTTCTGAAGTCCAATCTAGCAATAATTAATTTGAACATTGGAAACTGTTTGAAAGGTACATTTTTACCTGATGCATGAATTCATTTGGATGATTCATCAGCATTTTATGTGATGCTTTATTGCAATGTAATTTATATGTCATTATATAACCGGTACCTTTCCCACAAACAATTCTGCATGCTATTTGGAAATGCTTTTTAACAATTTCTCTGGGAAATAATGATAGAACATTTATTTTTAAACTTTGTCATTTCTCCAAACTAAAATTGCCTATATGCTCAATTTTTCCTTCAGAAATGTATTATTTTTAAAGGTTTTTATGTTCACTCGAGCCTAAACAATAAATTAATAAGATTTCCTCATAATTTCTCAATCTTTTTTTTATAATTAACAAAGCTAGAAGTCTCGATAATCGGAACATTAGTAAAAAAATCTTGAATTTTAAATTTAACAGTAAATATTTTTTTCCTGAAATGAATTATTTCAGGTAGAAAATTATTTTAGGTCTTCTCTTTTATATGATTAAAAAGAAGGATGAGAAACCTCTCTCTCCCTCTCTCTCTCTTTTTTAATTTTATGCACTCATTTTTATATCTATTATATAAGCTTCTAACAAATCTCAGTTGTATAAAGGGATTATAGATTAGATTATTATAGATTAGATTACATTATTATAGATTATTTATCATCATTCCTTGCCTTATAATAATCTTACCAAAATAGGGAGTGGTTGAACTTTTAAAAATTAACTAGGCTTTGCTTTTCAAAATAGGAAAACATCACAAAAATAGATATTTATATTAATTTCTTCTGTTTTATTTTTTCCCTCAAAATTTTATCTTTTCTAGGAATTTCTAAATCAAATAAGTGTTTGTTTATTAATTTAGAGATCTTTATTTTTTTTCCTCCAAAAGTAAAATTCAGGATTAAAAGTGTGTTGCGCACTGAAAGTTATGTTTGCAGACTGAAATTATTACTAAGAAAAAAATGAGCCTTGAAAGAAAGCCATTTATTACAAATAAACATACTTCTTTTTGATGCATTCTAGATTTTGTATCTTGGTTATGCTTGTGCAGAATAGGTTTATATGTATCCTGATTTATGGATATTATTCAGATTAAAAGTAATGCTGTTTTTTTAAAGGATGGATGAACATTTCATTTGAATTTTCTATTTCACTTCTAAATTTCCCCTTTAAATTTTATTGTAAAATGTTTTCATTTTGCTTTCCTGTTCTTTTTTTTTTTTTTTTTTTTTTTAAGATAATGTGTTTTAAAATGTAATAATAAATTTGGAATTTGCATTTTAAGCAGATTAGAGAATTTCTGAAATTTTATGGAATTTGTTCAATACTGATTATAACATTATGTATTAAATCTATTAATGAAATCAAAACTGATAGCTTTTGAAGGTTTTATCTTATCTTTAATAGAGAAACAGATGTTAAGATAGGTAACAAATGGCAAACAAACGTATAGAAACTAGTTTGTTGGTTGTACAATCAAGGGACAGTCAAGAAAAGCTTCTCTTTGTATTACAGTTGATTTACATATATTAAATGTTTGTGTCAACTATTTACATTAAATTTTGATTGTTAAAAAAAATTGCCATAATTATCTTTTAGGTATAATAATGGCTTTGATCTTTGTGATCATGCATTTAGCTTAATGTCTATATTAATTATAGCTTGCATATTGATACCGTAGTAATTCACAGATGTTACTTTATCAAAGAAAATTAAGACAGCTTTAATTGAAAATAACTATTTTTTAAACTACATGAAATTAGAGACCATAAGTATTTTGTATTTTCTCTCTCAATCTTTTTAACAACTTATACCTACTTTAAATTGCAAGTGTAAAATTTGTAACTTTACTTTTCTTTTCAATTGCATCATTTGATTGCTGTTTAAGAAAAAAAATTCAATACATTATTAGAAAAACTCTTAATTTCTTTGGATTGTATTTTTTTAGTAAAAATCTTAGGGAAAAAATTATTACTTTGTAATATTTTTTGTAATAATTTAGTTTCATTATTAATATTTTTGTGTAAATTATGCAGTTGATAAATTTTTTTTTTTTGACTTTTACTATAAGGTAAAGGATTGTTGAATGTTGCAACTCATTTATGTACAAAGATATTGAAAAATTCTGGTTACTTTTTATGATTATTAAAAAAATTATTCACCTCTTTTCATATTAATTTTCTAACTTATAATAAGTTTAAATGTAAAATCAACAGTGAAAAGGAAATATCCCTTTAGATAATGCATTTTTTGAATTGTATGAATGGTTTAAAAATTCATTGCAGTTCATGTGCAAATAATATGTGCATAAATTCATTGCAGTTAAATCAATGAGCAAATCTAAATATTTATTAGCAATTCCTTCCATTGTCAGATTTGAGAAAAATTACTATATTTTTGTTTGTTTTGATTACAACAACAAAAAAAAGTATGTAAATGTTTTATCCTTTTTTTTTTTTCTTCTTTTTTTTTACATTTCTATCATTATGAATAAATTAAGGTGCATTTTCATTTTCAACAAGCTGCAGAACTTTTTACTCAATTTTTCTTTAGTAAATATTAAGAAACAAAATCTCTGCTTTAAGAATTTTTCTAATGTGTGTGTGTTTAAAGCAATAGATTTTTTGAATCTTTTTTATATGGCTTCGCTAATAATCTCCAAACATTTTTATAGTAGGAATTTATCATTGTTTTAATTACTGTTTATATATTTTCTGCCATCTACTTGATTCAACATTCAGTTAGCTTTATATTAAATTTAATTTGCATATTTGTTTAAAAAACTGATTTTATTTCTAAGGTATTCTTTTATTGAAGAATTTTTTTTTCATGTTTGAAGTTCTTTTTAAAATTCCTACAAAATTGTAATTTTTATCCATATAAATTCACAGAGGTAAGGACTTTTACTAAAGAGATCTTTACATTTGAAATGCATTTCATTTGTATGGAGTATTTTATTTGTCAGATTATATTTTTTAGGAAAGGAATGCAGAGAATTTTCAAATTTTACTATTTTAAAAATTTCATCTGTCTTTTTACTCAGAAATATTCTACATTTCCATTATATGAGTTGAAATTATCCCACTTTTGGCTTTTATAATTGGATTGTGCTGATTTCTTAAAGTCCTAATATTAAAAATAGAGAAAAAATACCTGCATTTAAAAAAATGCCTAATTAAATGGTTGTCAGTTAATTTTATGAGACTTTCAAAGTGATTTCTTCTTTGTATACACTATGTTTTATTCAAAGCAAAACAAAAAACTTTAATTACATTTGAATATAGAAATGTGCCCCTAAAATGTTTTTTAATATATATTAGCACTTATTAATGCACATTGAATTTATTGCCAGATTAAAGATACAAAGAAATATCTTTTTGCAGGTGGTATCATGGACGTCTGGATAGGTATAGCGCCGAGCTTCGGCTTCAAGCTGCAAATAAATTGGGAAGTTATCTCATTCGTGAGAGTGATCGCAAGCCTGGATCATATGTTTTGTCATACTTGGGACATACAGGAATTAATCATTTCAGGTATATTGTTTGAATTAATTATTTTTGAAATTCTAATTTATTTGTAAATATTATATTAATCTATTAAAAGAAATTATCATGAGGAAAGTCAGTAGAAGAAAGAAGTGAAACATTACTTTTGAAGTTAATGTAAAAATAAATGCAAATAAAAATGAATAAAGATAAAAAAGAAACATTAAGTACTAATAAAGATGAATGCTAGAAAATGTTATTATTAAAATTATTTTAGTGCTTAAATTAACCTTACCAATAATTAATTAAATTTAAAAGTCCAAAATATGTGCATATGCTGGTGTTATATGTGGTATATATATATATATATATATATATATATATATATATATATATATATATATACAGTTTTTCCTAAGTTGCTGATTATTTTAAAACAAAAATCTAATGATAAACCCAGGATCATTTTAATGTATGCTCATTTATAAGATAAATATAACAAAAAAATATATATCAACATCATTTAGATACAAAAAAAAAAAAAAATTCCTTTGGAATTACAGAATTTTTGAGTGTAAGTTTTTGAGGCATTTGCATTAAAATTAAAGTTAAAATAACTAATGTAATTTTCTGTAATGACCCCAAAACATTTTAAATTTCTTTCAAGTATTAATAAACATATTTTTATATTGTAAAATTTGTATCATTGTTAACTTCTGAGAAATTAATTATTCTTTTTATATAATTGATTGTCATTCTCATTAGCTTCTTTAGTATGTCTCAATATCACATTTAATGTTGAAAAAAAAAACTTACCTTATTTAACAATTTACTATTGTAATTATACTCTTAAAAATTGCACTATCTTAAAAATCATGAATTTTGCAGGATAACTGCTGTGTGCGGGGATTATTATATTGGCGGTAGGCAATTTGATTCCCTTTCTGATTTGATTGGTTACTACACAAGTTGGTCAGACTTGCTGAAAAAGGAAAGACTTGTTTACCCTGTTGCACCTCCTGAGGTAAGATTTCTTCCATTTATAAACATTTCTGAGTGTAGTGTAGATTTAATGGATATGTATAATTTTTAATATTATGTATAAAAAAATTAGTACAAATTAATTTACTTTTTGTAGCCGGTTAATGATAAGAAACGAGTTGTGGCCATTTTACCATACAACAAAATGCCGGACACTGATGAAATAAGGTAATGTTTTCATCCATGAGACATTTGCAATTCTTTTTCTGAAATGTGGATTGTATAACTAGAATCAGCTTTATACATAATTATTTTTCATCAATCTTGAAATTACTGATATCCAAATAATTTTAAAAATTAGATTAAAATATATTGCTGACATTCAACAATTTCTTTACTTCTTTCTTAACAAATATCAAAGATTATAGATAAGAGAAGAGGGCAAGGTTAGAATTATAGATTGTCAATGAGGATTTCATTATCATTTAATGTTTTTTAAATTATTTTTTCTGAATTTGATGTTAAAAATATATTTTTGCAATTATCAGTTGAAATTGTATTATTCAAAGACTTCTAAATCATTTTTCTAGAATTTGACATTCTTAATTTATAGAATAAAATAAATGTGGCGTAATTTGCTTAATTTTAAGCTTTCCCATGTCATTTTCAAATAATTTTTAAAAATAATGCATTTAGTTTTTCAAAGTAGATAATATTTTTAAAGAAAATTTACCCTCTCTCCATTGAATATGATATTGATATAAATAATTAATTATGAATAATATATTTTGAAAGTAATTATATCCTCTGAAATCTTATTTTGTTTTCTTTTAGCTTTTTGAAAGGTGATATATTTATTGTACACAATGATATGGGAGATGGTTGGCTTTGGTGCACTTTACATCGTACTCAAGAAAGTGGATTGGTATTTAAAGAACTTGTTGAGGAATTGGTGAGTTAAAAATTTATTGTTAGAAAAGAATGCCTTATTTTTTAAATTTAATTTTTTGTACTTTATTGTTTATTAATTTTATGTATTGAAATATATATGGGGACATATGGAAGTTTATATTTAAGTCATTATATTTTAATAATTTCTGCAAATTAGTTACAATATTATATTCTTCAAATTCTACATTGATTACATTATTAAATAAATAATTTTTTTTTAAATTTGTTTTCCTAATATTGAGATATTTTTATGCATATTAGGATGATGATGTTGATCCCAATGAGATTTATCCATGGTTTCATGGAACTATAAGTAAAGAAGCTGCCGTGGAAAAACTTGCAAAGAGTAAGTCATGGAAATTATTTCTTAATTATAATTTATTTTTCTTTCCTAATGTTGGATAAAAATGTATTGCAATAATTTATATTACAAACACAGGTATAAAGATATATAAAAAATTTTTTTACATTCTAATCTAATAGCATCATTTTATTATTTTTTAATAATAAATTTGTAAGATATGTAATATTTTTTAAAAGAACTAATATAATGTGCTTCCATCTATAAAAAATATAGGTATGGATTACAGGTTTAAACTTATTCTTAGAAATTGAATTACATTGAAATTTTCAAAATTGTTGAAAAATTATTAAATACATAAATCAAATATATTTTTGCTATTGTTGATTAATGTTGAATTAGTGATCTGATTAATGTTTTATACAATGGCCATTGTTATTATAAATTTGTAAATATTTTATTTAAAAAATGGTATTTTCTAATGAATGTATGCAAAAAAAATTCACTTGTTTTGTGTAACAGCTTCCTTTGGGTAATAATTTATTCTTAAAAAGTTACAATTAATGAAAATCTTTTCTTTCTTTTGTTTTAAGGCTTTGAATATCAATGAAAATTATTTTTTACATTCTGTTCCAGTGGGTCCTGGAAGCTTCTTAGTGAGACCTAGTGATAATTCCCCTGGAAACTACTCATTGTTCTTCCATATTAACAATACTATTCAACGTTTTCGAATAGAAAAAAGAGGAAACAGATACATCATGGGAGGAAGATGCTTTGACAGGTAAAAAGTTAATTTTAAGTTTAAAAATTGTTTCTTCAAGAATCTGCTTAATATTTATAGTCATTCTTGTAGACAATACAGGGTGATCTACAGGTGTATTTTTTTTAATGCACTGCAGTGCTAATATTTTTGTCATTCACTAATGCATTTCTGCAAAATTTTCTTAAACTGTTTCTACTTTTCCTGAAATATTTTTAAATATTTCTCCAATTCTGCCTCATATAGTTGTATTTCATTCTTTCAGTGTGAGAGATTTACTTTCTTGTGGATAAAATGTCAAATCGTCATAAAGATACAAACTGCTTATCGGAAGATCAATAAAGCTGTATGATAATTCCAAAGTGTGGAATTAATTAGTAAAAATATATTGTTAAAAAAATCATAGAAAGTGAGCAAGGTCTTAATATTGTTGTTACCAAAGCATATATATATATATATATATGCTTTGGTATAAAAGTGAGATATATATTGCTTTCTCATTTCTAAAATTTTGTTTCAAAACCATCTTCCAACAAAAATGGCCTAAAAATGTTACGAGAAACAATATTCTATCTTATCAGTTCTTACAGATAAATTGTAATGTCAGTAATTTTTTAAAATTATTATTTCATGAATTTTTAAATTTCTATTTCTTGATAAAAAATCATGTGCTTGATGAATTAACAGTTACTATGGCAATATCTTTAATCTCATGTGCAATTCTGAATTTTCATAGATCAGTCCTGTACTTTTGTTTGATTAACTCAACCTGGAATGACTTTTATCATTCATGATAGACATATCTTTGTTATCTTCAAACAAATTAATCATTATTTGAACTAAAGCATAGCATTGTTGTTTTAGTCCTTCTTTCAGTTATTTAGTATTCATTAGTTTTTATGTATGAAAGTCCAAATCAGGACTACTATAACACTAGAAAATATGAAAAAAACATAAAGAATTTAAATATCACTTTTAAAACAGGGAAAATGCAGGGAATTTTAAAATTTTCCATAAAAACTAGAAAAGTACTAGGAATTTTTAATTTTCTTAGTCCCCCCCCTATCTAAAAAATACTGATCTCTTTAAACAGGATGTGTAGCACCATGAAAGGCCTTAAAAAGTGCTTAAATTTGAAAAACATTTTTAAGCACCTTAAAAGTGCTTAATTTTGGAGGAGTGCTTAATTTTCTCGAGAAGTACAAATAAGATATTCCTTTTTGTTTCCTTAGGCAATGAATACGATAAATTGATAAAAGTCAAAATTTTTTATTTATTGGATATATCAAAAAAGATGAAAGGAAAACATTCAGTGAAAGGATACAGGAGTTTCAACCGATGTTAAGAAAATGCTTAATTAATTTTTTTCACTCCTTTTTTCAACAATGGGCACCAGCGTATGTTGAAGTATTAGAATGATTATTCCAAAAGAGCGAAATACGAAATATGCAGAACTGGAAAACAGCCCTAGGTTGCAACTAGAAACGCATTTGAACTTCTTTTACAGTTAGTGTTCTAAATAGCGAATAATTTATTTTAGTTATGCCAGGTGACTTTATGTTCAACTCTTTATGTTTTCTTAAAGACTACGCAGATTAGCTCCGTTTGATGAAAAATAAGACAGTATTGTGTGTAAAAGAAATAGACACATCAGGGATGGGAGAAGTTATTCTAAAGTGCACTTGAAAGATATTTGTGATACTTAACTGCTTTTATTCTGATTACCGTGATGTTTCATTGCATATTCAATCATCATTCTCGTTAATATGTTGTTTTGAACGATTGCGAAAGGGATTTTATTGTACAATTATTTATTGCAATTATAATTACTTTAGTTGACTGCTCAAAATCTAGTGAGTTGAAATTTTAATTTGAAGGTGTTAGTTTTCAATAATTTCTTTTGCGGTGTACTTTTTTAAATATCTTCATTCCTTTGAAAATTATCATTTGTTCAACCAACCTTGTCAAATGATAGTTTTTATTTTCTTTTTAAATTCTGCCAGGTTTGATATTTAAAATTTAAAAGAAATAAAAAGTTTTAAGAAACCTTTATGATTTAGATTATATCATTTTTAAGGGTTTTTTTTCTTTCTCTTTGTTACTTGTACACAGTTTTTGGTTTCCCTGCGAATTTTTCTTTCTCAGTATATAAAGATTTGCCTGATTAATACGGAGAATCACTGAAATAAAGGACGTGAAATTTAGTGGGTAAATACTTTTTGGATATTAGAGGTTCACTAAGGATATTGTAAAATTTTAGTTAGAAATTCAATTCCAAAGTTAAAATTTGTAACGTACTTCCCACATAACATAAGGAATATTATGGCACGAAATTTATTTTTAAATCTTAAAGGTGTTTATACAATATTTCCCGACACTCTTCTGTGAATTTGTTTGCTGCTTTGTTACATCTCATTTATATGGCCTTGTCGGACAGGCATTAACTGTGATAGTAATAGAAGGATTTTCCCATTAACAGCTTTCTAGTCTGTCCTTGTCTTATAGTATTTTGATGGATTTCATCTTTTAAAGCTTCAGAAAAATACCGGCCACACTCATTCCATCAAAAAATTCTTACCCCTCTTCTTTGTAAACCAATTTTTTAGAACTAAAGAAGGAAATTCATAGTTAGTACATATGTTTGGAATTAATTCCGATAAAGAAACCTGATATAGAAATCCATTAGTGAACACAAGCAGAAAGTATTGAATACAGCAGTTGCAAGTTATCCTCCATAGAAAATGAATGCTACCGACTTTCCCTTGAATATATTCAGCAACCCAAATATACTATACTCTATAGAAATTAAATAACTGTCATGAAAAGCTAATTTAGAAAAGGATTTTGTATCGAACTGCAACAACATTCAAAAAAGTAAGATAGAAAAGAAAAAAAAAACTTTTATAAGATGTAGAATTTGGAATTGTTAATGTGAAGTTTTTTTTAAAAAATGTAAAATTAGCTGTAATGATAATGCTTCTCTACTTACCTACCTAATTAGTTGTAATTATAATGTTCTTGTTTCTATGTTTATTATTTCCTTTCATATAAGTATTTATATGAATGAAAAATGTCTTATATAATCATTTTTAACAAAACTAACGTGAAAATAAAAGCTGTATGTAGTAATAAATTTAATTTATCAATACAAAATAATACTGTCAGATTTTTGTCATTTTAATTTTAAAATTTGGGCTGAGTATTTTAAAAATTAGGGAAGGGAAGCAGTCAGTTACTTTTTGTGTGTAATTTTTTAAAAATTGTACACATAAAAAAAGTAAAAATTATTAAGACGTAAAAGTTATTTAACTATATTTTTTCTGATTTTTTAAAAAAATTTAAAATTTAAATTTAAAATTATTCTGATAAGAATCTGTCAGCATATCTAGTATTAATAAATTAAGTTTTCTGAGCTAATATTTAATTTATTATAGTTTTTTTTTGTATAATTAACAAAAAAAATTTTTTGTCCAATGTCTTGTGAAAATAATTTTATGAATCCATTTTTATTGAATTTACCAATTATTGAATCTTTAATGTTTATAACATATATTGATTTTATTCAGTTTGTTCTTAATTCAGATTTTCAGAGTTTCTTTGTATTAATTATTGCTGAAAATAATTTTGCAATTTAAATAAATGATGAGACTGGATTCAACATCCAAACATCGATTAACATTTGAAAAGTTGTTTTTTAATCAAAAATTAAAATTTAAAAACAGATATTAAAAAATGTAATAAAAACTGTAATTTATTATAAGACAAAAAATTCAATGAGTAGAAAATTCTTGATTTTATGTATTCATGCATGTACAAAAGTAAATTTTTTTTTTTTTCTTTCTTTTTTTTTTTTTTTTTTTTTTTTTTGCTAAGGTGCTTAAAAAGTGCTTAAAGGCGCTTAATTTTTGCATCCATTTCACGCTACACACCCTGTTAAATGTGGCAAGATTAAAAGATTGTTGTTATAGCTGTAAAAAAAATCAAGTAACATCATTTGCAGAATCTCATCACTTTTTTACTCGCTTCCTTTTTCTACTGTATAAATCAATTTAATTTGCATTACAGATTTTTAAAAAAATGCTGATAATGGAATAGTGGCTTTCAGCTACTTGAATGCTAATAGAGCTACTGAAAATAAAACTGATACATCTTTTAAGGAAAATATTTCCTTTTTCTGAATAATACTACAAAAAAAAATGAATGCATGTCCAAAAATATTGTGTTTTTAAAAGCTGTATCAGATTAATTATTGCCATTTTAAAAGCTGTTTAAATCTACATTTATTAAAAAACAGTGCCATATTATGTAAGGAAGGAATGGCTGATTTGTTTTATTTGAAAGCACAAATTTCTACTGCATGTTCAAAATGTGCAAAGATGAATTTGAAATTTTTTTGAAAAATTAGAAAATAAATTCAAAGAATATCTTCATTTATTTAGATTAGTTCTAATCTAATGTTTTGAGTTTCAAAAATTTTTTTCTAATTCTTGGGAAGTTGTAAAAAATAATTATTTTATTGTCACAAGGCAATGCAACTGAAAACTGAATTTAGTATCAAAAAGCATATGCTTCTTAAAACTCTGAAAGGAAATTGTTTAATTAGTTTAAGAATTATATGTGAGAGCATGAATTTTTATGGAGATGTCTTAAATATTACGATCTCAGGGGATTGACCGACAATATGCAAAATTAGCGCATATAAGATATTATGAAATTTTAAGAAAGTAAAAAAAAATTCCAGGTTCAAAGAAAGAATCTAACAAATGAAAATCAGCTTTGCAAATTAAGTTGTTGCAAAAGGGAAAAAAAAAAAAAAAAAAGTGAAACTGATGACTGAAAAATACAGAAGTTCTATAAATTAATGCTTAAATGTATGAATTGCGGGGAGGGGGGAAGATTTGATGCTTTTTATTATCATTATCTGATATCAGGATAGCAAGAATGTTGTTTTGTATTTTATTTCACTTGAGTCCATAATATAGATTGACTTTAAATTAGAGAGCTTGAGGTAAATGCCCAATATCCTTTTTTCCCCCTTAACATTGAATTTGTTTTTGTAACATTCTAAGCAATCATAAAGAAACATAGTTTTTTTTTTTTTTTTTTCTGTATGTAAATATAAACATTTATTTGACATATCATTATTTCTCGTAATATTGAATTGTTGCATCTCTTTGCTTTTTCACTGATAACAACAAAATAGTTATAACTGGCACACTTTCTGTTATACTGTGTATGCATACAGAAAATTTGTTCCACCAGATTTTGAATGACATTTTAACACAGCATTGACAGTTTCTGCACAAAGTACATTTTATAATGTTCTTATTGACTTCTAGTTTAGAAACTTTCTGGCAACTTTTCAAAATTTGCTTTTCCGTTGTTGCAGCTCAATTTAAAAAAAAAAAAAGCTGGTGTTTATTTTTATTAACAGACCTTCCTTTGAAATGTTATTATACATAATAGAATAGTATTTCGGATAATCTCATAAACATTCAATGTTTAGCTGATGCCTAAGGAAACCTCATAATTTAATTACAAAATAAAAATATCATAAGTAGCCATATGATTTTACGGCATTATAGGTACTAAATTGTAATGACATCCTGTGTATTGTAACTGTGGGATGCAATAATTTTTAATTTTACACTAGATTGAAATGGATATTTGCTTTGTTCACTTCTTTTCTTGCCATTTTTTTTTTTAGTCTTAAATACTTTTTATACTTGAGTTATAAAATAAAACATTTATTACAATATTTATTTTAGCAAGTTTTGTAATTAATTTTTGCTAAAAAATGGTTGAGAAATTATTATTATTATTATTTGTATTCCTTATTATAATTAATAAAGATCAACAAAGCAACATTTGAGTTATTAAAAAAATCACACAGCATGTGATTAAAATAAATATTCATGTAAGAAAATTGCTTTCATATTTATTCACTAATAAAATTTTATGTTATGGATAATTATATGTTACAACTCCTGTTTTAGTTCTTTTTACACCATGTTCCTCTTAGTCAATCTTGATTTTAAGAAAGAGATGCATGTAATGTTCCTGTGCAGTGGAATAAGGGAAAAGAATGCTATAAAAAAGACAGAGCCATTAAATACTTATTTGTATAGACGAGTTTAATGAACAGTGTGTATTATATTCATTGCAGTGAATACATTAGATTGATGATTGGTTTAAATATTACATGCAGAATTAAAAAGATTAATTATTAAATATATACACTAAAAAAAGTTCGAAATTCTGCTATTTTCGATGCTTATATCTAAGCGACCATTTTAATGTGGAATTGCATTTTAAGTTAGCAGTTTTTTATCACAGGTCTAATTTACATTTTTTTTTTGTAGAATGCTATCCATTTCATTTGAACCATTCTGTATAATTTTCGTGATATGTGATTTTTATTTACTATGTGATATAATATTGTGATTTTTATATACTATGCATACTGAGCAATTGAACAATTTTTTTCATGATATGTTTCAAAAATATTTTTTGTCAATCAAAAATTTTGATTCTTTTATTAAGTTTGGAAGCTGTTATAAGCAGATATAAAGTTGAACAGATTGTTGAAGGACACCACCTTGGAGAACCAGTCCTTAAAGTAAGATTCTTATAATTTTATAAAAGTTAAAAATCATAAACATATATTATTTTTGTTTCTATGGTTTCTTTGTTTCCCCTCAGGCACCTTATGAATCTAAGGAACTCAGTAAAGCTGAAGAAATTCAACAGAAATCTCAAGATATATATGCAACATTACGAGAAAGTCGTGAATCTGGAATTGCTAAGCGCAACAAAGGAATAAGAATGAAGGGCTATTTGAATAAGAAAAGTATGAATTCTTGTCTTTAGTTTTACATAAAATGAAATGTTCTAATTTTGAGGAAAAATAATATTACTTTAAAAACGTATCTTTTATTTTTGTGTTATAGAAACTGAAATGTATATTTCGTAACTTTAATTCTCAGGTTGTTTTAACCCAGGTCAAGGGAATCGCAAGTGGAAAAATTTATACTTTGTTCTCAGTGCCAAAGAGCAACAACTACTCTTTTTTGATAACCCTCGGGTAAGATGTAGATTTGATAGTTTTGAAAATGATTTTTTTTTTAATTGAAAATAATGTAACATCCTGAAGTGTTATTTTAATCATGGCTACCTCACATTTATTTAAATGCCAACTTTTTAAGTGTCTTGTATTTTTTCAAATTAAAATTATCTTTTTTAGCGAACAAAACCAAAAGGGTTAATTGAACTGAGCTACACTTATTTATATATGGTCCATGATAGTCTGTTTGAAAGGTACAAATAAAACTTACTTTGTTAGATTTAATCTATGATATATGAATACTTATTTTTTGAAATGTTTGATATTTTTCTTTGTGTTAATTGATATTATATTATTGCAGACCTAACTGTTTTCAGTTAGTTGAACGTGCTCTACCTTGTATTAGTACCGTATACTATTTATGTGCCAGCTCTCCTGATTTAGCTCAGGTATTTTTTTGTAATTTAATTTTAGCTGTATACATTAATATATAGTAATATGAATGTTAAATTCAACATTGAATAATTTTAAATTTATTATTTAATGTATGAAAATATTAATGTTGATAAAGTGTTTATGGTAACTATTACAGATCATTAAATACTCAATTTTTATTTACTACTATTAATTATTCTTAAATGATCTGATTTCATTGTATGCTGATTTTGGATCCTTTCAAATAATTTAAATTTTGTATTAATATTTCAAACATAATGATGTAGTTTTTATTTTTTAAACTAAATTTTTAAAAAGAGTATACTTTTATAATATTTATTTTACTTGTTAAATTATTGATATAAATCTATTTGAAAATTAATTTTATTAAATCTATCAATGCATTATTATTTAAATTAAATTCCAAAAATTCTTTAGTGTAAATGGATGGTAAAATTTTATATAAGTTTCTTCTTTGTTATCAAAATATGTAAGTACAATTTCTGGAAGCAAGATCACTGAATCTGTATCAAGTAGGCTAGAGACAAATATTATCCTAGAGCCAATTCTAATGAGGAACATTATTTGATACTTTTAGTAAATCTATAGAATTATAACTGCTTGATAGCTATCTTTTGAACTAAGCATCACCAATGAAATGCAAATTTCAAGAATTCTTGTTTGAAACTTTGAGAAAGATTTTTCAAATGACGCACTTTCCATTTAGTATTATTCAAGCATTATCAACAGTATCTCATTTTTTATGAAGTGTTGCATTCTTTAAGGGTTAATAAGTTTTTTGACGATAAGGATATTCTTGATAGAAAAACTAGACTTCCTGGTTTAAACCCTTTTGAACGTATCTAGTTTTATCTTGATGGGAAATGGTAACTTGTCATATACCTTTTGAAGACAATTGAGGATTTGAATATTGCATTGTTAGCACTTAAGATAGATTGCTATAGGGGCATAGCTCACACATCTTTCCAATTGATATTATGATTTAGAGAATTATCCATTTTATGATTAAATTTGCAATACTTATTTTAGATTTTCTATATTTGATCAGGTTTGCTATTATTAGTATATATCATGGTTATTGAATGGTACACTGTGGTTATATAAATATCCTGTTTTGAAAAATCATGAGGGTAGTTTTTGATGGATTTATAATGTTGACTGGTTTATGTGACAAGAGAATATTTTAACTCTTATATAATTCTGTTGAATACCAAATTTTAATGAGTAATTTTTGTAGGTTTTTAGAAATATAACATAATGTTCAAATTCTGGTAATTTTGAAAGTTATTTATTTTCTTCCTTTTTTTTCAAAAATTCTTGAAAATTGTTTGTTTACCAGCTAATTTTTGTCATTTGATAATATTAAACATTATCACTGCACTCTCAGATTTTGTATTGTTATATATTGCTTGATTAAAATTTGTTTTCATTTTTTTTTTTTTTTTTCAGGAATGGATACAAGCGATTAAACCATTGTGTTCTCCCCAATTACCTAGAGGTCGGGCACCAACTCATAATGTTACTGAGGTACGAAGTCTGCATTTGACTCTTCTAGAAGCCCACCGCTTGCCTGTGAGACTTGTACCTCATCCTTTTTGTATAATTTCACTTAATCAAGTAAAAGTTTGTCGAACTCAAGTGAAATGTCCTCCTGATCCAATTTGGGAAGAGGACTTTATTCTAGAGTAAGTGATCAGTTCTTCTCTGAAAAATAAAAGGCATTCTTAAAAGTTGCTCTTTTTCATTCTTTTGCTTCTTTATATAATCTAATAAATATCAACAAATAACATTTTCTTTATTGTTTTCTAAATATATTTTTAACATTTTATAAAATAATTGATGCAGTTACTCTAGTGAAGCATCATTAGTAATTTTTTTTTCTTCTTGTTTACAATTTACCAAAAAAGATTTCTAACAAAACTTTTAGCAAGAGAAATGTAAAAGAAAAGCTGTGATTCTTTTAACATATATATTTTCCTTTTAAAATTTATTACCCATTAGTAAATATAAGAAGTTGCGTTTGTAAAAAAGAAAGAGTATTTTTGTAGACTATTTTACAGAGCACCCTTAAAAATTTATCATTTCATAAAATGCTGGATTTATTGTGTTATATATTTGTATTTTTTAATGTGTATATCCAACGACATTTTTAATATTTGAATCACAGAAATCTAATGTGTATATTGATTGAAGTCCTTTTATTCCATCAATTATTTACAATGTACCTATATAAGTATTTTCAAATAGGTTGACATGTGAATATCAACATAAGGAATTATGTTGAAATAAAGTTGTGTCAAATTTAAATTGCTGAAATACCAAAAATTGGAACTGATAGTGCAGCTCCCCTTCTCTCTTTTTTCTATATGGGGTGGAAAACATGTTTGTGGCTTGGTCTTATTTTTCTTCTTCATTTTTGTGAAAATGCTGTAGATAACTTCATAAGATCTTATGATATATGAGACAGAATACAAAACTGAGCGTGCTATCATTTACAACATTTTAGTAGAATCTTCTACCTGTGATTACTTTTTATAAATATTTAGATTAGCATTTCAGCTTTTTGGTAAAATAAAACAAAAATGAGCTCAATGTAGTTTGGATGATTTCATTAAAATGAAAAAATAGAATAGAAAGAAATTCTTGCTGCTTTTTATGAATAAATTTTAGGAAGAATGCTTTTATATTAAGTGCACTTCCCTAGCACCTGTTTATTCTTTTTTCTTCTTGTTTTTGAGTTCTGAAATTATTCAGTGTCCCCAGAAGTCAAACTAATGATATTTTTAAAAGAACTGAAAATTAAAAAAATTGTTGGTGGAAAGAATTGCACATCACACTAAATGCTAACAACTTATGTTTTTTAAATAAGTGAAATTAGGCAGAATACTATAAAATATGTTTTCAATTACATTTTTATGATATTTTTTATTTAAGTATAAAATTACTTAAAGCCAAAGGAATCCAGATATATTTGGTTCCGGAAATATTATCTCATATTCTGATTTGATGTAATTCATTTTTGTACAATTTATATTTAAGAAATATCATAAAAAAATATTCATTTTCATTGTTGGACTGAATTTTAAAATATTGCTTGTATAGATATGCCCATATTTTTAAACATTTATGAATCATTTTAATTTTGAAGTTCACAATTATTTAATCTTAACTTTAGCTTCTGTTCTGTTTATTATTATGTTAAATAAATATTTCAAATGAAATAGTTTATCATAATTATTTATTTTGTTTTCTTTTTTCTTTTAGAGATATTCCATCTGATATAACATCATTTTCTATCACTTTGTACAATAAAGGAAAACGTTCCAAAGACATGGAAATTGGTTAGTAATATGAAATTGTCAACTTTGAATTAATTTTCTTTTTTTTTGTGCAGGATATTTATTATGTACATGAGCATTTCTAATAGTTACTTTTTTTTTTTAGCTGAAGTAACTGTGGAATTAGAAAATTTAATAAGTGGTGAAGAAATTGAAGATTGGTTTCCACTTGGAGGTTTGACTCCACCAATAAGAGAAGACTGGGGTTCATTGCGAGTCCGAATACGCTATATTCATGAAGTTATTATGCCATTGGCTGAATATAATGCTTTAAAAGAGGTACACCATTTGTAGTTCCTTCATATTCAACATATTTATATATATATATATAAATAGGATATTTAACACATTTTTGCTTAAGCATCATCTTAAAATAACGTCATACATATTTTTTTTTCTTATTTTTCCTTTTAATATATTTTCAAATTATGTGCGAGATTAGAAATATTGTAAGTGCAATGGCATTTAGAAGGAAATGCAGTTGCTGTAAAATTCAAAATTCTATTTATTTGATATCTAAATATGCCATTTGAAAGTAATGAAAAATTAATTTTAAGTTTATGCATGGAAAATTGAATTATGTAGTGCATTATTGGTTTTTAATGAAATGCATCGTACATATTACCTGTGAAGTTTTTTAAGCAAGCAGAAAGACAGCATGGGAAGTTTTACTCAGTGTTTTCTTGACTTTGAAAGAAGTAATACCATTTTTATGATGTCTAAGAATTGTTTGATCTATCTTTTATTAGGTTGTAGTAAAGGAAAATCAGTTTAACATCATGCAGTTGCAGCTATTAGTTTTTGAAAGATATTGATAAAATGAAAGTGTGGATAAATTGAGATTATTGCATATGTAATTGATTGCTATCTGAGGAATACCTATACAAAATGATATTCAGAATAAACACCAAAATAGTACCCCCTTTCTTTTTTTTAACTGAAGTTCTTATATTCCCCTCCTCCGAAACTTTACGCTGTGAGGGTGGAATATAAATTTAGTTTAAATAATTCTACATGCTTGAACTTAAATGCACATGTTTGTTATTATTATTTTTGTAATCTACTATATCACAATAATCTACCTTTTTTTTATTTTAATGACTGATATCAAATACTGGGAAAACTAATTAGTAAACAATATTTCTTGTGTTATTTAAAATGAAAATCCAAGGCACTTTCTTATAAAAATTGTGTTGTCATAACAATTTAACAATTAACATTTTTCAATATATTTATTCATTGAAAAGTGTCAATTAAATGTCAGAAATTAAACTATATTTTAGAATTTTTTTTAATAAAGCATAAAAGAAAATTCTTTCATTATAAAAGGAATTATATGAAAAATCTAATTCAATAACATATTTTAAAAATAAGTAACATAATTTTTGTATCAAATTAATCAGCAGTTAGTAATATAAAATTCAAATAAATATTGATTCTGAATTCTTTCTGCTTTAAAGCAGAGTCAAAGATTTAACTGGCTTAAATTTTCTCAGAAATCTCCCCCTACAATGTGTTAATGTGTTATAATATATATATATATATATATATATATATATATATATATATATATATATATATATATATATATATATATATATATATATATATATAGTAGGATGAAATTGGGGGGGGGGATCTAATTCTGCAATTAATATCACAATTATTGAAAATAGAAAAATATTTAATTATGATTAAATCCCTTACTTTTTATGCTGAATAATAAAAACAAATGTGAAACTAAAATTGATTTATTAAATTTATCCTATTTCAAGAAGTAGTCATACATATTTAATTAATAGTTTGTTATTCTATCTACTTCTCTTTCATCACTATAGCATTTTTGTTACCTATAATCTCTTTGCTTAGCATTTTCACTTTTAGCTAAATTTATTTCCAGCTGTTTTCGTTCTGTTGAATTAATAGAAATCCTATGTAAACTTTTTTTTTCTGATTAATGGGAAAGCTTGGAGGATACAAATATGCTTTAATAGGTGTAATAGATTTTAGATATGCTTTAATTTTTTTTTTCTCCTACTCTAAATAAAGAAGTTAGAATATATAGTTTCATCAAATACTATTCACAAGATTAGTTTATATTTTGTCAATATATATATCTTCGCTTATCAATGAAAAAATATTTTTTAATGTTCATGATTCAATTGTCAATATCATCAATGAAATTAGAGTAAAAATATGAAATATTTATTTATTAGATATTTTAAGATAAACTGAATATATTGACATATTAAAATGAGTAAAGATCTTTATTTTAATTTTTAAAAATCTGGCAGGTGAATAAAAAGAAAGCAAAAACTTTTCAATTATATTCATTCGATTTTTTTTTTACCCTTTAAATTTGCATCTCCTATTTATGGTGCCCAGGAAACCTGCTTTGTTTTCCTGATCCTTCTTAAACTATTGTTTTTATTTACCTTTTTAAATTAACCATTTAAAAATTAGATAACCTGTACTAATCTTTATTTTTTATTACAATAACAATGTCAGTTTCAAAAAGGAAAATCTCACATTTGGACTTGATATCTTTTCTGAGATCCTGTTCTTTGTAGTATATCCTTGTGAGTCAGTTTAATATTACAGATTTTGTGTGATGCTCTTTTCATGCATATTATTGAAATAGCATCTTTTGTAATTCCTGTAATAAAGTAGCTGTATATAAAAAAATACTTACAAAACTTTATTTTACAACCATGTACTTAAAAGCATAATTTATTACCATTATTCATTTTACTAGTAAATCAACTCATATTCAAATGGATAGTGGTTAAAATGGAATGCCAAATAAAGAGTTTTGATAAATTGAGAATGTGGAGGGAAACATAATAAATCAATATAAATTATCTGCGGTTTGCTTTCTAAAATGACATCATATCGAAGTAGTTTTTATAACTATTTTTAATAAACCATAGTGGTGATGCATCTAATAAATCAAACTCAGTCAATGTTTGTTAGAAGCTATCAAGTTTTATAAGTTTGTGAAAGAGATGTGACTCATATTTTTAAAAACTAATATATGTTATTAGAAACATTATTTTACTCTTCGTTAAATAATGTTTATACCTTCCTTGAACATAATTAGCTGTATATTGGTTCATTTGTTCATGAAATTTAATGATGCACATATCAATTTTTTTAATGTTTGATTTGTTGTTTTAACTTCCTTTTTTCCAGTTTAAAATTGTAGGCTTTTTATTAGAATTAATGTTTTTTTCTGCTATGAATAGAAAACTTAATTATGCAAAATACTTCTAATTTTTAAAATAGGGACATATTAAGAAAGTCCTTTTGTGTTATAAATCATATATTATATTCCTACAAATTCTTTCAGCTTATCATGGAAGAAGATTTAGAAGTTGTGAGCATATTGGCTGATCTTTGTCATAGAGACAGAACTCCACTTGCCAATGCAGTTCTTAGAGTATTCCGATACGAAAAGAAAGAAGCGATGCTTTTGAAAACAATGAATGATCGAGAAATTCAGTTTGAAGGTAGTATTATATTTTCCTTTCTTTTTAAAAATTAAATTATTTTTTTACAATATTTCATCATATTTTAACAAGTATTATCTGCTGAAGTTTATGTTGGATATTACAGTTGTTCAATGCATAGCACTCTTTTTTTTTTTTTTTTCCTCCCTGTAATGTATTTTTTATAAATTTTTTACAAAAATTTATTGACTTTCTCATTGGAGACAATCTAATATTCAAAGGAAATTCTTTTGCAATTTAAGTGTGCACATGTCTTCAAATCTGCACTTCTTTCGGCACCATTCTTTTCTTGATACATATCCATATATTTAATCATTTAATAATATAATAATGACTTATAATCTTGAATGATAAATTTCCTATCAATATATAATCAAATTATGTTTTCTTATTTGCTAAACTTTTTTCTTTTATGTAACCAACGATAAATCAAAATTTATTGTTGTAGTGTCTTTTTAAATTTTGTATTATGTTTGTAGTTTGAAAAGTTATTTTAATATTTTGATGTGTAATATTTTTTTAAAGGATTCTTAAAGATAAATGAAGGGGGGGGGAATTAGAAAATAGCAGAGCTTTTGTGTTTGTGTAATGATATCTCTTAATTTAATTTAAAGCTGAATTCGTTTTTTGATTTTTATCTTAAATCATATTACTTCATTCTAAAATTTTCTCATATTTCTTGATCTAAATCCTACTTTTTAAAAAATTTTTTATAACACATGCTATAAAATAATTGCTGACCATTGGAGTTTTTCATGCTGAGAGTGAAGGGATAAAATTCTGTTATGTATACACATTCCTTTAAAAGAACCTAAGATTCCCTTTTTGAAATTGAAATGTATCAAAGAAATCCTTACCAGAATATGTTGGTTAAATCATTAGTGGAAAAAATTTGTCACTTTTGCTGTTGTGTTTTGATGCGAATAAATGTGTTCTGCCTTTCATCCTTATATATAAATTATTGCCCTCCTGTGGTGAAATAAATTGAAATTTATTCCAAAAGTGCCATCTTCTTAGTTCATGCATCTACCAAAATTATGTTATATAGCATAAAAAAATGTTGACAAAACTTTGTTTCATATTATTGCTTAGTAATATATAAGATTGGTTGATTTTATAGATTTGAAACTGTTTCTTAAATGGCTAGAAAAATTCTATAAATTTCCTAATTTTAATCTTTAAAATTTGTAGTATGTATAATTTTTTTTGAGAAAATATTTTTAACATTTGCAATTAGACATAATTTGTGTGTTATAGAATTTCCATCAGCATTATGTGTAAGTAGGGATTGCAATACCGGGATACCGAATACCGGTATTTTGAGCCATTTGTACAATTTTGTAATACCGGTATTCACAAGTTTAAATACTGGTTTTTCGGTATTTCCTAGAAATTTTTTAAATTGTCTCCCCTTTATGTTCAGGGATCACCAAATAGCAAAATAGCATATGTTTTTTTTTGTCTTCCTAACGGGCGAAATTAATTTGCTAATTAGTGGCTTAATTAATTGCTTAAAACTAAATTTGCGAAACATGGATTATCCCTGAAAGAAGATATTGTATCCATAACGACTAATGGAGCCACTGTTATGAAAAAAGTTGGAAAGTTGATTGGTTCAAATCAGCAATTGTGCTATGCTCATGGAATTCAATTAGGAGTAATAGATATATTAAACAAAAAAATAAAGAACAGAAGAATCCAAATACTGTGGATATAGAAATTTCGGATTCTGACATTGAAAAGAGTAAGTGATATTGACAATTAAGATTATAACAATGTAATTGTTGAAGAAGATATTGCTAATGAGGATGAAATATTAACCCATCAAGAATTGTTTTCTATAATTTATAAAGTTCGAAAAATTGTTAAGATATTTAAATGTTCCCCTATAAAAAAGGATATACTACTAAAATATATACTAACTGAAAATAGAATATATGTTAATATTAGATTCTAAAACACGTTGGAACAGTTTACTGCTAATGATGGAACGATTTTTGAAACTGAAAAATCCAATCCAAAAAGCAATAATCGAGTTAAACCTGTAAATTAATTTTTCAGATAGTGAATTCGACTTAATATCCAGAACTATATCAGCTCTACTTTCAATAAAACTGACTATTGAGGCATTATGTCGGAGAGATTCTATTTTATTAACAGCTGATGCAACAACAAATTTCATGTTGCAGTCACTGAAAGAACAGCACACATCACTATCTGAAGAATTATATATTACATTGAAAAATCACACAGAAGAAAGGTATACCGAAATAGAAAATGTCTTACAATATTTACATAATTATAATGATTTTAAAAATGAAAATGAAAAAGAAGAAAAGAAAATAATCAATTCAAATCTGATTAAGTTTAGAGTAAATTTTCTTAAAATTTTTTACCCGCAAACCTATCCACATTCAGAAGAATTCAAAGATTATGATGACACTAATGTCGATAGTGAAAAGGAATTGTCTCTTGAACAAAAATTAGAATTAGCGATAAATAAAAAAATTTCAACGAACCAAAATCATATACAGAAATCAGCTTAATCCAAAACCATCCGACGATTAATCGATTTATTTGAAAATGAGGGATTTAGAGGTGAATATTTGGAAAAAGTATATTGCGCATTGCTAACAGTACCACCAACTAGCGTAGATGCCGAAAGAGCGTTTTCGACAGCTGGTAATTTTTACACAAAATTACTTTTCATTCTTAATGACAGTACAATTGAGGCATTATGTTTTTTTTAAGATGACATTTGAAGAATTTGCATTAGTACCACAGACTGAATAGTGATATTTACACTTTTTTGTGATTTAAATAAATAAGTTGTTCCTTTACTTTTTTGTGATTCTTTATATAGTGTTTTAATTTATACGTTACATATTATTTTTTAATATTTACACTCTCTTATGAAACTGACAAATAAAACGAAAAAACACCTGTGTTTTCTTCCTTTTTCCTAAAATGTCTAATACCGGTATTAAAACCGGTATCTTGGTATTAAGATCTAAAAAATACTGAATAACGGTATTGAAATTTTGGTCCGGTATTGCAATCCCTATGTGTAAGCTTTCCCATGGTATACTTGTATCATTTTACATTTATTTATTTGTTTTTCAAATTTCATTCTGTATTTTTATTTCTCTTTACAGAAGATACAACGACTTTATTTCGATCTGCTTCTCTAACTACTACATTAATGGATCATTATATGAGATCAACAGCTAATGGCTTTTTACACCAAGCGGTTCAAGATTTCATACTCAAAGTGATGGACAGTAGACAGTCATGTGAAGTTAGTATTGTTGGTTACTACATTTTCATTATTTTTTTTATTTTACATGAACCCAAAATATATTTTAAATGCACCAATTAAATAAAATACTTGTTATATTATTTTAAGATATAATTTTTTTATATATATATTATAGTTGAATCCTAGTAAATTAGAGAGTCCTATTGAAGCTTGTACAAATGCTGAAAATATGTTAGGTCTTCTGGATGAAGTAATTGAATCAATCTTCTCATCGATTGATGCTTGCCCTAGGTAATTTACTTCATACTTTTTTTGTATTAATATTTTGAATTGACATCTTTTAAAATGTTGTTGAAGATGCATCAGTAATCTAAAGCAATAAATATCCTGATTAAAGAAATGGGCAGTTCTCACAATTCAAAACTTGACCATTGAGAGTGGTATTCTGAAACAGTGTTAAATCTTAATGTAAAAATTCTCTGACACTATTCTGAAGATAGCTGCAGATCATTATGTAGTTTATAATATTTTAATAACAGATTTTGTACATCTTAACTAATTCTTATTTCCTCAATGCTCTATTTTATTTTATTTAAAATCTAGTTACTATATTTTCACTGATATGGTATTGCTAATGCATTCAGTTTGAAAAAAGTAATTCAGATTTTATTCCCCTATCAATAAATATCTAGGTAGAATACCATTATCTTTTATTGAGACATCCTTACTTTAATAGTAAATTTCCTTTAACTGGGTTTTTTTTTATATATATATATATTAATACCTTTGTTAACCAGTTGCCATGAAGTGTCGATTTCTTTAAATTTTGTTGAAATTTTTCATATATAACTTGGTATTTATCATTCTAGCAGTAGTATTTTTTAAATGTCAAATTGCTATATATATTATAACTCTGAACTTTTATAGCCTTTTACTTGCTATGTTTTTAGTATAAATAAACCTTCATAATGGAGTGATGGTATTATAATGTAGTTAGAAAAATGGTTGTTTTTGTAATATACCTTTTATTGCCCACTATCTCTTTGAGTACTGCAATTTCACTTTCTTATTCCTTGCATAAGTTGTCACTAATCAATTGTTTTTGCTTTGAACAATGACAAAAAAACCCATATGATTAAATACTTGAAAAAACATTGAAAACAATTTGAACTTCATTGCAACAATAAAATATACTGTTGAAGATTCAAGGAAAATTACGTAACAAATAAACTGATAGAATTAAAAATATAATTTTTTAAATTTTAAAATAATTACAAATCATTCTGAAATATTTTCAGAATTTATCATGAAAAACACAAAAATTGAGCTTAACTTCCAATTAATTAAAATTTTGTTCTTAAAAGTTGCTCTGAAGTGCATATTTTTCCCTTCAAAATGCATTTATGAAGAATAAAAGTTTTATATCAAATGGAACATATTGTCAAAACCACAGTAGAATATTAACACAAATAGACACATGTTCTTATTTATTATTAATGGAGAAGTTCATGATTATAAATGAAATCAAATTAACATATGTAGACTTTCAAAAACTGATTTATTTTTGTAATTTTTAACAATTCACTTTGTGATCCTCCTTGTCTTTTTTTATCCTTATTCTTTTGCCCGTTTATATGAAAAACCCAAGGAGGGGGGCACCTCACATATGAGAATGAGAAACTTTTAGAATGATGGTGGGCTCTCACACCCTATTGGGTCAGCTATGCTACCCCCCTACTAATAACAGAATTTGCTTCCTATGGAAGGGGTTGTATAATGCTCAATGATGACCTTAAAAGAACTCGACCTTAGTAGTTGCTTCTATGCTATTGTGGTACCAGATTTATCTGTGGGCAGGTTTAAAATGCTATGGTTACCATAAATGGCTAAAATTTCATCCATGAATCCTGACTATCAAGCAATGGAAAAACAAATTTAAACCACAATTTTATTGTGGCTATTTTTATTTTGTGAATAATTAACTTAGAGAATAGTAAGTTATAAGGAAGAAAGATCTTGGAACAGTCTGTCTTTTTCTGTCTAAGGAAATTATTGATTTTCATAATTTTGCTAAGCCATTTTTTAAATTAACATTATATTTTGAAAAGATGAAAAGCCAAAAATAGGAAAAAAGAAACATAAAAATATTTCTTTATGCAAAATTTTTGGCAATTTTTAAAAGTTCTTTTATGAATAATAAAAGTAGATAAGCTTTTAAAATTAAATGTGTATGAAATATATTTACAAATTTTGATTTTTTTAAAGTTGATGGCATTTATTATAATTTTAATATATTTATAATTAAAGAAATCTCAATTAGTTAAAAACTTTAATAATCTTTCAGTTTTTTAGTTTCAAAATTAAAGATGATTTTAATGCTTGTTTTCATTTTCTTTTTAGAACTCTAAGGTATATTTGTAGTTGTCTTCAAAAGAATGTCATGGCTAAATGGCCAAATGATCCATTAGTTAAAACAAGAGTTGTCAGGTTAGTAAAGTCTTTTTTTTTTTTTTTTACATGCTATTTTGCACAATTTTTAAATGCTTGATTTTGACCTCGGATGTTTTTCATATATTTTATCATTTTTGCATACGATTTTAGTCTAAATTAGGAGAATTTAAACTGTAATTTATCATTCAAATAAAGATGTATAGAACAATAGTTATGAAAATGTTCTTCCTTTCATCATCTTTCAGATTATTCAGCATTTGCTAGCAAAATGTGTGCTTCCAAATTTTATTTCTATGCGAAACAGGGAAGTTTAAGAGCTTTGTTCTATGCTATTTGTATTTAAATAAATTCATTTTAATGTCTTACAGTGGTGGTTTGTTTCTTGAAATTTGATTTCATAATTTAATAATCTAAATAGAGTTTAAAGTGAATATCTGACTTGTATGGAAGTTGTCATATATGAAATCTAAACATAACTGAAATATTTCATGTTATTATAATATTGAACTTGAAAAGTGGGGTCCTAACAAAGGCTCTTCTAACTTTAAATTCATAAAAAAAAGAAAAAGGAAAGGGATATATTTAAGGTGTTAGATTGTTCGATATATTTACTTGGTTGACCTCTATTGATCAATTTTTTTCCCTCTTCCTTATTTTAGTGGGTTTATTTTCCTTCGATTGCTGTGCCCTGCCATTTTAAATCCTCGTCAGTTTAATCTAATAAATGGTAAGTATTTTAAAATATAGTGTTCAATTGAAATTTTTTTTGTCATATATATGTATGTATATGCATACATTTTCCCACTCCTCTAGACACTCCTTCTGAAATTGCTGCTCGAAGTCTGATCTTAGTGGCAAAGTGCTTACAAAACCTTGCTAATTTAGTTGAATTTGGGGCCAAGGTAAATATTATTACAAATATGGTTTTAGACACTATAATTTCATTTATATAAGAGTTATTGATGGGCTGTTTATATGTATATACAAATCTATACTGATTGATTTCTATGAAATGCATTCCACTTTAAAATTTTCCTTTCTATTATAAGTTATATTTTCATCTCAGCTTTGCATTTAAAATTTCCATTTATATTACTTATCTTTTTTTTTTTTTTTTCAAAAACCCTGATGAAATATTATTGGGCATTTTAAATTAGCATAAAAAAAATTAGCATCAACTTTTTTTTATATTAAGAATGCCGAATAAAAATATTAAAAAGGTGTTAAAATCTATGACATGTTTATAGGAGCCATGGATGGAAGTAATTAATCCTTTCATCCTGAAAAACAAAAATAGAATGATAAAGTTCCTCGATGACATATCGGTAAGTATAACTTCTTATGATTTCAAAAACATATTTTTTATTTGAATTAAGATTCTTACAGTTTAATCATTTCTCTAGAATGTTCCAGAAAGACCTGAACCTGAAGAGACGTTTTCTGGTGATCCTGCTCGTGACTTAGCTACTATTCACCATATTTGTGCAACTCATAAAGAAGAATTGCAGAATTTGAACCAACATAAGGTTAGTTACAAATATATATATATTTATACATAATATAAGGATAATTCAGTATTAGGTAAGATTAGTTAAAGTACAACATAGATTAATTATGTATAATATTTTCAGTTTATAGTTTTCTTTAATGCATGTGATATGCAGTACTGTTAATTTGCATTCCTATTTCATGGATGTAATAATTGAATACACATTAATGATATCATGATTATTTTTTATGTAATTAAATATTTATAACTATACAGATGATGAAATGGCTACATGAGTAATTTATATGAATTTTTTTTTATATGACTCTTGTAAACTTTTAAATGCATTAGATACATATTCATAAATTAAATTTTATGTGAACCATATTAGAATTGTACAATCTTGGTGTAAAAAATGAAAAAAATTGTTTAGGCTTCCAATATTAATGCATTATAAAATGTTGAATTTTCAGTGTTCATTAAACTTATATTATTCTTTTTCAGCCGATATTGAAAAAGTTGATAACAGTCACCGATATGCTTTCCAAACATAAACAGCACTATACAGAGATGCTGAGATAGTATTTCAGAGAAAAGAACTGCCTATTTGTTAGTTGGAATAGATCTGAGGAGCAGCAGCCGGCTAGACTGCATAATTTAGGATCGCAGTTTCAAGAGCCGTTTAGTTCCCTTTTTATCTGGCATCATGTGACCAATTATGCCAGCAGGTTCTGGCTCAAAGCGAAGTACATACGAATGATGATTATTTCCTATCAAGCCCAGCTTCTCCATTTGCCTCTTGCCAAAGGATATAGACTGGTTATTCAAAAGAAAATAAATAAATAAAAGAGCTTGCAAATTCCTTACATTGGTATATTAAAGACTACATGTAAGTAATGCATTAGCTCTTTCTCTTGGTGCTGTGTTGTGAAAAGCTGTGGTCAATTTTCAACTTCCAATAACGAGCCCTGTACAAGAAAGATTTGCATTTTTTATATTGCCTTTCAAGTGGCCATTATTTAACTTAGTCATGTTATTAAACAAAAGCATTTAAATACAGATTATCCCACCAGATACTAGGTGATAACTCAGGTAAAGGGCATATTTCTAAGTGAAACAATTGCAGTTTCTTTTCAATTAGTTTTATTTCTTTATACGAAAAAGGAAATTAAACCAACAATTTATTTTTAAAAATATCTTAAAACAATTTTAAGTTCTCTTGGTAAATGACATAGTCATAAAAATTGTAATTTATACCATTGATGAATAGAGTGAAACCTCTTGTCAATGATTTTGATGGAAACAATGCCAGTATTTTCTTACTCGCTTTTTTCTTTTAGTGAAAGGAAGATTTTATTTGATTTTTGTATCCTAAATTACGCTTGTTCAGAGCATCAGTGAATTTCTTTTAGCAAATGATTTTTTAATATATTTTGTCATTTTTATTCTTAGTATATTTTTATGAATTCCTTTCCATTGCAAAATTGTTCTTTTAAATGAATTTAAATTCTTGTTTCAATTTTTAAATCTTTTAAAATTAAAGATGCTATCTCTTTCTTATATCAAAAGTCTTTAAAAGCAATATTCTATAGCTATTGTATTTCATTTAGTGAAAAAAATTTCTATTTGAAATATAATGCTGTAATAAATACAATAAAATTTAATGTAATAAACTAATAGAATTGTTGCTTAAATTTTATAAATAAATAATAATACTATAAACACAACTACCTGATGTCCAACCTGTAGACAATTTACAGCATTACATGATTCCATTGTAAATAAATTCATCTTTTTTATAAGTGTATTTAAGTACACTGATTGCATTTTCATTCCAGTTTCTCTTTATAATTTGTGTTTTGTAATTTCCTATCTTTTTGCATTCTACGGTAATTAATTACCTGCAAAATTTTAGTATAACAAGATATTAAAATTAATGGGTGAAATCACATCTATTAATAATACTTAAAATCTCTTATGAAAAATTATTCTCTTTTAAAGGTTATATATTACCAAATAATATTTGATAATTTTTTTTTTTTCTTATCTAAATTTAAAAGCACACACACTCAGAATTTGAAGCCTTTAAGATATTCAAAGAATAAATTCTTTAAGTTAAAAAAAAAAAGTTTTTTCATCACTAATTGCATTTTAAAAATGAATCTCAAATTATAGGGATTAATTTACAATATTCAGTATCTTTCACACTGTGGAAAATATATTAAAATGGAATTATTGTAATTACAATCTCTGCATATGCGATTATGTTTTGATAATGCTCTCTTATGCAGATGTCAAAACTCCTCCAAAATTTTGTAATTGTGGTTTTATGAAACATTAATTTTGTATCATTGTGATGATTATAAATCTTGTATTATCTTCTCTAATGAAATGGTATGAAACCATTTAACATTATTATATTTTATTATCCAAGACCAGTATAATTAGATTGAAAACATAATCTTCTTCTTTAAATGCTAGTATTAATTAGAGAATTCTAATCTGTAGATAAAATAAACTCACTTTTTTAGACATTGCAGGCATCATTTGCAGTATTTGATACTCGACTTAATCTTGTCTTTCAACTGAAAATGATAAACCTTTGCAATGATAAATGTGCTGCAGATAAAATACTATCATAATTTTACTATGTGGCATTTTCTAAAAACAGCCAATTATATTATATTTTTTGTGCATAATTTAATTTAACAATTTAAAAGGCTTTCTTTATGCCATCCATTTCTATGATGTTTTTAATATATTTTGATTGATTTGTTTTAAAGAATGCACTTATATTTTAAACTAATGTGCAAGAGGTTTCACAATATATATAATTTCAAAATTAATTTTGATTTTAGTTACAATTAAATTTTATGTCCAATTTTTTATACCAATATTGTAAATTTTAGAATTTAATTGAACATTAAAATTTACAATATATCCATCTTAAATTGATCCCTGAATCATTTTTCTAAAAACTTATGGAAATATTGGAATGTCAACCTTATGAGTATGTTTTCCTTTACAATTTTTGAAATACTTAAGTTGACTTTGATGGAATAGTGAAATCAGTTCATCATTTGGTATATAAAATATATCATAAATCATTCACTTAATCAAAAACTCCTCCTTGAGTCATTTTGATTTTTTTTCCTAGGAATCATTAATAAGATGAACTTGTGATATTTTTTTAGTGGATATATTGATACAGATTGTGTAATTTTCATTGTAAATAGCTTTTATTAAATCAACCTCAATTAAAGTTTTTTAAATTAAAATTTTAGAAGCAAATTGCCTTTCCTTTTAAACTGAGATAGTAACAGAAATAAATGTTCCACAAAAAGTCTTTATTCCTGTTTTCAAATCTACCTATAATGAAACATTCCAAAAGAACATATAAGGAATATGGTTCTTTTTTTCCAAAATAGTCATTTATAAATAATATGTTACTTAGTATCCTTTTCTCTATTAAGTAATAAAATATTCATATTTCAATATATAACAAGATTTATGTTGAAAATAAGGTATTATCTTCTTGAATTCCTCCTCCCCTTTCAATTTTATAATAGTGATTGTTGTTGAATATTTCTTCAAGAAATGGTATATTGATTTTGCATTTTACTCTGAAAATTAATCATGATTTATTTCAAATATTAAATTGTTGCCTTTTCCTGATGAATCAAGTTTGATAATTGCTTTTGTTTGATATTTCATCAGCTAAATATTTATAATCCATGTACGCAATAAGAATTTTATGTAGAATTATACGATTTTATTTCAAATGTAATTTAAAAAAGAAAATATTGCTCAAAATAAGCGCACCACCTGATTGTGTAAAACCATGCAAAGGATCCATTCAGTGCAGGGCTCTTTCCATTTCTAGATGTAAATATTTTTTCCTTTGCCAAACAATATAATCTATAGGGTTGCCTTAAAAATTAATATGAATCCACTGAAACACAATAAATGAACTGATTTTTTTAAAGAAAAATTTTTTGTTTATAAATATTCTAGAACAAATTTTTTATTAGTTTTCAATTTTCTTTTCTATTGAACTGTTATATATTGCTTTAGTCGATTTAAAACATTTCTTTTTTGTAAAACATCAAATGTGCTTTAGCAGTGAGCATACGGCAACCCTTTTCCTGGCTGAATTTTAACACGTGAACCTTCAAACTTCACAGACTCAAAATAGTTGCTTAAAACATAAAAAGAAGTGGCTTATTCCAAGAGTGTTCTGCACATTTATTAACATTAATCTCCATGTTTTAGGATCCATTTTTTTAATTTAAGATGTGAAATATTTCTGGTAACTTTATAAGAATATATAAAAATGTGTATATATTGTATGACAGAAGATATTGTTATATAGACAATTGTATTCCAGTCATTACTCGAAGCCTCTCTTTTCAGCTCTGCAGAAACATGTATAAATGATTTGAAATTATATGACGCATGATCTCTAATTTGTGATTGTGGATCATTTATTGTCAATAGGCATTTTGTAACATGTGCATGTTTTATGTGAATAAATCATGAAATGGTTGTTTTCTTCTGAACAGAAAAATCACTCTTTATAATTGCATTTATATTTCAAAATCTTGTACAAATATTTATAAGCAATAAAGGTCAAATGTTTAAATATTAAAAATAGGATGAAATAAGTTAAAGGGATATCTTTGATGTCCAACAGCACAATATCTTACTGTATTTTAACGAAAATAATTCAAAATTATTGAATTACATTACCTTGTTATTCGATAGTAAGTAACCATAAATGATGCTTTATTTTCTAGTCTACTTATATATAACTTCACATGTTTCTGTAATTAAACTGTTTTCTGAACCTATGTGAAGATTGTTGCTTGTTTTAGCATTTAATTAAAAAAATACTTAAAATCTCTGCTTTGATTATTTATTTCATATGTTGTACCACTGGCAGTTTGAATTATTAAATTAATGCATATTGTAGAAAAAATGCAAATGTTTCCATAATTTAAAGTGGAAACTGGTATTCCATATTAGTTATCGAGTCTTCTTTCCCATTATAACTGAAGACAATATTTTCTATTTAATGTACTACAGAATATCCTTCATTGTTTAAATGGCAAAACAATTTTCATCATTACTTCTGAAGTTGTAAATGTTAGCTGCAATTGCCATATTCAATAATTTTTTTAAAATCATACTTAAAACAGAAATCTGTTCAAAATAGAAAAATAAGCTGGATCTACATATCTTATTCATCAACAAATGGAAGGGGAGGAAAAACCTCAATATAATTAGAAAGATTAGTAGCAACAATGAAAATAATTTGACTTCATTTACACCATTAAAAATATTGCTGTAAAATAATTTAAAAGTGTGACATATCAAAAATTTTATATGATATACTCCATAATAAAGGCATTATCGCTTTTCCCTCTAGTCTAAAAATTAGGAACCTTACACAAGAACATGAAAGTCACAAGCATGTAATATTTTTATTTTCAGAATCCTACACATAAATATTTTGTACTTTGTAATGCAGGGGAAAAAAAAAGAAAACATTTTAGAAGTTTTCTGATCATCCAGTTGAATCCTAAATTTGTGGCAGAGCTACAATTTTAGAAGCAAAATATCTTGCAAAATGCGATTTTTAAAGTTTTTTTTTATTTTTAGTGTTTACATTTATGCAAATATACAGATTCTCAACTCATTGATGGATGTGGTTTAAAATACTTTAGTTGCTAAAACTGTGTGCCAAATTTCACCAATGTATTTCTTTTAATTTTGAAGTCATTCTGTTTACTTGTACTGGGACACGCAGACAAAGAAAATATTTGAGATGGATTTCTTTAAAAATTTGATACAAACTGCAAATTTATTACTAAGACATTCGAGCTCAAAGCATTTTGGAGTTATGTTTACAAACACAATTCTAAAAATGTGTTTTTCTGAGGTTTAAATTGGGTAAAAGCTTGGAACTCAAATTTTTATTACAATTTCGCATACAAGAAAATAACAAATGACCAGCAAGTAAGTTATAGCACCATGAACATTTTGCTTATTTTTGGTAGCTCAGATCACCCACAGTATAAACCTTTGAAAGTCTACTGTGAAATACACATTTTTTATCAAATTGTTAAAAAGTTCTAAATTTTTGTACAAAAATGAATTAAGTAAAAATAAATAATTCAGCAAATGTTCTATTAACAAGTAAGGAATGATGAGCTGAACTCATATAGTTTTACATTAATACATAAAATTATCACTAAAAAACAAGCAAAAAAGAGATGAAAGAAGATAAATATATTTTCTCTAAACTGAAATGAAAACTTTTCCACTGACCACCGCATACAATGAGATCCATTAAGCATTTGCATTGAAAGATCAGATAATACAAAGAAAATATTCATATAATCAGGCAGATCTAGCATGATTTTATAGTGTGAATTATAGATGTGCCTCTTTTCTTCCATTAAAAACAAGACAAAAGCAATTTTTAATTATTTTTATAATGATGCTATGCATCCTATTGTATTCTTTGGTGTATAAAATGTTTATGTTGATTTAAATTAATTTTGACACCAAAATATAGAAAAAAATAATTAAAAAAAACACGTGCAGTTATATAGCCAAAGATGCGAGTATCCCTGACTAAAAAGATAAAGAAATATACGAAACTTTATTATTTTCATAAATCTCCAATCTTTGTTACTTTAGAAAAGTCATATTGATAAATCAGTTCTTGCTAATTGTTTCTGATATTCATGATGGTTTTCATAATACTTGAACAACTTAATAAATTTCATTCTTTTAACATTAATACTGCATGCCATTATTACACGATGCAGAAAGAATAATAATTGTGAACTTGAAACACCTATAATTATCTGCCATTGAAACTATACCTTGCAAATTATGAAACTGCTCAAATTTATGTCTATTTTGTATATTTTATTTTGATGAAATTATCTGTAGTAATCATTTCTAATAATTTAAAGAAATCTTCAGAAGATTTGAAAGTACTTAAGATATTTTATATTTGTTTGAAATAAATATTGCAGAGGGGAGAAAAAAAAAATTCCTTCTGTAAGCACTAAGTCAAGACATAGATTCTAGGGAAAAAATGCCATGGGAATATTGCAATCTGTACTGAGGATACAAATTTATCTTGCATTACATATATAATAAGGAAGTTGTTGTTGGACATTAATTTTTCGATTTTACTAACAATTTTGTTTGCTAAATATTTTATATGCATGCTACTGCTTAAACCCACTGTGAAAAATTTTTAATACCTTTTTCTCCCAACTGACGTATTATAAATAATAATGAAACAAAATGCATAATAAATAATTGTATTGATTTTAATAAAAGAATAGGAATTATACAAAATGCTAAAAACACTGAATAATGAAAAGGCACATATAGATTGGTTTATAAAACCAAAAAAAATGTCACTTCAAGCTGCTCCAATAATTCTTTGTTGGATCACTTTTTTCTTCTTATCAAACAGAAAATTGTGTGCATGAAATACATCACTTCCATAAAATGGCATCAGATTGTGTATATTTATTTGTCGAGCCTAAAGAGAAAAAAGTATTTCAAATGAAAGTCCAAAACACAATGCAGTAGACATTTATGAAAAGGTGAAATGTAGTTTTTATACTAATTTATTTGTATATTTTGTACATAAATTATTTTATCATTTGTAATTATACTTTTTGAATTTTAGATTTCACATTTCTGGCACAAAAAAGGGGGGGGGCAAGTAAAGTCTGTGAGGAATTAGAAGAAATAATGTCTGGTAAAAATTACTGATCTATTAATAACAATAATATAAAGAACAGCAATTTTGAATATTTCTACAAGATGAAAAATTTACATTAGAGCATAAAAAATGTCTTCGCAATTTATATATTCTAAATTATGACCAATATTTATTTATTTTTGATAAACTAAACCTTACCTTTTCCTGCAATTCCTTTTCTGGAACTTCTACAGTTTCAATATCTGTAGTGAATCTGCTTCGAAGGTAAGCAATTTGTTCCTGGATCAGTTGTTTCAAAACATATAAAAGCAATTCATTGTTGTCACGTTTATATGTAAGATATCTTGAAAATGTCTGTAAAATGAGCACAAAAACATTTTATAAACAAGTTTTCAAAAGTTAAATAATACTGGAGAGGTGTTATTTAAAATATATGTATTATTATATTATGGAAATTTAATTATTATCTTTTAATATCAATTTAAATAAATTATCTATTTAACCACTCAAGAAATAAGCCCAACTTAATTATTTTATGTACTTACATAAGACTTAAAAATAATTTAAAGTGGTTAAATATCAAATGCTTTATATTAAATACATATTTAGGCAAAAAAAAAATAAATCATTACAAAAGTAAAATAAAATATTGATTAGCAAAATGAAACAATAAAAATACATTAATGCAAAATGTACCTTTTTCATAGCTTTCATAACACTAAATTTCTGTGTATCAATGAAACTCTCCAACATAACTCTTATTGCCATATTAACATCATCCTCATGCACATAGTCTCGTAAATGCATTCTTGCATGAGCTTCAGCCATTCTGATCATAGATTCAATATGCCTGACTGTCACTGGAACACTACCTGTAGCCTAGATTAAATTACGAATAAAAATATCTTTTTAAAAGGGATACAATGTTTTTTGAACAATTTTCAATTTTATAATTAAAGAATATTTTAAATGTCTGAAAATGTCTGCCTTTTTAATGCCTTAAAAAACTATTTAACAATGAATGTAACAAACACAATAGATTATATAAAATGTTAATTTCATATTTTAAGATTAATTTAAATAAATGCATGATTACTTCCATCAATCAGATCAAATAATATCCTAAGTGTTAATTCTCATTTAGATGAAAGGAAAAAAAAAAAAAGAAGCTAAAAAACATTAATCCACATGAGAAAAAAATTATATAACATGATTAAATAAATGCAAGTAATTTGGTATGAAATGAATATCAACACTAAATGAAAGATAATGAGAGAAAAATTAAGTTGATTGTTATTAAGTTTTATAAATGCACAATATTCTAAATCAGAAAAATTACCTGATATTTATCAGAACTAGATTGATAACAAAAATATATGTGCTTTTTTTTCTTCTAATTTTAAAATTTTATTCTTTTATTTTATTAGACATAATATTATCTTCTATAGGTGTTTTGATATAGATACACCATCAGGGGTGCCACTCAAGCTTGGGGGGGAGGCCTGCATTACAATAGGAAATGTGCGAATAGCACTCATATGCCAGTTATAATGGAATAACAATACCCTCTTTACTTTTTTTATGAATAAAAAAAGCAAAGGAATATAAGCAACATCTCAGCATTAGTTAAAATCATTAAATAAATGTTTAAATTTACATTAAAAAAAAGCAAATTTTCTGTATTATTGCTTAGAATTTAGCAAAACAAATCCACATTTTAAGGTGAAAAAAGATACTGATCATTTCCTCATGCTCTCCAATTTATAGCAGTGCAAAATTAAGGATTCAAGCAAAATAAAGCAAAAAATAGCATTCTTGCCATCATGATATAAATCATTAAATGATAACAAAACATTTTAGCAAAGCTGTTTTTCATTAGTCCCCCCCCCTCCCCATGAACTTTTTTTTTTTTTTTTGCTTTTCTAAAGTTTTAGAATCTCATATGCACTAATTTTGAATACTATAGTAAATCTCCTGAGAATGTAACATTTAAGACACCTTCATAAAAGTTTATATTACACAAAATTCTTAAACTAATTAAAGAACCTTCTTTCAAAGTTTCAACAAGAATATTCCTGATGATACTAAATCCACTTTCAACAACTGCATTGCCATGAGACAATATAATTATTTTCATAATTTCTAAGAAACTAGAAAATTCTTTTGACCTCAAAACATTAGAATAGAAATTATTTAAGTGAATTTTCTTTGGTAAACAAAATAAGAAATTCTTAGATTATTTCAAGATTTTTAAGTTGGATCTTTTTACATTCTGAACATGCAATGGAAATTTGTACTGTGGAATAAAGTAGTTTAAGCAAATCAAGAGTTCATTACTCCCACAATACTCCATTGCTTTTCAATAAAGTAGATTTAAACAAAAAAGCAGCTTTTAAAAATCACAAAATTACTAGATATGTATTCAACTATATTTAGTTTTTAGTATTCATTCTAAATATAATACATTATGCTAAAAAAAAAAAATGTCTTTTTTCAATTGTCCTTCTGTCTCAGAAATTGAATTAATCTATACAGAAGAAAAGAGGAATGAGTAAAAAAGGGATCAGCTTCCAAGTTTTAGATGTAGTTAGGTATAATTTTAGATATAGATATATAAGTCTTGAATGGCTTAGCTTTATAGTTAGTTATTTTTGCAATACGTAAATATGGAAGAAAAAATTTTAAGAAATTAAAAAATTTCTCAGTTTTTAAGGAGAATTTGAAAATTCTTTGCATTTTCCCTGTTTTAAAGATTATTTTTAAATTCCCTGTGTTTCCTAACCTTTGACCACAATCCCTTTGGTTTGCTACAATTAAAAATTTAGTTTTGATACAGAGGAGTCAACATAGCAATCTTGAACTATGAAGCTTTATTTACGTAATATTTTTTAAATTCTGATAGCTAAAAATACTTTATAAAAATAAATAAACACAATTTTTCAGGATGAGATTATAAAACACACTTATTCAAAACTTTTCTTCTAAAAATAATTGAATATATTTGTTTCTATTACATACCATACTTTCCCTACGCAATTCACTATATAATTTAGCTACTTTATCTTGATCCATCTGATGTAGTTTAGGATGAACTTTTTCTCTTGAATAAATAATATACTTTCGAAGTAAATCTTGAGGTATTTTTTCAATTCCAGCCATCAGAGGATCCTCCTTAAAAGATATAAATTTATACATTTTAAAGAAGTAATATTTTAGTTTAAGAATTAAGATAACTTTCTTTATAAGTTGCATTAAAAAACAATTGAATTATGCTAAGATAATCAACACAGATGAAGTTTTAAATTATTTTTGTATGTTATAGAAAATCACAAACTGCAAAATTCTATAATACATAAAAAATAAGAGAAATGCAAATTTCACATATAATATCTGAATTTTAATCCATATAATAATCTAAAATTATAATTCCATCATCATTAAGAAAGAAAAATATTCGAATTTTTGTAAAATTACAAAATAGCAAATTTAGTAAATACTCTATACAATATAGACATGAGCAATTTATTTCGATTTTCTTAATTTATTTTCCATGCAGACTTAAGAACTGATTTCAGTCTTTAAAGAAAATTAACTAACCATTTCTGGTAATGTTGCCTTATCTTGATCTGCAATTCCTGGATGGTGATTAACATGGCTTTGAATAACAAACTTGGCTAATTGTTTATCCTAAAATAAAATTTTAAAAAAATATCATAAAAAGAACTAAAAATTGTATATGATTTTCAGGTTTCGACATTTAACAGAATAATAATAACAAACCTGAATAGGATCAACTTGATCTCTAACAATGCAAAGGATGTCGAATCGAGATAAAATGGGCTCAGTTAAATCAACCTATAAAATAAGGTAATTTTGTAATTTTAGAAACAGTGAAAGGATTTTTAAAAGTTAAAAAATAGCTTACAATACAAAAGTAACATAAAATTTCTTGAGCACTCACATTTTCTGAGAAAGTCATTGATGGATCATATCGTCCACCAATAGGGTTAGAAGCTGCAATTACAGCACATCTTGCCTGCAAAGATGTTACTATACCAGCTTTAGAAATAGATATACTTTGCTGTTCCATAGCTTCATGAATGCTAGTTCGATCTTGATCATTCATCTGAAACAAGAAAACAAATATCATTGAAGATATTTAGTTTAAAAATTATCTATAATTTTCTTTAAATGTCCAACATTTTTCTTACAATTTCCACGAGAGACACACAAAAATTAATACCTCAGATTTTGCTAACATGAAATTTCATCTTAATTGTTTAATTCCGATTTGAATTAAAATCCATTCTTTAAGATTTAATGAAATACATTTCATGCAAAATGTTATATTTTGCCCTAGATTTAATTTAATCATAGATACAAAGAAAAAAAAATGTTTTTTCTAGAAAATATTTTAACATAATTGCAATTATATATGAAAAATAATTTTATCCACAGCTGATGACACTAAAATGGCCCATTAGTATAGATCTTTCATGGCTGGATTGACCAGGTTGAGTGGTTAAAGTGTTAAAAAAATATGTTACTACATTGAAAGAATTTATCTTTTATATTTATCTTTTTTAAATATCATTTCCAGTAATGTACAGACTTACTGTATCTTGTATCAAACATTTTGAATACATAATATTTTAAAATTTAGAATTGTTCTTTATCAGATGATATAATACCTTATCAAACTCATCAATAATGCAGACACCTTTATCTGCAAGAACCAAAGCACCAGCTTCCAATGTCCATTCCTTTGTCACCGGACTTCGTTGGACATAAGCTGTTAAGCCAACAGCAGATGCACCTTGACCTGTAGTATAAACAGCTCGTGGAGCAATTTTTTCTGTGTATTTCAAAAATTGAGATTTGGCTGTCCCAGGGTCACCACATATTAAAATATTGATGTCTCCTCGCACTCTATGTTTTTGTCCTGTAGAAACAAAATATATATATATATATATATAAATAAAAATTAAAAAAATAAGGGTTACTGCGTTACTTAAGATAAAAAATACAGAACAAAAGATGTTTAAAAATAGAGTACATTGCAGTATAATTGAAGTTTATAAATCTCCTAAATCTTAAAATAATAATACTAACATTCTATATATTTTAATCTAAAGAAAACATATCAATTAAAAAAAAAATGCTTTAAAAAGTGAAATGCACATATAGAATGAATTAATAAAAGAACTTATTTATCTTTATTCTGTTTTATATTATTCAATTAATCATACATTTATAAACATATTTTAATCTTTCTCTAAAAGCTATTCATATATAAAACTATACTTTATTATAAGGAATAGAAATAGTCATGATATTAAAAAACATATACCTGGATTCTTTGATTCTCCTCCAAAGAGAGACAAGGCAATAGCTCTCTTTATTTCAGCATGTCCAAAAATTGAGGGTGCTATACTAGCTACTATCTGCATACAAACAAAAAACATTAAAACTATAGTAATCAAAATTGAAATACGAATTACAAATACAATAATCTGAAATGAAATACTGGATTAGGATATTATGATATCAGATTTAAAATTGCAGACGAGGAAATGTTTTGATGACATATATGACGTATAAGTGTGCACGATATGAGAAAAGAAAAAGAAGGAATGGACAAAGAATAATTAAATTTTATTGACAATATATATCAATATGGTAATGTCATGTATAATTCATGCATATTAAGCAAGCAAACAATAATGGAATTTCTTGGATAAAAATCAGTTTGAATAAGGTATAAGATTTCCCTGCACTGAAAGCAATGTAACACATCTACAAAGTGTGGAATTAACAAGGGACTGGATTATTCTTTCCCACATCAATAGAAGACAACTTTCCAACTCCTGAATTGTTTCTGAAGGTAATATTCCAGACATGCTCTAAAGGTTCGTATCTGATGAATATGCTATCCAATCCATTCAAAGGATTCCTTTGTCGAAAATGAAACTGTCAACTAGTTGAACACAATGAGGTATAAATTATTATCCATAAAAATGAATTCATCCCTGATTGCTACAGAGCAAAGGATCACAAAAAGTTTAAGAATCTCATCTCTACAATGCTGAGCTGTTAGTGCTCCATTTCTAATAATGTACATTACCAGTCATTGATAGAAACACTGGGCAAAACCATCAATTCTGTCTCTGCTAAATTGAAATTTTTCATGCACAAATGCAGAATTATTCTGAGTACCAGGTGAATCCTCCTACAAGAATTCACCTATTGTCTGTTTGTACACTGAAGGACAATTTATCTGTGAAGAGAATATTGTGCCACTCATCTTGACCCATCAGAGTTGCTCTTGTGCCCATCTTCTACAGACGACATGATGATCCACTGTCAATCAAACACAAACCACAGATCTATAAGCATAGAAAGCCATATGGCGAACATTATCAAAGATTTAATTCAAAGCTTTGGTATCAATAGCCCTCTAAAAATTTGTTGCAATAAAATGATAGTCATAGTGCAGTTTCTCCTGACCATCAGTATAAAATATTGATCTTCATTTTGTGTTGTTGCAGTCACATAACCTTATCCCGACCTTCGGTGAACATTTCCAGTGTGCAAGAATCAATTCTATAGTCTCGAAACAACACTTTGAATAACTCCTAAGACTTCCACTACAGTGGAGTGCATTTGATATCTTCTAAACAACCAATGGCTCTCCAGGTCACTGATTCAGCTTTATCATGTTGCTGGGGCAAAAGTTACAAATCATTTAATACATGTTAGTTATAATTAATCTACTCCAATAAAATGAATGCTGCAGATAAACTCTCCTTATCTAAAACATATAGTTTTCAATATCACAGATAAAATTTGCACATACTCAACTTTGTATGCATTATAATTTTCCTTCTACTTACTTCTATTTAATTTCTGTTGAAAAGTTATCAACTATAAAGTTGTTTCATGCTGAATTCACATTATCCTCCAATTGTTTTGAGGAGTGAATTTAAAATAATAAAATTTACCTTCAAGAATAAAATTATTTTTCCAAAAATATGCAAAATAAAAAATAAACTGTTTAGAGCAAATTTTATTTTCAGATATCATTATATTCAATACTTTCATTCTAAAGAAAGAATCTCAAAATAAGGGGGAAAGAAATATAAATTAACTTTATTAATATATCTGACCATTTCAAAAATCATTTGACTTTTGAAAGACACAGAATTTATGAGAATATATATCAAATTCCTTTACTAAAAACACACATTTACACACATTTTTTAAAAACAAAAACACAATTATATCAAAATGTTTAGTTATCTTTCATTAGTTTAGAAACTGATTAAAAATAAAATTTTATATTAAACCAAAATGGAAAAAAGTTACAAAATAAAATTAAAACACTCATTCAATAAGTAGAATACATACCCTTTCTGCAACTCTTTCATCCTTGGATAAAGCAATAATAGCTTTAATATCCTCATCTGTCAAATTTTGAGACACAATTTTATCCTTTTTGGCAACGTGGTTAGCTATGATAACAGTTGCAAATACTGGAAAACCATTAGCAGTATTTAGAGACCCATCATAACTATTTGAATATATGCCAGTCACTTCCTAAAATAATAATGTTTTATTAATTTATAAATTTTAAATTCCTAATATAAAAGACATTTATAATTTTCTATTTGTTATATTTCCCATTTCAATTTATATTCTTTCCACAAACAAACAAACAAACAAAAAAAAAAAAAAAAAACCCTCCTAATAAGACAAACTAAAAATCTCTCATTCAAAAAGTAAAATTATTGGTACTCTAAACTAAAAAGAAAAATAAAATATTCTGTAAATTTATTAAATTATCCAGAAATTTGTCCATACAAAAGAGAGGATACTGATGAATTTGCTTCAATAAATTGTGGACTATTAAAATTATTTCAATTAAAAAGATTAATGTTAAAATATTTATAAATATTTCTAATAATAGCAATTGTCATTAAAATATGCTTTCTGTTAGATAATGTACAATATTTAAAGGTATGTAATATTTTTAATGGCCCTTTTTAATTTAATTTACACAAGATTTAATTAAATATATTTTTAGATTTATTAAATATATAGCCACAATTAAACTTATGATAAATATCAGGGTTCTTTTTTTACATCTACGATTTCCTCATTCAGATACAGATTTTTTTCCCCTCATTTTTTACATTATTTTCAATTGATTGAAATCGAAATAATTTTTTTTTAAATATGACATATTTCTTGATATTGATCTCTTCTAATGAGTAAGTATAGTTCAATTTATTTAAAAAATATTTAATTTTAAACAATTATATTAATAATTAAATACTTAACATACTTTTGTAAAATGAATAAGTTTATTGTCTACAAAAAATTCCCATTAAAACACTTAAAATTTACATAATCTCTCAAATACTTAGCCATTTTCTATCATTTTTTAAAACTTGGAACCTGCATACTTTAAAAATGTACCAAAGCAAAACAACAGTGAATGCTACTGAATTCATTAACCATACTTAGTAGCATATTGGAATGCCGATTTGATTGGTTCTGCTAGTTATAATATAAGAATGCTATTGTCGACAAAGAAAAATTTTGATACTTTAAGAGATTTTTTTAAAAATTTGACTTATTATAATATTACAGATTAACCAATCATCTAATTTGTTCCCTTGTCACATCACTTTTACAATAATTCTTTTCAAAACTAACAAATCAAGTCTTACAAAGGAAATAAAATAATTGAAGTAAAATTCATTTACTTCTGCCTAATAGTTTGAGCATACTTAATTCATTTTTCATTAGACTCTTCATATTTATTAAGTGAAATTACAATAATTTAAATGAAACAGATAATATGAGTGCACTGTGAAAGTAAATATTAAATGAATAAAATTTTTACTTACAATTTCATCTCCAGGTTTACAAGTATCACACAGATCTCCAACTAATATGACATCTTTTGATCTAGGTAATCTGCCTGCATCTACTTTACCAGGGCTTTCTTGTACTGTAATCCTTTGATAATTTTTGTATATGGTCTAAAATATACAGGATGATATTATTTATTGATAAAGAAATGATATAAATGCATCTCAAACAAAACCTTAGGTTAAATGAAATTTTATTCTAATATTAAAGCAAACTGCAAAACAATTTACTTTTTTTCAGCACTGATATAAAAATTTTAAAAACAGAAAAATTCAGTTTCTTACCCCTTCCTCCCCTTATAAGTTTATTTTAGTAACAGAATAGAAAAAGAAAAAATTCATTTGTCTAAAGTAAAATATAAAATTAGAATATTTTAAATGCATAAGACTTCTCAAACATGTTTAAATTAAATTAAGTTTTAATCTTGCACTAGCCAACAACAACTAAAAGAAATGTTCCTTAGTATATGATATCAGTAAAATTTACAGAATAGAATGATCCTATATATTGATATATTGTAATGAGCGATTTATTATGCTTTTTACAAAAATTATGACCATTTAATATGCATAATTTAAAATACATTGTTTACATATTAAAAATGCTAAAAAACCATATTTTCAATTAAAAAAACTAATTTTTGTTTAAAAAATAGTTTTTCCAAATATACAGAATAAGCAGAACACCTCAAAAAGAATATGGAATAATACAATGTACTTTATTAGTTTCAGTGACATTATTGCAGACTAATGAAAAAGTTAAATATATAAATAAAATTTCTAAAATATTAGTTTCTGTGTTGCTTTATATTCATTAAAAAATACAACCATACAAAGTTTCTCAATATATCTTGCATACATTTTATTGTAGCTAAGATATTTTTTAAAAGATGTAAGAACAAAAGAAATTGTACCATACTTCACTGATGTTTATAAACTGTATAAATGCTCCAACATTTACAAAGAACTTCATTAATTTTTAGAAGAACAATTGAGAAACCAGGTATATAAGAAATTTTATTAGTTAAAATTACTGAAATGTATAAATCTTATTCAATATTGAGCAATCTTCAGAAACCTGATGTCCATTTTCAAATAAATTCCGTATGATTAAAGTTCAGTAAGTCAAAAGAAATAAAATAATTGCTCTTAAATTACAAAAATTTCTTGGTAACTAACTAAAAGTATCAATGCCTCATGCTGAAAATCCATCCAAACAGGAGGATTTCAGGTTTATTAAATTATTCATAATGCACTGCAATCAAACTAATCATTGCAAGCACTATTTAGATTTCAAGTAAATGACTAGTTGAAAATAACTATTTCTATCCAATTTTATATATATATATATATATATATATATATATATATATATAAAGGAAGATTGTTGAAATATCAGCAATAAAATTATATAACAATATGACTTATCTTTTTATGAAACCTAAAATGGAGTAGGTAAAAATGATAAGATAAACACATTTTTTTTTCATAAACAAATTACAGAAACAAGTATTTATTTATTGATAGAAATAACACAGAATTTTACTAACCTGCTCCATATTTATTTGGAATGGTCCATTACTCTGACATTCTGGACAAGTTCCAGGCTTAACTTCATTATCATAACTTTGTACAAAAGGTCCCAAAACATAATTACATTTAATACAATCAAATTTCACAAGAGACAGTTGTGGCAACACACCAGTGGAGCAAGTCACAACACCAGAAGTTCGTACAAGTTGATTTAAATGCAACTGTCTGCACAAGAAAAAAAGATACAAATTAATGATTATAAAATATACAAAGAACATTTTTACAAAAATGATAATTAGAAAGATTAAACATTTAATGATATTTCTTTTTACCTTAAGCTTCTGATGTTTTCCATGAGTGGAAGATCGGTAATGCGAACATGAATTTCACTAGTTATTCTTTCATACTGAGGAAACATGCTAAGAACAACATCTTTTGCAGCTTCATCAAATATTTTGAGAACTTCAGTGGGAGCTTCTGGCAAGAAATATGCTAAAACTTGCGCTTCTGATGCAATAGCATTGTAGTCCACTTCAAAGCTTTGTCTATTTTCTAACAAACAGCAATATTATATTTTAATGATAATATCATATATATTATCTGTATTTTATACACAGGAACTATTCAACAATATAATGATTTTAAAGACTTTACTGAAAAAAAAATGTAAAATAGTTTGTTAAAAAATAATATGCAACAATTTATCTTCTGATTTAGAAGGATCCAAATATTTCCAAGCTATCAAAAATGTATTCTATCTTAAACAGGGTGCGTAGTGAAAAACTATTGTAAAAATTAAGTACTTTTAAGCACCTTATCCAAAAAATTATGCACCTTTGTATAAGTATGCATATGTAAATTGGGTGTTTTCTAAGATCCAAAAAATTAAGTCTACTTTTATGTTCAACAATAAAAATCTGTGATCTTTTTCAACATTTCTTAAAACTAAGAAATTACCAATTAATTTAGATACATACATTTCTGAAATTGCCAATAATGATGTAGAAATCTTTCTATCTAAGCATAACCAAAAAGTTTTTATTTGATTTTCATATAGGCAACAACAAATAACATTCAACATGACTGGGATGGAAAATAGTAAATTTATTGCTGCCCAAACTCATCTCATTCTCTTTAGTAATTTTAATTTGAAATCTTATAAAGCTAAGAACTAAAACATTCCTATAGCTATCATCATACGATTGGCGAAACTGACATGACATTGATGATAGAACAACTTACTTGTATCCGAAAAGCCTGACAGACAAACAGTAGAAAATTTGATAGAAATCTACAAATTTTGTGTGAAGACCGTAAACAAAATTTCACCTGCCTAGCTCAAATTGTTTTCGTGCTATCTTTTTCGCAGATAGATATTTTCCGAAACTGAGTCTTTCAAATTCAAGGAGATTGGAAACGTGGAGATTTGTCAAAATCTCTAGTTTAGTTTTCTTCTTCTGACGATTGCAATAATTTCTCTACATTTTGAATACGTGAATGTAAAAATGCCAAATATGCCATTTAATATGTATTAAAAGTATGCTATTTGCATTTTATTTTTTTAATGAAAAGCATTTATTGAAACCAGTTCGAGATAATATATTGCATTGCTCCAAAATTTAACAAAACTTATCAAATAAAGAATTTTATTCAATGAATTGCTTAAAATATTTTTTAAGTTTAAATAAATGTAATGACAGCATTTTATTACAACTTTAACAGCTGTAAAATAATGTGATTCAATGATTTGAAGAAACCATAAAATTATTTTCAATTTCAGTATAATAAAAATCATTATTATTTATAACTGCATCCAAAACAGATTTCTCAAAAATTATTAAAACTGAAAAAAAAAAATACATTCATTCAAACAAACATTTTTATCATCTAAAAGCTATTTTTTAACCTTTAAAAAGGTGTTAAAATAATTTTTCTGCAAAAATATGTTTTGATGTTATGATGAAAACAAGTTAAAATTCTGTTTTCCTTTTTTAATTAGACTTCGAATTAAAAGTTTGAGAAATCTGCTTAGTGGCTCTCTAAAACTGAAAAAACAACTTCTCAAATTTTATGTTCCAGACTTCAATGCCTTTACGCTGGGCATTTTGCTCAGGATAAACCTTTATATATATTGCGAAGGATTTCATTGGGGGAAAAAAATTTCTATAAAAGTTATAAACATAAAAAACACTGAAAAGCATTTCATTTTTTTAAAAATTTTACGTACCAAATCCTGCAGGGTATTTTTTTCCTTCAGTAAAAACAAATTAGGCAAGATTGGTCCAACAAATGAAAATTTTCAAATGGATGGGGACATTCAAAAAATACCGTGGAAGATATCATGATCATTGAAAATTAAAGGCTTCAAATTAAAATTTCACCCTGCAAGATTTTCCACAATCGAGTAACGTAATAGAACACAGCAGTTAATTACAATTAAATGTAATACAGTTGAACACCTGCAATAGGTCATTCAAGTGATTTCACCAAAATAACATATTAATGAGAATGATGATCAAAAATGTTATTATTTTATTATTTTTAGAGCAGCTTTTCTTATGTTCAATATATCTTTTTGGCGCACCAAACTTATCATATTGTTTTCTTATTTTCCATTGATTGAACTAATCTGCATATTCTTCTTTAAGAATACATAAAAGTTTAAATATATAATTACCAGCCATAACTCAAATAAATTCTTCAACATTTAAAACATTAAAAATTGAAGTTCGAACATTTTTGGATTCGCAATAAGTATGGCACAATACTTATTTCGTACCACCCCTTCCGGATAAACTTTCTAGCATTTTAATAAATAGAAATGCACATTTATTGAAGAAAAGGGAGTAAAAAAAAAAAAAAAAAAAAAATGAATGATCAAAATAAAGAAAAGAAAAAGAAAATGAATCATTAAGCGTAATCTTAATATGTGCTAGAATCCCTGGATTCCTTCTTCGAATTCTTCTCTTTTCTTAGTTTTCTTTTTTGAGACACTCAGTGAACAAGCCTTTACGACCATGATTTCGAATTATCATATTCAACTTGTGGGGAAACAAAGCAAAGCAAAAAAACTTTCTTAACTCTTCACAAGAAAATTAAGCACTTTTAAAATAAAAATAAGTACATGCTTAAAAATGGGTTTCAAATTTAAGCACTTTTCATGATGCTATACACCCTGTTACATTTTTTTTTTTTTACAGAACAATTTTGCCCTGGAGATACTTATATAATTTAAAATATATATATGCTGTATGAACAGAACAATTAAGCATTTATAATTAAACAAAGATATTCATAATAGAAATAATAAAACGTATTTAGATTTATAATTAAGATTTAAAAATCAAGTAACAGCCTAGAGTTATTTAATAAAATATATGAGAATATGCAGATATATATCTTAATAAATATGAACAATAGAGATCGATATTTTTAATAAGATGATTAACATTTTCCTTAACCAAAAAATCTTGATATTATTTCAATTAAGAATTTTTTTTTTTTTGAGTAAATATAATAATTGAAGAAGTCATCTGAAGACGTTAAAATTTTATATGACTTATTCCACACAAATGATCTGCTAAATGATTATTGCATACAAATAAAGATGCTCTATTACATTACTTTTTTCACAGTAATCAGTGATCAAACACTCCCACCTGAACCTACTTTCTTTAAAATCAAAAGGAAGAAAAAGTTGAAAATCCTCATTATGTAGGATTTTTGGCAATGAAAGACCTAATTAATTACACTGATATTTTTAGCAATCTCTACTAAATAAAAACAGAGCTCAGAAGAGCTATATGTAAAGTACAGATCCTAAAATTTAGTTAATATAAGATCTATTAATCTATATAATTATTAAAATCTAAGGAAATTCATAAGCATTTGAAACTAAAACAATTGCTAAAATAATTTAGTACATGTAAATGTCAAATTTTAAAATTAAACCTTAATTCACAATATTGTATTTTATTGTATATACAATATAAACACAATATTGTATCACAAATTATTGTATTTATATTGTACAGAAATAAACTATCTAATCTAAAATGATGATTCATACTTTAAAAATAGAACATGTAATAAAATTTACCTTTGCACATCTGGCTGATTTTTTCTTTATATCGATTATGACCATTTTCATCAACAAAAGTTCGTAAAAAGTTTTTGAAACGGTTATAGATTTCCGTTTTAGGGCCCAACATAGAAACCCATTCCTTCACAGTATGTCCACGCATATCTTCTAAATTTTCAATACTCTCTATCATCTACAACAACAACAAAAAAAAAAAAAAAAAAAAAAAAAAGGAAAGAATGAATTTTAACAATATACAGTAATTTCAAATTTAATAATTAAAACAATGAAAAAATATTACACAGATAATCAAATTTCAAAATTAAAAATATGAAATAGAAAAATTGGAATTCCTTTTAAAATACAATGTATAGAAAGCTGTGCTTTACTGGATGAAATACAAGTGGATGGTTACCATGCTTATATAACAAATGATTGTCAAGAGAAATTAATTTTTAGAACTGGAACATTTTTTTATGCTAAAATTCTTGAATTTCCCATCAAAACAAAAGAATGCTATAATATAAAAGTAAAATAGAAAAATTCAACACACACATGTCAATAACCATTATACAAATAAAGCAATTTGCTTTTGTACCAATGAAAATTTTGAAATTATATATAAGTTGAACTGTTTAGTCAATTTATATTCTTAACTGCCATTTGGTACCTAACTCAAAAACCTATTATTTTAGAGTAATTTTTTGATGTATTTGATTTTAGATATAAATTATTTTAATGGATTATTTTATTTTAAAATTATCACAAACATTTTTCAATTTATGCAACATTATCCTGAATATCAGATATATACTCTACATACTCTAATCATTAATATGAATAAGTATAAAGTATCAGTCTTACTTCTTCATCTCCCATGACACCCTCTGCAGCTCTTTCAGCTAAACGTCGGCGCCGAACTGGTCTTTCTTCTTCATCTTCATCATCATCTGGCAAAAGAGATGGTTATGCAGATTTTGTATAATAACATATTTAAACATTTAATTGGATAAGATATCAAATTTATCCAATTAAATAATATTTCTACTATTCAGAACTGTAATTTATAAATTATTATTAAAACAATCATCCTTAATTTTTTAAAAATAAAATAATAAAATTATAGCAACAATAAACAATTATAATATTCCAAGGGTGAGGCTGGAATTATTCTGACAAAAAATAGCACATGAAAATTGATCCACAAAAAGTAGCATGGAAAATGGATCTATAAATTAGCAAATTTTCAATATGTCTTTCTGAAAGAAAGACTTATGACAGAGAAATAAATTGAATAGATAAAATCAGTAAAATGGAAAAAAAAAAAAAAAAACCAAAAAAACCCTAATATTTTGATTTGCACATATTAACAATTTTCCATAAATACTTATAAAATCCATTATTTATCAATTTTATCATTATTTATAATATTTTTACTACTTTGCAAAGTGTATTATTTAACATTGAATTTTAAAAATCATCACAAATTAAATAATACGGCATCTTTTAACAGGACTTCAGTAAAAAGGAAGGTTTTATTTTTGTTCCATATCAATTCAGATTTTAAGAAATAATTATCAGAAAAATTTGGTTGTATAAGGAAGAATCAAAGCAAACAATCCAAAAAAAGTTAAAACTACTTTTAATTAAAAAAAGAAAAATACCAGTAGTAAAACACAAAATTTGATATACAAAATATAAAAAATTAAGAATATTTTGACACCTATGCAAAATGAATATACCTAATTAATTTATCATGAAGGTAATATAATTTTTTTACAGTTAAATAAAGAAAGATATTTAATAGTGTTTTCAAAAGCTTTTTAAATGAGATCCATAAGCTTTTTCCCCTGTAATTCATAATTTTGGTAAATATTCAAATAAATGGCTAAAAATCTTTTGTATGTGTGTGTTTTGAGTGATTATGAACAAATAAAGCATATCTGTTTAAAATAAAGGCAGAAATATAAATTTTAATAACAGAATTCAATATTAAATTTCTGGAATTTTTGGAGAATATATAGTCAAACTTCTAAAACAGTATAATGCCTATACATTTGGAGAAAAACAGATAAATTACAAATTGACATTATTATCTCGATTCTAAAGAAAATTGAGTGAAATGTAAAGATAAAAAAAAATGTTAATTTTAATGCTAATTTAAAACAAAAAAATTAATAGAAACAAATATTTTATACCATATAGCAAACCCCGTCTCATACGTCCTAAACCTCTTCCTTCTTCCCGATCACGTCTTCGCATCTCGTCTTCAGCAGCCTGGCGATCTCCCTCAGATAATGCACTATATTCTGAGTCATCAACCATATCAGGATCATAATGGTCAAGACCTGGTATTGGTCGATAATCCCTAAAAAATAATGTCAATTATGTAAGATTATATTTAATCTTAAAGAAGGATGCAGAATTGATCTCTTCAATACTTAATATGAAATATTTTTTCGCAATATTAAAAAAAAAAAAAAAAAATGTAGAAACCATATATAGTATTTTTTGCAATTCACAAACCATTTGAAAAGCATAACTACTATTTGACTAGGTAAACATTTTTGCTTATGTGAATACTCATTATTTAACTAAATGCTAATTGCATATATATATACACATAACTTAGGAAATAATTAGTTTTATTTCTATATGTATCAAACTTGAGTATAGATTTTAGTAAGATATAACTATAAGATAACGTAATAAAATATACATAAGTATAGATTTTTCTATACTTACGCTTCCATATTATCCCCAAAAAGCTCTTCTCCATCTTCTTCCATATCTTCCTGATCATTTCCAACACCACCAATGAGTTCTGATTCATCTTCAAACGGTGGCAGATCACGTGCAGGACTTGAAGTCAAAGGATCTCTTCTTGGAGATGCTGCACCATTTTCATGGATCTCTGAGGATGATGAATCACTCTGAAAAAAGAAAGTAAACACATAAAAAAAATGATTAGTTGAAGTTCATCTTTCGAGTTCATTTTTAAATTATTGCAAAAAGAAACTTTTTTAAAAAATATAAACACAAAGATGTTAAATAAAATTTTCACTTGTTGTTGTTATCTTGTCCAGTAGTGCAATAGGATTAGATTTGTCCAAAAGTGTCTAAAATGGCTTTGGCCCCTTCAATAACCATAATAATGAGTAGTGCAAAATTTTCACTTGAAAGTATTTAATGCATATTTTTAGTTAAATTCTTCCTTAAAAAGATTGATTATAAAAAAAAATGATTAACTTTTCATAAAATTTTTAGAAATTAATTTTTTTTCAGCATGCATAAGAAATTAGATTGAATTTTTTTCTTTAATTTCCACATCAAACAAATTTTCAGGCATTATTTTAGAAAAACTGATGTTTGCAAACTGCATTCAAAACAACAATAAAACTATATACATGCAGTCAAAATGAGGTGTGTACCATATAGTATACATGATACAGAAGAAATGTTTTGTTCACATATAAAATGGAAGAATTATTACCTGTACTAAAATAATTTTATTGATTGGAAATATTTGAATAAGTAAAAGAATAAAAGAAATTTGTTCACAAATACAATATATAAAAAATGCACAAGAAATATTAATTACACTAAAATGTTATACAATTGAAAATATTTGTTATAGGTAAAAATGGCAAACAGCTTAATTTATCATTGGTCTGAATATTAGAAATTATACTATCATTTCTAATGAATTAAATTACAAATTAATTTCAATATGTCAAATAGTGGAACAGATGATTTCAACCATTAATAAATGTCTCCATAATTTTGTGAATAATTATATTCTTGTTTTCAAGATCCACAAATGTTTTGTCTAAAAGCAAAATATAAAATTACAAAATATCTTAATTGTTTAACAACAATTTTAAATTATAGTAAACTAAAATGAAAATATTTTGAATATTATTAACATTCATAAATCTTTTTGGCTCCCTACTGCTTTTCAATTTATAATCAATAATAATAATAATGCAAAACTGAATGAGTTCCTATACTAACATAACACTAATAATATCAGATAAAAAATATAGATAAAAATAAATAAAACGAAAATAGAGTAAGAAAGAATGGAAAAGATCAAGACTTAGGAAGCTTTATAAAGCAGAATTCAGCAATAAAATTTAAAACATAATTTATCATACGAATTTATAGAATTAAAAAAAAATGTATGCATAGAGAATTATTTAATGGAAAGAATACTGCAAATGTAATAAAAATCCAAGTGTATCATGTTCATTGATTTTAAGAAATACATTAAAAAAATAAAGAATGATAAAAACAAAAAAATGGTTACAAAATGAATAAAAGTTGAACTTACATCCATCTTAAATTATTTTTCAATAAGTATTATTTTATTTATTTACAAAAGAAAATGTACAACAAAAGACGGAAAACACAAATCACTCTCCACTGTACCACTATCTGCGAATTTGGCGGGAGATCCCAAGCTAATCGGAAGTGACGTACCGACAAGTTGTATCTATTTTTTAAATTCAATATAGCACGGGTTCTTAAATAAAAGAGCCGAGAACAAAATTTTCAAATAATAATAACAATAAATAAATATGATAATAAATATAATATATAGAAATAATAATAATAATGGAACATAAGTAAACAAAATAAAGTTGAATTTTTTTTGAGAATTATAAATTTCTACAAAAGTTACATTTTATATGTCTATGTTACTCTTCTGTCTGATTTTTGATATATATATGATTTCCCTCTTTCGCCTGAATAAGATGCATGAATACAAGATTCAAATACCTAGAGCTTTTTTCTTTTAAACATAACTAGAATTTTTCCGATTCGCCCCCTTCCCCCTTGGCAATTCCTTTCTTTTTTCATTTGCGTAGTAAGTGGGAGAGAAGGAAGGGGTCATAAATGGCTTGGTTTTAGGAAGTATCGTGACGATAAAACTACCGTGTAATTTGATCACTTCTTGAAGTCAAACATGATTAATGATGAAGGAATTATCACAATATTTAGAATGATATGATATTTACGTTTACTAAGCCATTAATGTAGAATAAAGAAAAGGCATATTTTCTCCCTGTTAATGCTTAACTTCATTATATTACTGCCAAGTTGATGCAGATAATTTTTTTTTTTTTTTTTCAAATTCTTATAAATGAGTTTTTGCTTTCTAGTATACGAAACATGTAAAGTATTGTAATCGACAAAAAATTCGAACTTGAGATTTTGCCTATCTCCACGTTTCAAACCTCCTTGCGTTCGAAAAAATATTTATTTGGATTTATACCTGTCTGTGAATACGTTAACACAGAAACACTTTGAACTAAATCGATGCTATTTGGTGTGTTGACTTTGTATCACATTTATAAATTTATTTCGAATTTTAAACGAAATCCATTCACAGGGAGTCGGAATGCTTTTCTGTCGAAGTACAAGAGAACAAGCTATTGTTATAAAATGGCAAATAAATTTTCATACACATTATTAGGATTCAATATGTAGATTAGTATCAAATATTAATTAAATCGGCTGGTTCTATGCATTCGCATGCATGTAAACACGATAGCTCAAATTGGCATAAGTAAATGAAATTTGTTCCTTGAGCTAGTAATTAAAATTGTAGTTCTCTGCTAATTTCTGGTTAGAATCAATTGAAAATTATTTGTATGTAGTTGTCCTAACTGTCTACAAAGTTTTCTTCGTTATTTTATAAAACACAAAATTCTTATATGTGGAACTAAAAATAAAAATCTGATAGCTCATGGCCTTCACGACTTCTTTCAATATCCACAGCTTTTCTGAGAGAAAAGGTTTATAATATCTTTATTACGAAATATGGTAGAAAGTATCAAGGGGCCTACTCACTCTAATTACCAATGTGTTGTGTTTATTTTTTCGTAATGAAGTGAAAGTGTTTGATCACTAAAAAATTCAATTCGAGAACTTGTCCAACCTTTACGTTATAAATCCTCTGCAGTCCTAAAAAAATATTTTTGGAGTTATATCTACCTGTGAACACGTTAACTTAAAATAGATTTATTTCAAATTTTGGCTTAATGCACCAACAATCCAATATCTGTCAAATTTATCTGCATTCATGCTCATGTGAGCACATTAATTCAAAATCAGAATAAACTAATATATATGGATTTAAATATGTGATATAAGTTTGGTTTTGAATTAAATTCATCAAAGCGTAAACTCTCTATTGATTCGACCATTTGCACAAGAACAAATTAATTCAGAAACTCAGGAAGATAAATGAAATTTGGAATGTGATTTTGATATTAAAATTATCAATTTACATGAAATTTTGAAATTAATTGATCAAAAGAAGTGACCCAAAATACATACTCGATTGTTCTCTTTCTGAAACTAAACATCGAATTTTCAATATTATGAAACGGGGAAGTCAACTAGAAAATATCCTCACTGTACTCTGAGGGTAGAGATATTTTTCGGAATATCTTTAACTTGGAATATTTTTTAAACACAGGATTATTTCTCTTTTCACACACACTTATATATATAAACTTAAACTAAGAATTATTATTTTTACTTATTTTAATCTCAAATGCTATCAGATGTCAATCAGTTTTTGTTCCAAATCAATCACTTAAAAAGTTGATAATCGAAAAGATTTTATAATAAAAAGAACAGAGAATTCAGTGCTATATTTAAAAGGCAAAGAATTTATTGAAATTTGGCATTGAAATTAATAATTAAAAAGATTTTATGACTATTCCTTCTTGAAAGCTTCTCAATTGAAGTAATAATGTGGCTTAAAGCCATAGATTAAAAGTTTGCTCATAGATATTTTTATGAAAAAGAAAGATGATGAAATAAGATTTGAAAAATAGGAAAAATCTTATTTTTTAATAGTAGTGTTTTTTTTATTGCTTTTACTTTCACATAATATTATATTATCATATATCTGGAATGATATTATCTGAATGAACCACCTCTAGAGATTAGTTAAATCATCCATTTAATTATTTCAACAAGTTTTGATGAACTAAAATTAATAATTCCAATAATTCTGATGAACTTTAATGATTTAATCAAGCCAATTGAAAATATAATCTCTTTGTATAAGAAATGTCTAGTAATGCTCTTTTGGCGATCTATGAATGGTTCAAAGTTCGTGCCATATGTCCAATGAATCAGTAATATCAATGTGAGCAGATCCGCACATACTTTGAATTGATGACAGATGTGAAGATACAAAACAATCTAAACCTAAGAATCAAAGAAATTCTTGATGAAGAATTTCTGCGTGCCATGATTCAAGAGAAAGAAACGATCCGCGAAGAGATCAAAGTTAACATCTTCAAAGTGTAAGAGAAGAAATGACGCCAATATAATAGATTTTGTAGAACCGATCCATTCTACAAAATAAACGAGTTTAGCAATAAAAAAGAATTCATTTAGGAGAAGGTCGGAAGCTAAGGCCCAAGTTCCTGGGACCTTACAAAGTAGTCAACATAAATCCACATGATCGTTACAAAGAGGTAAAATAAGATCTCATGAAGGGTCAGAAACAACTTTCACTTCAGCTGACCCTAGATTAATGCAGTTGAGATCAGCTTTTTAGACTTTTTTCGAGATAACTTTTTTCATCATCTTCCTTTTCTCTCTCTCTCTCTCTCTCTCTTTTCTTTTCCATTCTCTCTCTTTTTTTCATTTGCATATTTCAGAGTTTGTAGAACCTCACATATCGATGGCCGAGTGAGTGATAATTTAACTTAACTGGAGAGCGCCCTGTACTCTTCGATGTTGGATAACAGCCAGAACTCATTACAAGACCAAACTAGAAATACTTAATAACATTAAGTTCATTATTGCACTAAACAGAATAAAAGGGAATTAAAATAAAAATGAACTAAATGAGGAATCCGGCCTGAAAAACTTTATTAAGAGCCTTCTTCAAGCAGAGATTCAAAGTAGGGACTTTTTTTCTGTATAGGGTCTTGCTTTCATTCAAGTATTGACTAATTGTATTGACTCGAAAATTGAGGTTTGACTCCAAAATTGACTCCCAAATTGAGGTTTTTCAGAAGACAAGAATTAGTACTCGTATATATAATACATAAGTAAACAATAAAATCAACCATTAAAAACAAAATTATTAATTTGGTAAACAAATTATCTCAAAGATTCAAATACAAATCTAAAGACTCAAATTTAAATACAACCATAGCAAAATACTATAAGAAATTTAGATAAGAGGTAGTAAATTAATAAACAATAAAATAATAAACACCGTAAGTTTGAAAATCAAATATAACTGCAAAGAAAACATACCAATTGAATTTAAATATTCTCCAAAAGGATTTGTACTAAAATCCAAAGGAGAAAAATTAAACTTACCCCTGGATACAGGTGTAACTATCAATTTTGGACTTTTCATGTTTAAGGTTAAAAACACGTACAATGCTTTTAACTTTATATCTTTTTTTTTCCTTCTTTTCGAGACATCTGCCGAGAAGGGTTTGGAAAGAGATTATCTTCTGGAAAAAGTTTCTTGAGAAGAAGATTTCCTTTCCAAATGCACCATGCCTAGACGTTAGAGGTCATTCTGCTCAGCAGCACGTATTCTTCCTCATGTAATATAAATTCCTTCTTCATCATTGGAATCTCACATATCAAAATCATCAAAGTAATCTTTGTTAATCAAGGATATAAGGATTAACTTGGTTTGAGGCATTGAAACCAAGTAAACCATTCATTCCAAAACTAGGTATAAACAAAGTTTCAGAGTGTTTATAAATTAAACATTTATTATAAACTGTTATTCAAGAGTTAATTTACAAACAAGAGACATGGGATATCTCTAATATTTGGTTAATTGCAATTAAAATTAGATAACCACATGTCTAATACTATCAAACAGCCAGCAGTGAAATAGCTTTGTAATGTGTGTCTACGAGGGATATTTTTTCAAATATTCAAACTCTAAAAGCTTTACAAAACAAGGCAACTAACATGTTCAGTATCATCTGGCTGATGAGGAATCCTTTAGTTCTGCTTTTCTGAAAAGGAGATATAATGTTGAAAATGAGCTTATTGATCATTGTTTGCTGCAAAAGAATCCGATTCTCCCCTCAACGAAGATGTTCATTTATGAAGGGGATTATCATGCAAAAGTTCTTCCCTACAGCTTATTAAATATATTCTATGGGATTATGATTCGGTTTTTTGGCTGACCATTTTTATTAGCACAAAATGTATCACAACCCTGTTACGATACCTGCATGACATTGTCCGGCGTTCAGAATATCGAACAACATTGTAGAGTTATCGTATAATATCTTGTGTTAACAGAAACATCATTTAGTGAAATCTATTTAAATAGCGCTTAGATGTTCAATAGTTCCTCAAAAATACTTCATATGAAGTTCAAGAATCTTATATGAGCTTTCTCTGCATCACTATGAAATTCATAGACTCATATAAACCGTCCAATATGATTCCCTCCGCACAAATACTTCACTTCTATTAGCAAAAGATATTGTATGACATTTCCACAATGCTGCTCGATATTCTGCATATTGCACAGTTTTCTGAAGATATAGTAACAATATTTATTAATGTTATTCAAATTTTATTAATGTTATTCAAAATTATTAATTTTACTTATGTCAGAGTGGAGGTCAAAGCAAGACTAAGTGCTTTGCGAACGACACCAGCCCACATAGTCCCGCGTTTCTGAAGATTCTGCTCAACTGACTAATTTTAAAAAAGAAACTGCCTTTAGTTTTTAAAATTTTTTATTTAAACCCGAATGTAAATACATTTGAATATTTCATGATATTTTTGAACATTTCATGTCCATCAATCAAATACAAGTCAGAATAAGACTAAAAATAACAAAAGAACTTCTTGAGATGTAACACTCATCAAATGCAATTTACCTTCTTAAGAAATTATTCAGATTCAACAAATAAATTCATCGGATTTTATTTGTTGAATTCAGATTAGGAGATATCCCCTTAAACTTTTGATGTATTATTATTGAATTTACTATAACACATGTGAGAAAATAAAAAAAAATCACATATTCTAGTAATTCGCTAATCAAATCGTATTATAATTTCGCAGTGCAATAATTTTCATTAATTTTAATTTACGATTTAAATAATAATTTTATAAAGATAATTGCTTATCATTTTTATGCATTCTTTTATGGCATTTCGTTATTTATTATTTAAACTCTTGCTGTATAATTAATAACGAAATGCAAACAATTATTATTTTGTGGTACAAAGTTTGTTTCAAGGTCTCACAAATCAACTTTGCTCGCTTTTGTTTGAGCTGGCCATGGGGAAAATAGAGGGCAAAACGTTCTTTCCAAGTGAAGAGTCGGTCTTAGTACAAAATCTCGACTTATCGAGAAGAAGACATAGCCTCGATTTTGTCGTGTTTAAAAATATTTTATGTTTTCCCTTGATCCGGAGAAAACGAGTTCCTTTCTGAGATGTATTAAATGGAACAGAACAGATGCCACAGTTTCGATATAAAGGCCTATCTTAATTATGCATCTATAAATAACTTCCCTATAAGTACAGTCCTATAAGTTCCAGTCCCTATAAGTTCCAGTCATAGTATAACACTGCTTGATGCCGCTGTATATAATATTTATGGATATTTAAGCAGTGTTGTGTACATAAATTTGAAGAAGCACCGGAAGACTCTGGCAATTTATCTGATTACCGCTCTCCCGATCTTCCTTCACAGGCAAAGAAACGGAAAGAGGCGAGATCTTATAACCAAGTTTTCAAAAGAAATGTTGAACTGGCTGAACCATTTAAATATTAAACACAGTACTGATATTAGTTGTTGGAGTTAAATTGAGTAAATATGACTTTAGTATAAAATAGTATATAAAAACAAGCAAATAAGAGTACATAACATGAGAATTGATATGCAAAAATGAAAATGATGTGCACTAAAGAGAGAAAAGAAGTCGAAACTTTTTGGACGTGAACAAAGCAAACAAATGCTGTCAAATGCAGCTACACTAGCAAAAATCAAGCATATGAAGAACAGAAAACTGATTAAAAAAATAGAAAAAGGAAAAGAAAGAAAAGAAACAAAGAACATTTAAAAAAAGTTAAAAGAAAGAGTAAAAAATTATTATTTTTTACTTAACTAACTTTACTTACTTCCTAGTATTCGGAGCTCTAAGACTTACCAGGCAGTATTGAATTAATCATTGCGACTCTGGACTGTTGATCTATCTGAATAAGTTTTGCCTGGGTGTTCAAGTCACATCGTGAGGTCAATAAACAATTTTCCATATGGTATTTCTCATTTAATACCACATATAGGTTATCTGCAAGTGTCAATTTTTGGCGAACTTGAACGCCTTTCTTGGTGATGGTATCTATAACTAGGAATTGGATCCATAACCTATATGCCACTATTGGAAATACTTTTAACAAATGAATGACATTCATTTATGACTGACCACAAATAAGTTAATATGCGATTCTATAATTTAATCCATCGAATAAACGATTCTGATAACCCATTTTGTTATAATCAGTTAGTTATATATATAATTTTTTCTAAAAATCATACTTTACTAAAATCCCAAAGAAAATCAATTCGTTTCGCTTTTTCTCGGATAAAAAGAAAAGAAAAGAATATCGTTTTCAAAGGGTTTAGAAGACAATGCATCATAAATGTTTGTGTACCATTGACCATTCTCCAAATTATTTAGGACAGCCATTTTTAAAATATTAATGACAGATATTTTAGTAGTTGCGAAAAAATGTGTTTGTAATTTATTTTCAGATACCAGTGTGTATTAGCTGCCTTTGACAATCAGCTTGTTTAACTATCATGCAAATATTATTAATTTAGATATGGAATTTAGAAAATTTTTGGAAAATTGGAAGTATTATTTATAATAACAAATCAAAAATTGAAATGAAGAATACGAAAGAATAAAATTGCACATAAAATACAATGGCATTAAATTAAATTTGATTCATAAACTGAAAGAAAATACATTGCGTATTTTGCATCGTATGATATTAATAAGCCACTCCCTTTATTCCGTTATTAATATTAGAGATCAGACGCTTTCGGTGGTTAGCAGGTTTGTTCTGATTATTTGCTGCGAAAAAAAAATCAATTAAAACCTTTAAATGTAGCTTGATCTTAATAGTTCCTTCCAACGAAGTATTTTTCAACAAATTTTGATGAATATGATTTAAAAAAACGAACTTATTTTATTAAAAGCATGTTCATAAAAAGAACCTACTCAGTAATACAAAAAAATTAGCCAATCTTTGCACATTAGTTGTCAAAAAAATGAAAACGATTTGAAGTTAGAAGATCAAAATGATTCGAATTTTATAGCAGCAATGAACAATATTGTTGTAAAATAGACTTAAAATATTTTAAAAGTGTTAAAATTAGTTTCTATTCTCAATTAAATTGTGATAATTAAAAAAAAATGATGTTTCGAATTTTAAGTTATAAACAATTTCCTTTATGCTATAATATCTTCAGAAATTATTGAGAAAAAAAAGCATCAAAATTTTGTTTATTTTTTAATTAATTAAAATTTTTAAAAAACACCACTCTAAAGTGCACATTTCTAAGAGCATGATTCTATATAATAATCTAAACTCGTGATTGCATAATAATTTTCTTTTTTGAACAACTTAAAATGGAAATACAAAATGTTGGAAGCGATCGCTTCCTTCAAGTAATAAGAGAAAAGTTTTAGAGAGTAAAAAAAAGTTTGCATATAAGGTGGAATTTCGGTATCGCATTCTTTTGCTTCCCAAATTGAGACTCTCAGAAAATCATTGATACCCAATCGCTTATATCCGAAATTTCTTATCTAAGTTATATGGTTATTCGTTTTTTTAAATAACTATACAACTAATAAACAGATTAAAATGTACCGAATGTAGGTTACATTCTTTTATATTTTAAAATTTTATTTTACGGCGCAATTTTAAAATTTAGAAAAGACGCCAACACAAGAACGAATATCGTAACAATTGTTTTGTTTTGGAGATTAGATTATTATAATATAGATAAATATGTATGTTTTAAAGCACTTACATAAAACGACAGATATGATATACTATTATCTGAAAACGTTATTTGAAGCATATAATATCTTGTGACAAATAACGTTCGTTCATTGTATATAATCTGAGAAAGTAGAACCGGAAAAATAGAAAATAAAAGACCTCTTTCAACAGAAGCTTCAAAAAGAATTTTGACTAAATTCCGGAATTCCGGAAGAAGTGTTTCTCCTATTTCAGCAAACAGTGTCAGAGCAAACCTTTCTTATTGTCAACGTCTACATTAAAAAAAAAGAAAGGATAAAAAGACTAAAAATGAAAGAAAAGTCCAGGCAGTCGAACTGTTTTAAGAGTCGACTCAATCAGATACAGAGCATTAAAAATGTTAAGGAGGACGTCTCTGGCGCCACCGTTGTTTTCTTAGCGCTGTGATTGAACTCGAAATCACCATTCGATGTCGGGGAAGGATGTCAAAAAACGAAAGGAAAAATAAAATATGAATGTTTTATTTTACATTGTTCAGCAATATTTCTGCTGCAGCCGAAAGGTTCCATTGACCTCGGTGGATTCAATTAAAATGATGCATCCGGCGATAAGGGTGTATTCTGTAATGTTGTTTACATATTTTCGCTCTCCTGTAGTTGAAGACACAGGAAAGAATCGATAATGCTAATTGGAAAAATTTATTTCATCAGTTTGATAGAAGACGTCACATAAATTTGTTAACATTAAATAGCGTTATTAAAAGATCTATACAAATAAATGTAATGCGTAAATATTTTGTGTGCTATAGAAATTTAAACAGCAGAATAGATTTTCTTTTAATTTGACTCAAAAATTCTGTGAAGCACAAGATCGGTGGTAATTGATTAAATACTTAATCTTTACTAATTAAAAAACATAAATTTTCATGCATAGTAAAGATTTTTTAAAAATTTCAAATGATGCTTTCTTTTTATTGAATATTGTAGATATTTTAAACCAACCATTTCACTTATTTACGTCCACTTAACTATTTTCAGTGTTATAAATTCCATAGCATTTTTGAATTTGCTTTTTCATATCGATGAATTAAATTTTGTTTCATTATTTAAAAGTATTGTTAACTTACAAAACAATAGCTTTCTGCTGTATTTAAAAATCGTTTGCCATATTTTTTTTTCGAAAAACCTCGAGATGTTAAAATCATATAGCATTTAATTAAATATAAATATGAAATTACAATCTCATCGTCTATATCATATCGTCTACAATCACATATTTAATTTTAATTAAATATGTGATTGAAGACGATAACAAGTTGTGCAGATATGAGAAAGCAGGGAAGTTCTGGGCATTAAAGGCAGATTTACCAAAGTAAATTGAATAATGCTTTTATACGTGCCAACATTTAATATTCATTTAAGTTGGCATACTTAAAGTAAGTATATTTAAGTATGAAGTAAATTGAATTTTTTGAGATTGAGTTTAAATAAGAGCTGGAATTCTTTTTTTTTATCCGAACAATTTACTTTTATTTATACAATTTTTTTTTCTAAAAAATTTATTTGCGAGCATCACCCTGCATAATTCTGCGCATTAAAAGGAAAATATCGTGCACGTAATTTTTGAACTTAAATTTGATGAGTAATACTGCTATTTCTTTTAAATATTACATTTATAAAATTTAGAAATCAATACCATTTTAAAAATCTAAAATTCGCAGTCTTATTAAATTAACGAATGAAAATTAAAACAATCAATGATATATAATTAATTTAAAATAACGACATTAAAATTTACATTGTTTTAATGAAATAACAAAAAAGTATTAAGCAAAATAACAAGCATCATTTAAGTAAAGTGCAACAGAATTAATTAATAGAATTAGCAATTAGAATGAACTATTCACCATTCTTATAACAGAATTTTCTGAAATTTTTCTTCAATTGTGTGATATTTTTCTTTTTATAATCTTCCATTGTTCAATCTAATGCATATTAAACGAAAAAGCGCTTTTTTTAAATTAAAACTAAAAAATTCCAATTTATTATAAAAACTGATATATATTGCACAATTTCCCAACTAGTTTAAGAAATATTTTACAGAATATCCAGACACGATTATTTACAATATTCTTTTCAATGCATGGCAAATCCCTAACATCCAAAGCACTTATGAATGGCAGATTTATCTTTTTCATCTCTAAGCTCATACTGGCACCATTTATATTCTTATAAATCCATTCTTCGTGTGCTGTTGCAAAATGCGATGCATTTTTCATCTTGATGTGTTTAGTCCTACGGTTTCTTTATTTTCAAAGTTGGTATTGACTTTCTCATACAAAAGGTGATCCAGTGATGGATTTCCGATATAGAAAACTATCAGTTTCATAAAGCTTCTGGACCGCGGAATGTTGCAGAGAGGTCGGTTAAAATTATGTTATTTGTCTAATTGCGAAGTAAATATTTTCTTAAAGAAAAAACAAATTCTTTGAATTATAAAACTTAAGGATATTATTAAATCATTGTCAAGTATAACTGGTCAGATTTCTATATATTTCATTACGTTCATTTAGTTATTATAGTATTTATTTAAATAACAGCGTGCACAAATGCGGATGCTGCTCAGTTATGTGATATAATGAATAACAGGAACATATACATTAACATATGCATTTTCCTAGCATTGCTAAAGTAAACAAAATATTACCTAAAATAAATCATTAACACGATTAATAATTCATTAGCAGTTAAAAATATATCGAAATGTTAAAATAAGTTGAACAGCTTATTAAGAAAAGGACTTCTCTTAGAACTATAAAACTCTGCTAGCTCTGCTTAGAATTATAAAATGCTTGTATGTCAACCAATGGGGAGGATTCAAACTTCAATGTTTGTACAAACTGTCAGGGGAAATAAAAAGTATAAAATGAAGATCGCATCAGAAAGTAGGGCAAGATACGTCACAAGCAGGAGTTAAAAAATACTCGAACATGCAGAAATGAGGAACGAATAAAGGGTGAAAACCTTTTATTTATTGATACTTTACACTTGGATTTATTACTTACACATGTCCAGAATTCCAACTAAAGTTCTTGCTATTCATAGCTATAATGTTTCTCAATGACTGGGAATGGATTGGTTGATTTGGTTTGTTTGGGTTTACTGGCACAAGAGCCATTTTGCACCAGACTAAATGCCATATTTCTGTCAATGTAAAATGTCTAAGCATCATTAATTAAATAAAGTGAAAGTTACGAAGCTTGCAAATGATCTTGGAAAGATGGTGAAGCCAATACGAAACCTAGAGCATAGTACAAAAAGTGAAACTGACAAAGCCAAATAATAAAAGCCAATTGCTGTTAAAAATGAGAAAACATGAGCATGTAGTGCATTTCCAATCAATACAAATAGTGTATTTGAAGTTCTTTAATAAAAATGAAGGCTCCTTCTACTTTAACAATTCATACATGTAATTTCGTTTATCAATTTACAAAAAAAAAAAAAAAAAAGCCGTTTTAAGAAAAACGATAAGAATACAAAAAATGTCAGATTGGCATGGATAAATTATGCAATAGATTATGACATAACTATTATTGAACATACTTTTAAATATTTTGTTCATTATTTAATTTATGTTTAAGTTTTATAGATGTTTTCGTTTCACTTTTCAACTGACTTAATTCTTCTTGAACTAAAAATAAAATAAAAATTTTAGGTTCCATTTTATAAAATGTTGGTCTTCTACCAGAAAAGAAATAGTTAAAAACATTTTGTGAATTCTTATCTGAATGTTTTTATTTTTTCTTGAATGGTATAGACGAAGTTAGGTCACCTTGAATACTTTGAAAGAAAATGCAGCGATAGAAAACTTAGATTTCACTTTAAAAAGAATTTGTTTTTACATAAAAAGAATCTCTCGCATTGGAAAGCAATATCGATCAGAAAACAAGTCTGCTCGCATAAGTGATTCAAACATCATCTTGCGCGTTCGGAACCACCGATGCTTGCATGAAAAATTGCTAACGACAGAACTATACTGTATTCGTTGTCAATCACAACATGGCTGAAATATCCGGCGCTTTCACTGCTACCCACATTTTTTCTCCCCCCCCCTCCCCGTTTTATAAAAGTTGCTTTCTTTTGAGTTTTTCTCCTTATACAAAGAGGCATTCATCCCACATTTTCACAAATTTTTTGCTTTCCATTTAAAGGTTAAGTTGCTATGTGGTGATTTTATGAAATTTCATTTTATTCTATCACAAAAACTTTTTAAGTTTCAAGTACAATATATGACATTTAAAAATAGATTAAAAAGAATGCTAGTTTATATTAGCAAAAACGTATCCATTCATTAATAATATAATAACATGATTTTTTTTGTTTTTAGAATAAATAATGATTTTCTCTATTGTTATCTCATGAACCTTTGGAATGGACAAATAATGAAGTTAATTTATATAAACACTCTCATATGATAAAGATAATCGTGCAAGTTATTTAGTGAAAAAATTAAAATTTTCTTATGCTGTATAGTACTGTCGCTTCCTTTTTCTTTAAGCTAGAAGGACAATGGATTCTAAGATTAAATTAACTTAGTGCATTTAATGTGGGTTGCATAAGCATGGACTCACTTTTTTATAAAAAGAGATAATCTCATATTAATTTCAACTTAGAATAAATTGCAAAAAAAAAAAAAATATCCTTAGCTCATCATTCATTTTAGCTAGTTATCACTTTCCCTTATTTAAATAAAATGTTACATTATAATTGATGATATAATGTATGATATTTTAATTAAGTATACATTTAATAATGAAAGGTGATAAAAGTTTTTATTATAGAAGTAAAAATTCCTATAAAACAAACAGACAGACTTTTCCACGTTATATATGACTGACAGGTGAATTTTTATAGAAACGTTCAGTTATAACCGTCTTTTTGGTTCTTGGAGAGTATTTAGGCACATTTGGAAGGTTTCTTTTCACAACAATTAATATATGAATAATAAATTATTATTATTATTATATGATTATATTATTTAATTATGATAATGAATGGCTTCTTCATATTTTTTTGCTTTGATTTTTGTGAAAAGAGCAATAACGATGATGGCTTTTGAAAAGTGTTTAATATTTCGTTAATTGCGGATATTAAATGTATCATATTAGTCACTAATCTTATAGATCACAAGTCTTTTTTTTATCTACAAAATACTTAACTTTAATTTGTATAATTAAATATTTAAGAATATATTCATTTTATACATTTATTTGATTCTAATGTAATTTCAAAAGTATTCCTCTTGTATCTTCCAAATCATTCTTATTATTAAAAAAGTATTGATATTATTTGATTCGACATTAAACAGTCATTTGAAATTTGCAAAGAAAGTTCACTCACTATTTTAAATCCATTTTGTATTAAATGATTACAGCAGTTTGTATTTAAAATACGTAAACAAAAAATATATGCATAAGCAGAGGGATTATAGAAATCAGATGGATAAGATTATGGAAAATTTGAGATTTTGGACGTGGCGATCTGATGAATGAAACTCGCTAATCCCGAATCCTCGAAGATCTCTGAAGATAGCAAAAAGCGTGTAAAACCACTGCCAAATGATTTCAAGAACGAGCGCATAAGTACGCCTAACCAAGTTACTGTTCTACGCGTGATGGAGGGGGCATTTCTAAAATAATGCCTTACAATTGAATAAATACCATCTCTTTTTATAGATGTAATTATTAACATTTTTGTATTTCCTTGAAGTTCTATGCATGCGATTTATTGATTTTTTCGCACTTTAACCTATTTTATAATCGAAAAAGAAATTGTAGTTCTTATGACAAAGAAACGATGTCAAAATTATTTTGTTATGAGTAGTAAAGATGTAAAATCCGATCATCACAAATTGAAATCTGAATAATTTAATTTATTTTGCAACAATAAAGCTCAGAAAATATTTTTAATTTAACAAAATTGCACACATCCCCTCGCCTCGAAATATAGTACATTATTATTATTTTTATCACAATGGTGTTAATCCTCGTGACATCAAAGTTACATGAAAAATGAAATTGCGCATTTCATTTGAAATCTAATTACTTGTTATCTAATTCTGAATGCGACGTGGTCTCTTTTTCCCAATTTCAAGGTATCCGAATAATCTTAAAATTATTTAAGTGCATTTCCCTTGGTATTGATCTTGAGAATATAAAATGATATTATTATCAATCCGTGTGATGTCATAGTCATGTGATAAATCTAACTGTATACGTCATTAAAGTATGTAAGAAAGTCGCGTATTACACTGTAATGAAACACAGTGCGTGTACACCTTCACATCTTATACTGTTAGATGACGCCGCGTTTATCTTCTGAGCTTTCCTTTTCCTTATTTTTTCCTTTTTGTATTTAAGAAATGTGTTTGAATGCCAGGATTTAAACTATTACGACGGCAAAAAAGAAAACACGATTGTTGTAAGAAAAATTCTTTTAAATTTCTACTAAACGATACTAGTTTTTCAAATTCAAATCCTGTGAAAATTCAAAGAAGAAAGTATAATCAAACTACGTATGTATCATTCTCTTTAAACCATGCAACTTTTTCCCCCTTCAACAAAGATAAATATATTTATTAATTAACTTACAAAAATTAAAAAAAATTAATAAATAAGTTAAGTCAAAGTAACAAGCATGTCATAAATTCAAAAAACAAATGAAATATAATGCTATTTCGTTTAAAAGCATTTGAAAAATAACAATGAATAAGAAGCATTTCAAAGAAATTAGTAAATAGAAAGAAAGTAAAGATATTAAATAAATTAGAAAGTACTTAAAACATAATGCTTGCAGCTGTTAAGTACGATCACGAATTATTAATTCAGAAAAAGTGTTAATTAAGAAAGGAAACAATGATTTCAAAAGCTAAAGAACCGTTCTTAATATTACGAGCAGCAGGTGCAAAATACACTATGAATTCTAAATATGAAGTGTAATGGGTTATTTATCATTCGTCATCGAGAATGAATAGACTCACTTAGTTTCTCTTAACAGAATATTTGTGTATCAAAATATAAAAAAATCATTTTTTTATTTAGTGAGATTGCCATATGAATTAAAGAAAATAATATAAAAGAAAAAAAAAGGGAAATAACGAGTTCAATTGAACACATATTATTTTATTGTTTAAAGAAGAAATAAATATTGTAAATAAATAATTTCGAAGTTATTTTCATTTCAGCAACATAGAAAAAATCACACTGAAATATCATCTATGTCAGTTGGCAACATTTTAACTTTCTGGATTCGAATTTTTTATTTTAACTTCAGTTGCGCCAGTTTCAAAAACTACACTTTATTTACAAGCGTATAAGCCAAGAAAATAATGGAATTGTAAGTTTTAAATTATTTGCTCAAGTTTGTGGATTTCATTTATTTCATTTTTTGTGTATTTTATTATTTTAGTTTTTTTAAGTAAGTAAAAAAAGCATATAAGATTTGAATATGATTGTTTCTTATTTAGTTATTTTTATTTCATAATTGTTCTCATTTGTATATTATTACATCATAATATTTTGATATCTGAATGGACTTAACTTTTAAATATTTTTTTTTCATTTTAGGAAATTTAAATTTATTTATACACACCAGTCGAATTTGTTTTTCGTAGAACTGCATACGGTGCCATTTTTTAGAGAATTTCAATATAATTGAAAATCCTTCATTCCAGTATTTTTTAAATACATCTCTTTATAGTTAAAATTTTCAAAATAAAATCCGAAGTGAATTGTGAGAATAAATAGTTTTGTTCATCATATGAAATTGGTCACAGTAAATTTAAACGAAGAAATCAATAGCAAAAAATTTTTTTATTTATTACAATAGAATGAAATCTACAAATGAAATATTTCTAAAATAACTCAAGTTAAAAATATTCAGAATTTCTTTCAAAACATGAACATCAGATTTATTACTTCATTTTTCATGAAATTGATAAATCAAAAGTAATTTTTTGGGGGGACTTATTTTTCTAAACCTTTTTAGATGTATTTTATGGCTAAAAACATTTTCAGTGCTTCAATTTAAATTAAGATTTAAAAAAAAATTTTTACTCATAGAATCATTTTAAATTAGCAATGCGATTAACAAATTCCGAAAGCTAGAAAGTTATTCTTAATTTAACCGTTTGTAACAATTTAATAAATTTCCAGTTTGTATACTTGGAAATTCCATTTGTATTAACGATTGTTCAAAATCATCCAATGGTGGAAAAAAAAAAAGAAGAAGAAGATAGAGTCAGCTATTTACTAAATTTTATAATATTATATATTAAATCTTTTAGGGAGCATTTATAATATTAGGGATATATTTTATAATATTATATATTAAATATCTAGCAGAAAGAAATTATTTTTATTAAAAGATTAGCAGTTTTTTAATGTTTTATATTTTAATCATTTTTTAATATATTTGTGCAGAGTGAAAGCTGGAAGCAAAAATGGGTCACTCAATTCTTTTACATTATTTTGCCTTTATTTTTGCTCTGAATTTATTTATAAAATAATTTAAACTGCATTAATTTAAAACATGTTAATTTTATTTTCGAAAACGATATTAGTTATTTTCACCATATGGCTTGACAGTAAAGTTTGTATTATGCCAGTAGGCAGCACATGCGTAGAAAGGGACATATATTTGTTTGCCACAATTTCATAGATTCAGGCATTCCATGGTTGGCTATAAATGGCCGTTTTGGCGAATTTTTCTTTTCCACTGCGTTCTCTTATTAAAATGATGGATATTTACACAAAGAAACATGGTAAAATAAAAAGAAGGTCAAACTATTTGGAAAAACTATAAAAAACGTATATGCTGCTTGTTGCTCGTCTTATAATTGGCTAAGTGTAAACCCTGTATTATATTTTGCTATTTTATTTCTCTTATTTTTACCACTCACCCAAATTTATTGTAACTGAATCAGTTTTATTTCCCAATTTTCCTTCTGAGCATGAATAAAATTGTAATAAATTAAGATGGGATATTATTTCAATTAACTTCAAATACTAAATTTATTTATGTTCTTACTGTTTTAAAAATTATATTTTACCACAACAAGTACTTTAAAATTTACATATGTTTTTTCACCATCCCTATTTCCCCCCTACTTCTGTATTTATAATAAACTTCAAGTTTAGATGAACTTTCTTGAAAATTATGAGTAATTAAATTTCAGTTTTATTAAAAAATTTTCTTTTCTTGCTAACTTTTGGGGAAAAAATTTGGCTTATATTCATAATTTTATTTGCTGATTGGAAATAATATTATAGCATAATCATCAGTGATAATATTTTTATTTCTATTCAGTTATCTGAAAGATAATTGGATTTTTTAAAGCTTTTATCTTTCCAAATATCCTCACTTCTTTTGAAAGAATTTAGTAGTTAGATTGAGTAAGTATACCTGAAATTTAAGTCTCTGACAACATACCTGTTTCAAAATTACACGAACTCATATGTAATATCACAAAAATAAATGTTGAATGTATATTAGCTATAAAATTAGAGGGCTATTCGTAAATCCAAAAACAGATAATATGTGGGAAAGGAATCTTAATTTTTTTTTCTATTCCTACCAATAAAATATTTATGATTCAATGCCAGAATTTAAAATTTGGGGAATTTTAAAGATATAAAATAAAGAGATTTTAATGTTTTTTCTTTCTTTTTGCTCTGCTTTTGATTAAGTGCTTTTTTAAAGAGTGTATTAGAAATTATGTTTTATTTTCTCAATCAGACCTCTTTATTTGAATAACTGATCTATAAAAGGAAAGTAAAAGAAATATTTGAATAATAAATAGTAAGCAGGGAGTTACATAACTATTAAAGGGAAAGAAAATCTAAAATTATCTCTCTCTTTTTTTTTTGAATAGTGATATTCAAATTTTTATAAATCAGTTAGTTTAAGTGATTGATTTTGTTGATTGAAAATTAATTCTTTATTTAAAATATTAGTGTTTCAAGAACATTTTGTTAAACGTGATTTCCACAGCAGAAGCTTTATGTAAAATCAAAAATTCGTTATATATTATAGTATTTATTGGATCAAGTTACATAAAATATAATCATTTTCCATTTAGACCATTTTAGCAGATCTGTGTCTATTACTAAAGGTTTACAAATTAGCAGTGTGGCCCTGATTTGAATGGATATCCTGTTCATATTAAACAAAACATGCCTTAAAATAAAACTGATTTATTGGATTAATAATACAGATAGTGTAAAAGATCATAAAATAATTTTTGTTGAATTTATTTTTTAGAAAAAAATAATATTTCATATTTGTTTCATTTCCTACAAACACGTGACGAAAATCATATTTTTGCAGATTTCATTTCCAAAAAGATTAAATTTATTTTTAAATGGAGCTTTAATCGATGTGATGGCAACACTTTGAAAAAAGCTAATTTTTCCCCCATGAATGCGAAACGTGCTCGTGCAGCTTAAATTTTATTTTTATTTTGTACGAAAAAAATTATTGAAAAATATAGTTAAATTATTTATTTAAAAATTAATTAAAAATAGAAATTTAATTTTAAGAAAGAATGTTACCAAGGTTAAAACATTGGTATCATTTAAAAGATAAATTTTTGATCTTTAACTTGATGTAAAAATCTTTTTTGTGCGGTAATATTTTCGGAAGTTATAGCAGAAACACGCTAAAATTTCGCTTATTTTTTAAATAAATAAAATTTTAATTAAAAATTCGAAAAAATAACCCCGAGGTGCACATTCCAGGCCTCCAAGGTATACACGTGCCAAATTTCGTAGCTGCTGGTCGAACGGTCTGCCTGTAGAGCGCCAACACACACACACATTGAGCTTTATTATAAGTATAGATTAGCAAAATATGACTAAACATGATTTTTATTTTCTATTGGAGGATGTACTCAATAATGTAAATATTGTCAAATCTTTTTGAATGTAAAATATTCTTAATGTAAAAATATATGAAATACTATCATGCCCGAAATTTATTTATCGTTTACAATTTTATTTCTAATTTACCAGCCTTCGGCTACCAGCTGGTTCGTCAGGATTAATGGTTGCTGAAAATTAAATATCTTGTAGAACTACATCTTAATGATTTCTTGAGTAATTTTGCTATTTATTATTTTTAATTAATAATTTCTTAAAATATTTAATTAAATAATAAAAAAATATGCCAATCTTTAATACTTTTGTTCGATTTAATCTTGCTTCATCTTACAAGTTCTGAAATAATTATTGCAATCATGTATTTCATATGCCAGCTAAAAATGTAAGATATTACAAGACAAATTAAATATCTTGTAGAACTACATCTTAATGATTTCTTGAGTAATTTTGCTATTTATTATTTTTAATTAATAATTTCTTAAAATATTTAATTAAATAATAAAAAAATATGCCAATCTTTAATACTTTTGTTCGATTTAATCTTGCTTCATCTTACAAGTTCTGAAATAATTATTGCAATCATGTATTTCATATGCCAGCTAAAAATGTAAGATATTACAAGATAAATTAAATATCTTGTAGAACTACATCTTAATGATTTCTTGAGTAATTTTGCTATTTATTATTTTTAATTAATAATTTCTTAAAATATTTAATTAAATAATAAAAAAATATGCCAATCTTTAATACTTTTGTTCGATTTAATCTTGCTTCATCTTACAAGTTCTGAAATAATTATTGCAATCATGTATTTCATATGCCAGCTAAAAATGTAAGATATTAATTTTTTAAAAGATTTTGGTATATAAATATTATAGGAAGCATCGTTTAATTTCATTGATTTTGAATCGTCCATGTTAGTGTAAGATCATGTAATGTTACCAAGTCCTTTTTTCACAGATAAGAGAAATTTAGTCGCTTATGGCTACCTACTGGTTCCCTGGAAATATTTGTTATATTTTTCAGTTAAATCTTTAAAAAATGTTCATGTTTATGATTCCCCAGATTGTCAGATATTTAAAAAAAATGCTAAATGTTTGGCGCAGAATGATCAAATTTGGTCCTTGCGCCATAAAAACCAACTAACCTAACCTAAAAAAATGCTATTTCAACGTCTTGATGAGAGATCTAGTTGCCTTTGGAAAAGGAATATTGAGGAGGAGTATTGATTATATTTAATTTTATTTAAATCATGTAGACATAACTACATATTAATAATTCCGACAAATTATCAGATATTAAAGTCGGGTTATTTTAATTGTTTTACATATGCTTCGCTCACTGTGTATATAAACCTTTCTAATATAGAACAGTCCCTTGAAATCATAACGCTTTTAAAAGTTTAAACTCTTATATATAGGGACTCTTATATATTGTGTGTCCTCAAGAATCACAACCAAATAGATAATTTCTAGATAGGTACATAGTTCTGTTCGAAAAACGCTTCAATGAATGTAAAGATCTATAATTTGCTTCATTTTTGTCAGTGAATAAATTGATGAAAAAATTATGAAATCAAGATTTTTATACAGTCGCCTGTCCTGCTGGTGAAACATTGTTGGAAAAACTTTCATTCAAAATTTAAAAAAGTTTTATTCTTTTCCGATCAAAATGAACGAATTAGAAAGTTTTGAATATCACTATTTTAAATGATTTAGTCATTCGTCATTACTGCATCAAGAAAGATCTATTAACCAATTCAATAGATTAAAATAATGAAATTCAGAATATCAGAGCTTAATCAATTTTCGGAACAGAAAGTATTTTTTTTTGTTTTAAAATGTTAGCATAAAAAATATTTTATTAACTATGATAGTAAAACTGGGAGATTGCGCAAAATTTTTAATTTATTACTCCTAATTGTTTGGAAGTACATTTATTCTTTTAAACAACGTAAAATATAGTTCTTTTTATCATTTAAATCATTTTTTTCAAGTATAAGTATATACCTACCTCTAACTGGACAGAAATTAATTATCGGGACACGATTAGAATAGACATTTCCATGTAAAAGTTTGCACCAAATCACTTAAATTTCTTCAATAAATATCGATAAATGTTACAAAAAGAAGAATAAAGATTTTTAAAGCTATTTTAAAAGATTTATAATTCTACTAAGCGTGCGGTCACAGTGAAGAATATAGGTATTTCAATTTATTTTTAAATACTATTATTAAATTATATATATTTTAATTATGAATTTATTTTTGAACACAAGCTAGAACTGACTATTGTATTTGGATTATTGAATTGTCATAATTACAAATTAAAGTGATTCTTTAAGTAAGAATCCGACTAGTAATATACTTTGGATAGAAAACAGCAAGTGAAATCGAATTATATTACATTTAACATTTAGAAATTAAAGAGGAATTATTTTATTGCGAGCACAATTGACATCATTTGCTGTGGGATGAGCTATTGAAAATACCCGAATTTTTGTTTTACCTTTGAAAGGGTAGGATTTGAAAAACCAAGAATCCAAGAAAATTTTCTCTGTCGATAATATCTTTACAAAGAAACAAAATCAAATATATTGTTAATAATTTTTTGCATATTTTTGCATAATAATATTTTTGCAGCGTATATGTCTGCAAATTTCTTTAAGCTTTAATTACTCTAAAATATTTTTTCTAAATTCAATAGATTTTTGTAATAATTTTATTATTTTATAAAGAATATATAGTTTTACACTTGCATTTTTAATTGGCATTGTATTTTGTATGTATGCATTTCTACTGTATTTTGTATTGGGCCAATAACACGTGTTATTCAATAATGTCCTTTGGTTTAGTTTTGAGTTTTGTCTAAATATTATTATAAATTTTTAGAAACTATGATACTAGTGGACTTGTAATTACTAAGTGGAATATTCAGTTTTCTGGTGAAACCTTAAGACATCATACAGGTTTTTGAAATTATTAAACTTCATAAATTTCATAAAGCAATCATATAAATTAACTTAAAGAAAATATAATGCTCTAAATACCTTTATTTCCAAAATTTTCTTTTTTAAAACCCATCTTATTTTATTTGTTTTTGCATGATTTTTTATTATTTATTCTTTTAGTCTATGAAGTAGCTAAAGAGAAAAGGTTTTGTACATGGTTACTTAATTTCATCACAATTATAGAACAGAACGCCGTCTCATACCCCCGTATCCGTGACCATTCTGGTCACTGAACGGTTTGGTAGGCATGTTACGGGAATAGGCTTTTTTATTTGTTTTGATGTTTGTTTTTAAGGAAAACATTCAAATGCATTTTTAATGATGAAATATTGCGAATAGTTTTGTGGGATATGTGGAATAAACAACAAAACACAAAGAGCAGATTACAAATAATCTCGAATCCATTATTTATTTAGAAAAAAAGCTTTAGTATTTTTCCATTTTATAGTCATTTCTTTTGTATTCAATGGACACATGCCATTCCATATCAAAGTCGTAGTACAAAAAGAAACTCATTGCTTCACTCAAAGCTACAAATGCGTTTATCACAATGAGAATCACTAAATGCAAATGAATTTTGTTTCAATATATCCACACATTTCTAGCTTACAAATATGACGACATCACTAAAACTATTTATTGTTCTGACAAACACGTAGAAGCATCAAAATGCCCCATTATATTTTTTCCTAGTAAAGCAGTAAATTCTATCATCAGAACATTTAAAATCACTTATTCAAAATTGTTACAAGAGAAAAATATGAATGCCTCATAAATAGTATCAGAACGTTAAGAAAAATGCTGGTTGTGCGCTTGAGAAAATTAAAGCGGATGGTCTAAAATATTCTGTTATTTGCTATTTGAGATATTTAAAAGTTTAGAAGCATAATATTAGAGATCATGAAATACTTTTAGTTTAAAATTATTAAATTACTTTAAGAGTCTTCACAAATTTCAATTGGGAAAATATAATTATTTTGTTAATAGTTTTAATAACTTAGTTTTTCACTGGCCTTAAAAATGAATATTATATATAAATAATAGATGGTTGCCAATGTTTTATTTTGTTCGTTTAGCAGTAATTAATAGCTTAACGCATATAACTTAATAATTAATTTTAAATGTTTCATGTATATAGGATACCAATGGACTAAAAATAATTTTTTCAAAGTACTTCATTACCTATAAGTTCCAGTCTCATGTTTTCTACAAAATTTCTTTCCCTTTTAAGAAAAGTTAATGCATCAAAGTAAATCGTTCCTCGTTCATTTTCGCAAATATAAAAATATCGAATCACAGAATTTAGTCATAAATGCTCGCTACAAAAGCACAGACAATTGACTACTGAAAGGCCGCGATATTTAAAGCTGCAACAAGTAATACTCGAACAATAGATCGCCAAAAGTATTCTCTTGGTTCCACATTCTTCGGCTTGCAGCAGTCAACCGAATCTTCGGGAATTGTTCAAGCTTTGTGCAAAATTCCCATTTCAACAATGCATCTTGAAAGGCGTCATTCCTATATTTAAAAAAACGAAATAACAAAAACAAATAGAAATTTTGAATACAAACTATTAACTATAAGATAAAACATAAGCTCCATATTGACGCTTATCTTAATTGTCCACAAAACTTTTTTTCAACATATCGTTTTATTATAATATTCCAGCAGTACTGCCACGATAAGGCAGTCACGCCAAAGAGTGGAAAAAGTTGAAACTCGCTGTGGAGAATTTCTTTTTTTATTTAGTTAATAAAATAGTTAACTAATTTAATAATTAATAATTTAATAAATAATAACTAATTTAATAATTATTTAAAAACAATTAATGTTTTTTTTCATTTTATTAATAGTGCTTTGTCGCATCTTCAAGTTTGCACTTAATTTACTCATTATCAAATAAATTTTATGCTGAAATGGGCTTTTTAAATAATGTTGTGATATGTGCTATTTATTATACATGAAATGAGCTTATATTTGGTTAAATCAAACGAATAAAATTAATTAATAAAAATAAAGAATTTCTATTTTTCCTTTCGCTGATAAAGTAAAGTGATAAAAACCTTGACTTTAACGTGAATAAAAATAATCTTGAAGCAAAATGGAATTGATTTTTCTAAATCATTTATTTTAAATTTCTTTTCGGTAAAACACATACTTTCTCTATTTTGTTTGCAATAAATATTTAAATCTGTATTAAAACTGACAATCTTCAGTACAGCAAATTTAGAGCATGATATAAAAAAAATTTCAAGTATCAATTTCTTCTATCTTTTTAAATACTAGAGATATTTATAAAGCAATTATAACTAGCATTTGCATTTATGTGTTGATAAAATATGTATACATTTACTTGAGTAATTTCTTTAAATTTCCCCTCGTTCTTATATATAAAAAAATTAATTTCATATTTTTCTATAAAAAAACTATGTGCTTAATAACTGCAGAAGTTTCGTAAAGATATTTTAGCTATAAATTTGCTTTTAATACTGTTATATTTAGAAGTTTTTAGCATTTATTAGCTTGATTTGTCAGTGTCAATTATCACGTCAGTTGATTATACTATTTTTATTTTTATTTATATACTGTTACTTCGTATTCAGAGAAATTTTAAAGGATGGATTGTTAAAATAGTTATTAATAATAGAATGACATATTGAGAGCCACTAACTGTTTTCTAAATGTCATTGATATATATATATATATATAGATGTTACTTCATTCTATTAATACTATTGAATATCGGAAGTCGTAATATACAGACATAAATTTTGATTAAAAAAAGTACAGTTTTTAATCTTTTAAATTGTTTTAAATAACATTTTTTCCTTTGTAAATGTAGCAATTTATTAGCTAATTTAGCGAATCGATAATAGAGGAAGTTATTTATCAGAGTCGGCAGGACTTTCTCTTTAGATAACAATAAAAAAATTCTTGTGGTTTCAAATTTGTAACAATTGAGCATATCTTCTAAACTTCTGATGTTACATTGTCTCTGGTTGCTCTGTAACGCCACATTTTTTTTTCTTTCTTAAGAGATGACATTCCAAAATTTTATTGGCGCCACATATTTAACGCGCTTCACATGAACACTAATTGAAACTAGTTATGATATGAAATCACCGTCCTTAAAGGATCTGAAATAATATTTTCCAAATATTGTGGATAAAAGAATTCCTGTTTAATAATAAAATAAGCAACTTCAAAAATGGAGATATGACTAATACTAGATCAAATATTTTTTTCTTGAGTTTCCATAAAAATGAAATTTTCTGGATCAGATTAGAAGCAGTAAAGCGGTAGATTGATTCTGTCTGTATTGCCAGACTGTTGCATGAAAATTCATCCATCAAGATGTGCCAGCCCCCTCTTTTAGTCTCCCCCAAAACGTTCTCCGAAGCCATCCTGCATTTGAAACTCACGTGACTCACAAAATACAAATGCGTAGGCGTGTGCTTTATAGCATCTATCTGTTCGTTGTCCCCGTTGCTTCTGGATCAGATTTTCCGAGTTGATGACGAAGGGAAACGACAGGATTTCAGTCAGTGCTGCGTCTCATCGTCAGTTTAACAGTATACGTACTCAAAAGATATTATAGGCATGGTGAAACATACGATTTGACGCTTCGTTATTTAAATGCTTTGTTTTATGATAAATTTTTTCATTTTATATTTGGATAATTACCAAACACTGATTTATTTCTGAATTATTATCATTTTCGGTAAGTACTTGTTTTTATATTAATGATAACTTATATATTAATCTGGAATAGAAGGGAAAATATAAAACGAACGCAGCTTCTCCATTTTTGGTAAGATTTGGAAGCTATTCAGGAAAAATTAACATTTAAATAAAAAAAATGTTGGTAAATGAAATTTTTGTATAAGTTTTAAAGCTTTTCATTCAAGATTAGGCTGCTGTAATGTTAAAACATTTAGAAATCGTTTGAAAAATATGTACCTAATAAACCTAAAATATGTACCTAATGTTTTGGGAAAAATCTTTTAGATTATTTGCTCGTTTTTATAAGAAAACGGAAAACTAATCAGTCTCTCCCAAGTTTCTGTTAAATATGCTGATCAGACAAAGTTTTTTTTTTTTAGACTTTTATGCACAAATTACAGTATTATATACTTTTACTCACTTTTAAATGTTATTTTTTAATGAGAGACGCTTGTGTATAAAAATTCAATATACAATTAGACTGTGCAACGGTTAGTAGCTTGATTGGCTAGAAGATCAATTGATTTACATAACTTGAAGATACTTTTTCTCTGTAAGGAAAACCCATGCAAGTTAACTGCCTTTCCTACTTATAATAGAATAATATGAAATGGCGGGTTTCATAAATTTGGGAATTATTGTTTCTGATTAGAATCTAAAAACGGAAGCAAAATTTGTAAAATAAAGTTTCATTAGACGATGCCTTGACAACTCTACAAGCAATTTTAAACATGTATGATAGTTTCTAGAATGCTAACAATTTCTCTTTAATAAATTAAAAAGTATACTTACACTTGAGAAATAATAAAATCTTACATTTCTGTTTTCATCATTTTGGTCTATAATAGCAATTGCTGAAATTAATTAGAAATGATTATTTACTCTTATATTCAAGCACTCACCATTCCATTAACAGCCACACTGGCATTCAGTGACCAAGGGATACTGCACTTTCAGCCAATTGCAATTCTTTTTCTGATCCCAGTTCTGGCAGTGCCATCGTAAGAGAACCTTATTCACTGATTTGTGAGGTTTGCAAACCATTCCACGGGGAAAAGAGCATGACTGACGAGCAGCGCAGGAATTCTCCAAAAAGAATCGAGGCCAGAATCGAGGTCCTAAATCTTTCCACTTCTGCAATAATGGGCAATAACTCTGCAACCATAATAGATCCCGGAATCTATCATGAAAAAGCTTCGTTGTAGTATTGCTCTTAATTAGCAAATTATAATTTTTTCGCCACAACTTTTTATTTATCACAAATTCTAATTTTATAATAAACTCCAAATAAATGTTAAAATGTTTTTTTTATCATATGTTTTAAGCACTTTTTCATATAGTTGTAGTTTTATATGGTGATTTTTAAAATTACTTTATCGCTAATTTAAATTTCCCACAATGAAAATAAAGCAACCTTAAATTTTGTTAAATAATGTGAATGGTCTCCTCAACTAATATATTTACTTATTTGTGATTTGTTTATTTATCTTCTATAAATTAATTTTACGAAGTTTTTAAGCTAAAAAGTTTAAAAAATTGCATCTAAATTTGCTACTTCAACTTTTTTCCATGGAATATATCAATAATTATTTGCTGAGTTGAAGTAATGTTAAAGATAGTAAAGTGGCAAGGAAAAATAAAAATGAATAATTGCCATTGGCTATACAGAAAACATTTATCAATCAGATTTCTGAAACGATTTGCAGTGAAAGAAAAATTAACTTATCAAGTTTCAAATGGTATAAAATAGAAATTATTTTTATCTTGCAGTGTTGAATATTTTTCTGTGTTTTAAGAATTTTTTTACGATGTACTCATTATGTTTTTTGATTCATAGAAAAATATTGCGTTTTTATATTTTAATATATATTATGTATGAGGAAATTTCTGTTCAAATTTTATTTTCTTGAAATGCATCCGGAGTTATATTTTTTCAAAAACAACCTATTAGATTTTAAATAAATAAAAAGTTATTACATTGTTAATGAGGAAATTTTAGTGCTGCTTTCTAAACTAAATTGTCCGAATGAAAATTTTCGAAAATGCTATAGAATGCTGCATATTAAAAGAAACAGTATTTATTTAAGAATTTCTGTAAGATTCATGATATCAATGGTATAGAAAGACTTTCGTATCTTCCAAAATAAGTTTTAATAAATTTTAAGAAAGCGCTTATTATTATAATTAGAACTTAGTTTACGAAATATTTTCTATCTTTTTGTTACAGTGTTTTGTGTATTAATTATTGTTCGCTTTTTGCGTACATATTTTATTCTTTATTAATATATTTTTGCTAATGGTACAAAATTACATTTCAAAAGAGCTAGTTATAACAGACTAAGAATTTGCTAATACCTCTTAAAAGAAATTTAAATAAAAATATAAGCATTAGTGACGTTAAGATAATTATATGTAAATAATTTATACGAATAAATTTTGCAAATAAGATTGATTTTGTTTATCAATATAATAATAATCATCTTAATTTCAATTTATAATTGCGAGTATGAATTCATTGACAATGTAATATTTTGTATTTTAAATGAATTTATATTTTATTTTTTGATAATTTGTTTTTAATTATTGATTTGATAGTTCTAATTGATTTGAATAGTTTTTAATTTGAACGAATTATACAGAAAAAATAAAGTATAATTACTGAACTAATTATACTGCAAAAATAAATTACAAAATACAAACCTTCTTCTCATTTTGTTTCCCATCTTTAAGTGAATCCGTTTTCCCTCGGCCATTTTCACAAATTGTAGGTGCATTCTTTTGATATGTTTGGGCAAAGGTCCTTGTGGTACAAACTGACCAGACCGTGTCTTTTTCAGATTTAATTTTACTGTGCCATTGGGAGACAATGTGAAAGCTGATGGCTGTTCTGAGCTCATTACCTGCGAATCGAAAAAGTTGCCCAGAAGATTTTTAAGAGTCCCTTCATCAATATCTTCAGGACTCGGGTCATACATGGCGCCTTCGGGCTCCATAAGTTCCAATACTGGCATAATTTTAGATACGCTAGGTCGCCTTCCTTTGGACTTGGTGCTGACAATACACAAGACTGTAAAAAGAAGACATCTCGCAAATGTAAGGTATCTCATCTGAAAATAGAATATCGAATAACATTGTGAGAATAAGGCTCTAAAAATTGATTATTTAAAATTAATTTTTTACTTGATTAATTTATTATTTTATATTCATTACTAGCATTGAGGAAATGTTAATCTAATAATTTTGTATAAAAAAGCATTTTATAGTAAAATTGACAGATGATTTAAGATAATGCCAGGTCAAACTTTATCAAACAGAGAATACGTTTTACTGAACCTAAATATTTAGTACAGAGTGGCTGCATTAAAATATTAGTATCGCATGGATTTTAGTTAGTGAATGGCAAGACAGGTTAGTACATTCGTGAGTGCCATATATGTAAGTATTGAGAGTAAAATCTATTTAGTGAATATTATTTCTTATTTAAAATAGAATTTTCTTTTTCCTAAAAAAAGAACAAATTTGAATTGAGATAATTCTTATAGAGACATTTTAAATGATAAATAATAACTTGATGTTCAAAAGAAGAAGTGCTTAAATAAATTAATTGTGTTTTGAAAGCTAAAGAAAGCATTTATTTTTAGATGTTTGAATGAAAATCTCTATAATTAGTTATGATAATCTCATATTGCATTTCATATTTCTTTTCGGACAGCAAATGTATCCATATTTACTTCGGAAATTTCTTAAAATATGCTTCATTTTTATGCTATTTTATAAATTATATTTTGTAAAATTTATAGTAAGTGTTGTTAATGTTTGTTTTACCAGAAATATGGTATTTTTCATGTACCTCAAAGTTCTAGGTGCAGTCATTTTTATCTGCTCTTTTTAAATAGCCAGAAACCAATTATTTTTCATGATTTTTTTTGTTGCTAAAAAGGTTTTTATAATAATGTAATTGTAATTTACAGTTTTAACCTATTTTCTCCTTTGGTATGTCGTCAAAATACTATTATACTTCAGAATTTCACTTTAATGCAATTCTCAATTTCTTTCATTTCAGTTATTTGTATAATTTGCAAATTTCACAGTAAGCGTTTTATTCTATAAAATTTTGGTTAACTTTAAAGATGTAAATTGTTATTTCTTACATTCCTTCTAATATAGTTCTGTTACGTTTCATATTACATGTTCTCCAATGGTTTCATCAATAGACTTTTAGCAATTTTTCCTAAATATGGTAATGCTTTCAACAGATATTCTGACCAAACATAAGCCGCTATCCTAAATTTAATCCCGTAATAATTTAGGCCCCACAAAAAAAATCTTTGTATCAGGCCCCTGTTTTTGTTCGAACCAACGCCTGCGAAAGTTAATATTTTCGACAGGGAATTGAGAACTTAATCGACCGTTTAAAGCAGAGTCAAGATTCGGAATACATTTTCAGCAACCGGAAATTTTAAAATAATTTTTAAGTAAAAAAACATTTTTCACTATCAATAAGGTAAAACAAATTTTTTAAATGTCTCTCTCTCTCCCATGTTTGGCTTATTGAAATTCTGTTTAAGGAACAAGTTTTGCTCGCCACCATTTTGTTTTGCGATGCAGTACTGTGCATATCCAAAGGAAACAGATTGTAATTAATAAAAGTAACCATTTAATTAATTGTCAATAGCATTCTTCATGTAATCACTGTATTTGTGAACAATATTCGAAGAAAACCTATTGAGTAGTTTAGATTTTTATTGGATATGGGGATATTGGCGTTTTAAGTTTATTTATATTACTGACATAATTAGGCAAAAAAACTTTAAGAGTTAATCCACTCAGCCTAAACAACGGTCCGATTTGTATAGTTTTTTTTAATATGAAGCTCATGTCTCATCAGTGGTTGCCTGTACTGTTTCCTCCTATCTTTTAACTATATCTCAATAACTATATATATATATATACATTCTCTACGGAGGAAAAAACCTCGACAGAGTTTCCTAGCATTTAAGTTGATTTTTCCAATTTCCTTTTTTTTTCAAAGCATATGACTTCAGATACTTGATGAATAATCACCTGTTCCCCATCTCTCATTTTCGAGAAAAATTTCAAAAATATTATTTCACTCTACATTATCTTAAAAGTAAATTTTATCGAATTTTTAAGCCTTCACCTAATCTCCTGGTGCCGACTGTATAGATAAGTAATTCAGTGAAACTTAACAGAGCAATTTTCCATTTAGAATTCCTTTATTGCTTCTCTAAATTTAATTATTTCTTAAGGAATTACATTTATAAATAAAGTATTTTCTATTGATTTAATAAATATTTCAATAAATAAAACAGGATGGGAAAACTCTACCTAAAATATATTCTGATATTGTTTTTCTTTCTTGCAAGATAATTGTTCTAACAACTTTCTTCGTTTATTGATTCTCATTATTTTCTTCCACTGAAAAATTTATTTTTTGTTGAACCCTTAGTGAATGATCTCTGCCTGAATTGTTTCAGCAACACCGTTTTATGGATCATGCCTTGATAATCAAATCAATACTAACTATAAATCAACCATCAAAATTGGTAATTAATTCATACAGAAATTGCGAATAAAATTTAATCTATTTATTTTGACAGTTCCCTGTTTTAAACTTCCAAAAGTAATAAAAAATGCGTTTAGTTGAATTATTGTAAAAAATTCATCTTAAAACAAAAAGAGCAATTTGGGCTTCATTTATTTAACAATTTCATCAATAGATACATTATTCATTCATTTTTAAATCCTTTCATTGTAAACCTTTTTAATTTTCATTAGATTAGTTTTAACTCAATCCATTTTTATTTTTCTCAACTATACTGATTATAAATCAAATGAAAAGAAATCATTTTTTAAACTTCAACTTCGAAAAAGGCTGCAGAATATTTTGATGTTATTGTGAATGTTTTTGATGTCGACATATCAAAAAAAGTATTTACTTTTAGAGAAATTCGAAAATTTTTAATTTCAATTTATTAGGTTTAATTTTATAAATGATAATTTTTCTAATGATGCCATTAATTTTTTTTGCTTAGTTCGTGTTTTATATGTAACATTTGTAAAATTGTATGCATTAAATGTTTAAAAGAGAAACTCAAAAAATTTTTAAGATGAAAAATTTTAGTTCTAATTTCTTGATATTCATTTATATAGTTAATTTGTTTTAGTTTTTTCTGAGATAGATAAAAATGTAATCAATATTGTTTGGGCTTACCAAATTTCTTCCATATTAGGTTTCAAATTAAGTCAAAGGTCATTATGTGGCACCATGTTAACTATTGACACAAATTCCAGGTTATTAATCTGGAACATTATGTTTCTTCATTATGAATAAAATAAATTATTGCATTCTGTCTACAAGAGAATAGATAATTGTTTTGCGCGAAATTTTTTTCGACATATAGAAGAAAAATATATAGTAATTTTTCTCTATGTAATTACAAATTCCAGATGGAAATTCGATATATAGCGATCTGCAATCTATGGAAAAAGATCGTATGTCTTTCTTTTCATTGTTTTTTTTTCAAAATGGGATAATAATTGAAAATATCTTCCTTACAATTAGACATGAGAGCACTTATAATAAACCAATTTTTATTTCACTTTATTATATGATGTAATATAAATTTGACGAAGTGCGAAGCATACGAATTTATGAAATAATTTTATCAAGTTCCTCAAAAAGATCCAAAAACGTTATTCTGTTTGTCCTAAAATAAATCTATATTAATATAGAATAAAAGCAGTTTCAGAGACTGCGAAATGTTACCATTTTAAAAGGAAAAAATAATTAGGAAAACAATGAAATTTAAGAATTCAGATAGTTTAAATATTTTTGAATTTTTGTAGGAAAGAGTTTCAGTAAATTTTAAATAGGTCTCTTGCACTTAATAAGAAAGTATTTATAAGTGAAAAGGGACTTTAATAATTTTCTCATTGCAGATTTTGATTCTTGTTTTTTACTGCAAGAAAATTACTATATTTTTAGTAAGAGTAATTATTATACCTTGTACTATAAATGCACGGGAAAAATTATTATTTCTATTTCAAGAGTTTAAATTTTTACTCTAGAAACAAACATTGTTAAGGAAAAATGTCAAAAGGCAATAATTTCAAGTTTTTGAAGTAGAAATAAAAGAAACATAAATGAGTTTCCTTTCTAACCATGCTACATTTCTTAGAAGATTTGGAATTTATTGTTGTTTATACTTTTAAAATTGTTTTGTATGAACCAATTACATTCATTGCTATGCTGAATTGGAAGATAAATAATATTTGTAAAAAATATTTTTCTGAATCTTCAACTAGTAGAAGTTGAAAATTCATAAAGCTATAAGCGAAATTTTATTTATTTTTTGATTATACGAATATTTTAGTTATTATCTATCTAAAAAGTTAAAAAATTTCAATCTCAATGTATAACTGTTAGTAAAGGTTGTATTTAATACTTTTGTCATAACGTTAGATTTTTTAAAAAATAAAGTTTAATTTCTGATATTGTAAAAATACATTTCAGAGAAAATTTTAATTGAAAAAAAAATCAGAATTATATATTTTAAATATAATGTTATTGCATATACAGACTGTTACTTTAATGAAAATTTCAGGAAGGTAAATCTTCTTAGAGGAAGGTTTCTTCTCTTTTATTTATAAACGTGAATCCAGGATTTTTCAAATATCGCAGTTTTGACTTCTAATTTATTTATTAATCTTTCATTGTTTCTTATGGAATTAAACAAATATTCAAAATGTTATCTTTTTTTGAAAAGAATTTTAGCTCGATAAATCTTAAATATAATATGTTTCGTTGTATGAAACCTAATCAAAAGTATTGAAGTTTAAAGACAAATGGCGGGAGAGAAAATGCATTTCATTCGGAGACTTGCTTAATATTATTTGAACTATTAAACTTATTTTTCCAAATGCAATGATCTGATTGATTGAAATATATTATGATTGATCTTCTTTTATTTCTTTTTAGTAAAATATGTTAAAAATTTTTTTTATCTTTAAAATATTTTATCCCTGCTCACACAATTTAGAGACATATGCAATGCATATTTTAATATTTTAATTACAAAAAATGGCTTGGTGTAGTGGTATGTGGACTATTTATAATATTTAAAAACCTATAAGGAAATGGAAGCAATCTTTTTTTCTTTGAGAAATCAATTTTCCTAAACTGATAAATTCTTCCGGAAGTGCATATTAACTCTCATTCGCAATGTTCTCTTACCTTCTGCATCGTTTTATGCTTGGATATTGAATTGTATTGAAAGATAAATCAGGAAATTATGAAATAGTGTCTGTTGAGATTTTACGTGTTATGGTTATTTTCTGCACTTTTGAAAACCAATAAATCAATGAAGTTAAATTCTGTATACTTTATAATAACTACGAACAATGATAATATATTCTGAAAAATATATGATAGTTCCCTGTTACGATGATTCGAAATCATTCGAAGTTACCGTAATAATATTCAAACTTTTATATCTAACTCCGCTTTTTATATCTATTTTAATGAGATACTTTTTTAAAAATATATGCCATTTATTTTATGAAACTGAAATTTTAAAAATACAATGACAATTTACTGCTACTATGGAATTATCTCTAATGAATCATTGCGTTGATGAGTGAAACGATTTTGGCGATATTAGGTGATATGTAAAGAGAAAATACCTATTTGTTTTCCAACTTCAAGCACTTGGCCAAGTTACTCTTATAATTTTAATGTTTAAAAAACATAGAATTGAAACTAAATATTTCTATTAGATAGTTACATGCATTTCTATATATTAATGAATGCGCATCAGTAAGTGTGAATATGTTTCACAATGTCTAGTAACACACGGATGTTGCGCGTTTCATCAAAAGAAATAACACAGTGCAGGTGTGCAAGCAAAATTTCTTCTTCATTATGTATGCATACAAAAAAAATTCCTCTCCATTGTTAGTGACAAAAGAAATTGAAGTGATTTGTAAGTATGCAATTATTTGGAACGACTTTTTAATTTTATAACTATAGGTGAAAGGAATAACTATAGGATAGGAACAATATTCTTTATATAAAAAAAGTTTTCTTTCTTAACAAATTGGATGATATTGACTAAATTTCAACACAGAAAAACATAATATGTGAAAGCAACGCTTTTCTAGAAAGATAAATCCGACTATGTTTGAATTGTGCCGAATATAGCCTATTTTTATGAGCACATAAAAAAAAGAATTTTTTTTAAAGAAAAAAATTACTGCTTAATTAAGTTTTAGATAAATAAATAGTTTTTGTTTTAGTTTAATTAGTTAAAATTAAGTTAGTAAAAATAGTTTTTGATAGTTATCATAATGTTAAAAATCCTAAAATTTAATTTAAAACTGAAATTTTTATTTTCAAACGCATATATAGAAAATCATATTCAACTGCTGGAAAATCGCCAAATGAATACCTAATTCCTTTCTCATTTAAAAGTTTTAAATTATTTTCCTAATACGTATAAAATCATAAATTATAAAACGTTAAAAATGTAGATAGATAAGAATTAAAAATGAAATTCCTAATTACCTGATAGCTGTTTGAATTTATTAAATCAAAAACAAAACTCTAAATATATTTTAAATTAAATAGCACATAGGAATTATCGAGAAATCACAACCATTTTAAATGAAAGCAAGTAAAGATATAATGTTTGCATAAATATTGCTTTTTTTTGTCTAGAGAGATTATAATTATGGTTACTTTATGATAAATTATAATTTAATAAAATTTTTTATTTAAAGCCTGATATATCGTTGTTATTATTATCTATCACAAATTTGAAGCTCAGAAATATTTATGGCCAGTAGAAATATTTGAGTAGCTTTTGTTTTACTTTTTATGACAAAATTTGCTTGTTAGTAAGTACATAGTATTTAAAAGGAAATATCTTTAGTGTTAAATTAATTGGAAAAAATTCTTGTTTTCAGATTCTTTTAATGCGCTTTATTAAATTAATATGTAAAAGGATATTCTAAACTAATAAATTTGAAATCCTACAAAAGAATTTATAATCTTATAATATCTAAACAACATTTTTTCCATAAAAATTGGTAGCATAGTAAAAAAATAATTAGATGCAGAAATGTTTGTTGGATAAGTATTTTCTCGATGTCTAAAAAGAAAATAGTCCTTTTTACTCAAAAATGAGATATCTTATTTTTTAATACCAAACTATAACACGTTGTAAACACATTTCGATAAAAGAAAATTCTGTTCATATTAAAAACACAGGATGAATATTTCACAAGCCTTCTTTATACGAATTTTCCCTGTAAATGAGGATACTTATTACCAAACGGATAATTAAGCGTGGCTCTGATGAAATAGCGTAGACAGTAGAAAAATTTGTGACTGAATATTTTTCTTGTAATAAAATTGTTGTACAACTTTTTTAATGAAAGTATTAATGGCATTGACCATTAATCTATAAAAGAACATTTAATTATTTATTTTACCACCTTACCCAACAGGGTTCTTATATTTTTAAGCTGAAAAGAAATTCTAAACAAATTTTAATCTCTAAAATTTTCAGTTCACAGAGAAGCTATAATTTGGAAGTTTTTCGTCTAAGTAAATGTTCATTTAATTGAACATTATTTTCAAAAATTAAAGCCCCAATTTATTGTTTACAATTGTTGCAATACCAATTGCAATTTGCATTATTTATCGTCTTTACATGCCTTTCTCGATAAAAAAATGAACATTTAATAAATATTTTAATATATCTCCTTTTTTATGCTAACGCAGATTAAAAAAAAATGAACTATTGGATATAAATATTTCTCAATTTTCGACAACATTTTTACACATAGCGTGTATTTTATTAAAATAATAATTTCCTTTTATTTGCGATTGACATTTGCAGTATTTTTGTAACTGCACACAAACTTCGGTCGAAAAATCGGTTCTGGGGGATAAAATGTTTTGAATTTTTTGAAAATATTATTTTTTAAATCAAAGTTCATACAAATAGAATTTATTCTACTGATGATAAGATGATAATTTGCACTACTTTTTGTACACGCAGCTTCCTAAATGACAATAATTAGTAGAAGAATTATTTTTTTTAAATTAAAAACTGCTGATCAAAATATTCTAATGACAAATAAAATATTCTTACCATGTATTAGGGATAAATATTAATTTCATTTCACCTGCGAAAGACCATTGCAATTATTTATATTCCTTGCATGCAATAATCGACAAAAAATCATTTTTTAGAAATAAAAATTATTTGAATGAATTTAAATATAATTTTTTGATTAAAATATAAGTAAAAAGTTTTTTTTTTGTTACGAATAATCATATGCACCACGTTTTACATATCTAAAATTTCTTGCATTAATATCAATGGATAACCGATGCATTTTCCCATTAAATATGAAATGCAAATTATTGCATAAATCCACAAAGCATCCTTATTACGCATTATAGAAAAAATATCAGTTTTTTTTTGTTTGTTTCTAGCGGAAAATCATTCAAATTATATCTTCCATGCAATCGCATGCAAAAAAATATTTATTGGGAATAAAAATTTTTGAATGTCATTTAAGAAGTATTTTTTAATCGTAATTTGTGGAAATCGATTTTTATTCCATGGACAATCATTTGCACATTTTCTGACATTTACAAAGTTTTTTTTAAATGATAAAAGTTTGAAAAAAATATTTAATTAAAAATGCAATGCAAACTATTCTGTTAACTAACAAAACGCGCTACCATGCATTGTAAAAACTTTGTGAAAAGTTTCCTCGTCTTACCTTTAGGGTTTGCTGAAGGCGCCTAAACTTTTCTTCCCCTGCTTCACAGACTGAAGCGCGCGAAAGACGGAACGAGAGAGAGAGAATCTGGAGAGAAAAGATGCTCAAGATGAAGATGATATTCCGGAGGCCACGCCGACGTCGAGTCTAGACTCCGGGCCCACAGTTCGGGAGACAGACGACGGACGCCTCCTCCCATCCGAGCCCCCCAAAATGACTTTTTTTCCCCCGAAAGTCCCCGGGGCTCTTGTGAGGTCGCGACCCTGAAAAAAAAGAGGGGAGGCGAAGGGGAAGAAAGTTTAAGAAAGTTCCCGCCTTCGTAAACAATAGTTTTGTAGGTCGGCATGCAACGATCCAGTGGGCAAAGGAGACACGCGAGGTATTTTTCTTCTGCATTTGATAGATATTGAATCAGTCACCGTCGACATTAACTTAATATGAAGACTTTAAAATGTAGTCTGGTTAGTAAATAGCATAATAAATTCAAGTTTTGTAACACTTCTAGTTATGCTTTCAAAAAAGTTATTTCGCAATATTTGTCAGTTATGTTACAATATATAACTTAAAGAAATCCAAAAGCAGCGTATTAAATTGGTTTGACTTACGAAACACTGTATTCTTAAATATTTGAGATGAAATTTTAAATCTGTAACGACTTTGAAAGATATAAAGGTGATAAAAAAAATTCATTTTTACAGATTCTTGGGAAGCTGCATTATTAAGATTTTATTTGTTTCATACATTGATAGACCCTTTTTTTCTATATACTTAGTTCCTTACTAATTAGTAATAATAAATGAAATTGAATCATATGCTTTCATTTTTTTTTCTCATCGCTTTAACGAGTGCAGCATGGATGGAATTTAAATTTTCTCTTTTGTTTATTTTAAAATGAAGTTTCTTTGAATTTAAAATAGATTTTCATATCCATTGTTAAAAATTAAACTCCATAGAAGCAGTTATTTTTTTTAATAATATAAAGCTAAATTAATTTCTTATAGCATTTCATTCCTTTCAGATGTTGAATTTTAAAAATTTCTTTTGTTTTCGATTTTAGTGTCATAATTTCATCTTAAGATATCTTTTTCCTTTTCAGCTATCACAAAACACGTAATTAAAAAAAAATCTTTTTCTAATCAATACTATAAAATTTAAGAATTTATCCATATATGATATTTTTTTTCATCATACAGTTTAGGAAAAGTATTTTCCGTACAAGTGATTCCAATGGCTTATAAGAATAAATTTATGCACTTATATATTAATAAAAAAATAGTTTATAAAATTCGGTCTAGTAAAACAAACGAAAAGTTGAAAATCGGGATTGATGCAATTCGAGAATAAATAGTGCTCATTGAGCTTTATAGAAAACCTATTTTATTAGATAAATAGAAACAAATACGCACGACATTTGCTTGATTGCACAAAGAATAATAAAAGACAATATTTCTGTCAAAATGTATCGTCAATTAATAATGACAGCGAGCAGAATTAATTGCTTCGAATCAATAATTTAAATTTAGGCTGTTGAATCTTTTTTTAAATTTTTTTACAAAGATTAGTTATAATTACTTATGTTTTGATAATAATAATTATTTTTTGTTGCTTGAAAGAAAGGCACTCTTCATTCTACGTAAGTGAATGTTATTTTATCAACTTGAGTCAAATCTAACATAACTGGGATGCACGCAGCTATTTAGTAGCAGTCTTTCACAACTTACATTTTCATATAGATGGTGACATTCGGTATTGTCGAAATGTTCAAAATTTCTGCATTTATTTTTCAAATTAAAACTATGATTTTAAATATAGCCTTTAAAATAAACGAACCGTAAAAGATTAAGCTGTGCCAAGGGGAATGATTCAGATATGCACCCACAGTGTGACTTGCCGGATGTTAATGTTAGTTATTTGGTAAAAAAAATGTTAGTTATTTGGAACTATCTTCTAAAATGATTAATTTTTATTTATATTATACTATTTTTAGGGCTTGAATGACTACCAAATTGACAGAAATATAATGAAGGCGAAATACTTTGCCATTTCTAATATTGATATTTTTATTTATTTATTTATCAGCAGATCATTTTCTGTTTTTTAAAAATCTTCTTGAATGAAATGTTTCATCAATATATTATTCAATAAATTTGTTAAATAAAAACCCCTAGAAACAATATTCAAATTCCGCAAAGTATGATATCTGAAACAACTATATTGACTTTCTTAGTGAAATTGAATTTGAGTAAGAATTAATCAAAATTCAGCCGTTTCTCTTTAATCTTTGTAGATGTCACTGTGTATTTTCATTACAATGCCACGATGTTAATAGTACATTTATAATTCAACAGAAACACTACGCAAGTACAAAAAAACGCAACCCCCCAAAAAATTATATTAATTTGTAATCAGTTCATTATTAAGGAAATGAAAATATAATTCATTTTGATTGCTAATGAAATATAATATTGTAAAGAAATTGAACAAGAACACACCACAAATTTCTTTTAATTTTATTATAAAAAAAATGGTGTAGAAGTTCTGCAAAAATGGTAGTGAATGTAAAATTGATCAATATCCAACGGTCAAAAAATAGAAAATGGTCAAAACCAAATTGCCAATAAAAATGCTACTCATTAAAATGAATATTATATAATTTAGTATTCCTTTAATCTAACTCCTCCAGTTGTCTTGTGTTTTCGAAGAAGCGATTTGGAGCATAAGTAGTCATTGTATGCCGCTGTTAATAGAATTCGTGCAACTTAAACAATATTCTGATGCTCACATTTTATTATATTTATTAAATACATCATTGTTTTTACAATTTCATAATATTTTGAGCAGTAAGCACATTTCTAATTAAACTGTGTGTGTGTGTGTTTTTTTATTGAGTCTTTTTTTAAAAAGGAGATCCGATGCTTTCTTTAATTGAGCGATCCGCTGCTCAGTTAACTGTCAGATTATTGAGGGATTACTGTCAGTTTTGAGATGGAATTTCATATTTTGTTTTATAATCTTTTAAATTAAGAACATAAAGTTTTCTAAATCAGACAAAAATGTGGTTTGCTATGATTTCAAAAAACCTTTGCAAATGTTTCTAAATATTTCCAATGAAATTTGAGATAAATTGCTGGCAAAATTTATTTTAAGTTACAGTTTCCATGATCTTAGTTCACACTTTTATAAAAAAACACAGGAGAGTAAATACTATAATTCGTTATTTAATCGATACACTTTGGTTAATATGTAATATTATATAAGCTTCAGAGAATAAGAATAACTTCGAACGCCTTTAAATTAATAAAAAATTTTTATTAGATCATTTACAAATACTTGATACAAAAACAAGAAACGTTTAAAATGATGACACATAAGACATAAAAAATATAAATCAGAAATAATAACACTTAAAGATGAACATGAAGTCATTTTCACATTATGAAAACCTTTTATTGAAAAGTATATATCTATCAATAAAAAGTTTTAATTAGTGATACAATATATCACAATAACAGAATTCTGTTTCGTTTCGTAGGAACCATATCCGCGTTTTATGAAAATGGCATTTTCTTATCAAAGTAATATGTATATTGTGTTTTTGAATTTTGGATTTCGTTTACATACAGTCTGAAAGATAAATATTGTTTAATGAATTAATTCTTTCCTTTCCTTTCTTCCAATGTAAAAAAACGGTCAGTTTCTTTTTAGTCGAAAATGAACTTTACTTCTGTTCAGAATGCAAAGATACCGGGGAAAGTCAAATGATTCATTTTTCTTTCTATTAAAAAATTCCGGCATATTAATTTGTTTTTCATTTATTACTGTTTGATTTTATACTATTTCTAATTCAGTTTCGTTTTTTTTCTTTCACGTCAAACATATTCCAAAAATCTCATTCTTATATAAATATTCTTACTTTTCTTGTTAAATTATAATAATATCAATTAAAAAGCAGAAATAATATTATTTAATTCAAAAGCATTTGGTGTAAATAATTTTTTCATTCAGTTTGGTGTGGAAAAAAACAAGTTCCATAACTTTATAAGCATTTGTGTTATTAAACCTCAATTAAATGTATATAGATTCTAAATATTTAATTAACTTTCATTGATGAAGAAATAATAATACAAACAGAAATTTTCTTTCCTTTTAAAGTATTTCATTGAACTGAAGTGGCTTCTTCTTGCATGCGGTGACTTTTTCTCAAACAAATAAAAGCCCATCTGCAATAAGCAATCGAAAAAAGATCATTTCAAAAATAAGAAGACGAAAAAAACAATTTTTAATTACAATATTAATCTATTTATACATAAAATTACAGAAAAATTTAATTGTAAGGAAAAATTGGTAAATAAATGTTATATGATACATTTCAAAATAATAATCATTTGCCTTTCTCGAGTCAGGTCAACAACAAAGAATTTTTTATATATAAACATAATTTATGCTTAACAATCAGCAAAAACCATTTATTCGGTGATATTTCACAAAATCTAAAGAAAAGTCTTTAGAATAAACTATAAAGAAAGTCAATTTTATGTTGATCATTTCCTCTTTTCATTCAATCTTTTTTGCTTTTTATAGTCTCAGTATTGTTTGGTTAAACTGACAAATAAAGAAGTAAGAAGAACCGGAAAAATGCGAATAATATCCTATTTATATGGTAAAAAATATCATTATCAGTAATCTTTCTATATCCATCTTATAAATGAAAATGAGAAGTTATAGTTGATTTTTTCTCCTTCTGTCAGACAGCTAGAGAATTACGTGACAAATCTAAAAAACGTTTGGGTTTGAACACCATTTAAACAGTAAACTGGAGCAAGTAACACAATTTCGATTTCTCTTTTCTGGTATCGAATTTTTTTTTATCTTGTATATTTGTTATAACACTTTCGAAAATTTTTCTTTCACGTCAAACATATTCCAAAAATCTCATAAAATGTACAAAAAAAAAAAAAAAAAAAAAAAAAAAAATCGGGGTTTATTTTTGCTTTCTTGCTTACATTCATACAAGAACAATATCTGAAAATATGTGCATCCAACATTATAGATTAGAGTTATTAAAAATGATCCTATAAAATCGTCTAAAAGTTATCTTTTTCCTATAATAATTCGGTGCGTGAAAAAATTTAGAAAAAGAAAAGAGTGACAAAGAGATAATATTGCATATTCTAAAAGAAATATTATGGATGTTAATACTAATTGAGAACGTTTGGTTGCATAACACACGAACTCAAACATTTTAAGTCGCACATTTGAACTAATAGCCTTACTATATAAAAATACTATATAAGAAAATATGAGAATAATTGAAAGTTGCGGCAGAAAACTTTTTCAAATACTTTTTTTTCAATGTCGAAAGTCCAGGAAATATTGTAGAATCCAATCGAATGCGAAAAATGGGCTTAATTGTCACCAGAAAAGTAATGATAAGAATAGTTTTCTATTTCTCACCAAGCACGTCAAAATCGTGCCGATCTCCAAAAATTCGCTAAAAGACTGCCATTCTAATGGATATCAGAAATGTAACAAACAGCTTTTAGAATTTGCAATAAAAAACTGTTACGATTACATTTGGAAAAAAATCGTCCCAAAATATTTCAATTTTGGCGACCAGACATTAATCTTAAGTCTAGTTGTAAACGTTGTGATTTCCCTACAGAAATTGATATTTATCTCTTCTAAGGCAATTTGTCTTTGTCTATTCTTCACAGACTCAAGATACAGACGTAGTATATAAAAATATTAAAAATAGACAAAAGTATCAATACTATTTAAGACTCAGAAATTATCTTTTTAATGATATCAGTTTCCTTTCTGTACTGTTTCCCTTTATTTTTAATAACATTTTAACATATTAACATGTTTCAATTTGATACACTGTCTGAAACAATGTTCATAAATGCTATGAAGGAATTCAAACTCATCCATCAAAACATTCAATCACCTGTTTTTTATCAATCATTCACTCAGTAGTAGGATTTTCACTCCCGCTTTTACTTCGTAATATGCAACATTTAATTTAGTGTAAATTGATTCAATAAATTTATGTTTCTCAATCTTATTTAATAACAAATAAATTTAGCAGCTTAAAAATTCCATAAACTGGGTGCACAAACTGGTAGCGAAAGTCGGCTAGTTTAGATTAAGTTACATTCTCCTTTTGTGAAGTTAGTCAAAAATTTGATAAGACTTATTATTTACTGTAATGACGATGTGGCGGATTTCATCCTTTTTAGATCCTTGCACCTTGCACTTACGAGTTACCACTTTCATATAGTCATGGAAAAGCATATAGGCGAATAACACATTAATATTTGCTAAAATGCGTTTTAGTCATACTTCTAAAATGAAATCTCGATATTGATTTTTTTAACGATAATGTGTAGAAAGTAAAAAAAGAAAACTTAAGTTTTGAATGTTTCTATATTACCGACAGCCCTATAAAGATTTGAAATAATTTCCATCAAATATTTTTGTAAGATTTAAACTGAAAATTTATTTTTATTAATGAATATGAAAACCAGTATTTTTTGTTTTTGTTTTAATAGCTTTGAATAATTCAACTGCAGATTTCCTTATCAAATCATTTAATAATTGTTGATTTTGGATTTGTGAGAAAATGAGAAATTGTGCGGACCTATTATTTTCTGTAAAACAAACTGAAGATATAATTCGTATTTTTTCCAAATTAAATAAAAAATTACACTTCAATTTTAGAAGTATTGATAAGTGGGAAACTCACTTCTTAAATGATGAATTAAAGTATTTATTTCGACTTAAAGAATATTCTAAGCATCTTAACATATTTATTTCGTTCTTCGTAATATTAATTTTAAATAGGCTAAAATAATGGCTTTTTTGTACAACTTACAAAAACGTTCCGAGTGGAAGAAGAAGAAGACCCACAATCATCAAGTAACTAACGCTTGGGAAAATGTCTATAGTTGCATTAAATACTTTGGTGATAACCACTGTTCCAACCATAGGAACTATAGCTTCACATGTGGCCAGAAATGAGAACACTTTGCCTAAAAAAAATCGATAAACATAACTGAAACAGGAATAAAATTCATAAACGATAAGCACTAAATAATAAAACAAATTTTATCTTTTGCATTAACCCGTATTATAAAATAGACCACAATAATAGCTGAAAATAAAACAAAACAACTTTTTGATTAAAATATGAATAACTTTATTATTACTAAAATACATTTGTTTCTATAATTGCTGGAAAATTCCCACCTAAAAGCTAAAAGTTTCATGAGAAGAAATTAACATGAATTATGCAATACAATGTAAGCTGCAGAATAATATGTGAGGATATTACCAAACATTTATTTTATTTTGCAAATATGATTCATAACTAACAAATAAAACATTGCTTCCTGCTGCTATGTAGATTATCAACCCGAAGCTCTGTTGGATTCATCGCTGCCATAGGAAATTGTTATGTATTGTATAACAATACATACAACGCAAAATAAACACCAAAAAAATTGCACCAATGGACTTCAATAGCACTAATCCTCCACCGAAAGATATGATGAACAGTTATGATGATGTGTTAAGAAAATTTCTCTTATAAAGATAATGGCTTCTCCGTAAAATTCCTTTAAGAGATCTTCAGTAATTAATAGAGAGTATCAGGCTATCTGCAAAACATGAAACGATTGGTTTCGCTTTGCAAATTAAACTTAAGTTCAACCATGAAACGATCTACTCTCAGTTTAATAGCAATACTGTGAATATCGCAATGTGAATCAATCAAATGCTTTTTTCCTTCAGTCTGCCGTTTTTTGATTCCTTCTTTCCCTCGAAGACAAGTTAGAAAGTTCTTTATGGGAAACTGAAACCGGTCTGTTTGCGTTTTGCTTTTCATAAGCAGAATCTTTGTGTCGGTCTCTTCTTTCTTTTTTAGAGGATAAAGTAGTTACTATAAGTATCAGAGAAGACGTATATGTCCGCAGACTTCGTTCAGGGGATCTACTAATTGAAGCTTCTTTCCGAAACCAGTAAAAAAATATTAACTAAGTTAAAATCGTTTGCAGCTATACCAGCTATAATAACGTCTTATGCAATTCTGAATTACTAAAAAAGAGTGATTTCGTGCGAGGAATTACTGCATAGTTCTATTGAGAGAATAACCAAAGAACTTGAAAGTCAAGGAGTGACGAATGTATACTGAATTAAAATACGGAGGCAGAGAACTACTCCTTGAAGTTAAAAGTCTGGTACTCACTCCAAAACCACATCAATCCATAAAAGCAGGGTACAAGAAGTAGACTGTACGACTATACACACTGAAACCTTTGATTTGTTTCCAATATCAGCATTTTGGCCATTCGATAACTAGTTGTCACGGGATCTCTCTTGCGCCCTCAGTGCTGCAGTCGGCCATGATAGCTCTGCGTGCACTGCGCAAGAAATTTGCCTTTATTACAATGTTCCTCACGCAATATTTTCCATCTTATGTCTCGCATGGAAAACCAAAAAAGAATCAATTGCAGCTAAAGTTAAAATACAGATGTCATATCCTGGGACTCAAAGAATTCTCAGAGTTCGGACACCGTCAACAGGAAGCACTTAGACATCGGCTATTAAGGAACAACTAAGAACTGTTGTTATACAATATAATAGCTTTTAGTTTCATACTTTAGAAGCTTTTAAAAACTTTTAAGTTTGTCTTATTTTTCAGTAATACAAAAGTGAATACTTGAAGTGGCGAATTTATTATTTCTTATCATTTATTATTTTATTTTTTATATAAATGTTTTCAAATTTTGAAAGTAATGATACATTTTACTAAGCTATGCGAATCATAAATATTTTGAGCAACAAATAGGAAAGCCCTGTTTTATTCTAAGGAATTTATGATCTTATTCTTGCTTACCTAACTCATCTCGTTCTGCGACTTTTGAAAGGGATGACCGAACAGCAAGAGGAACTAAGCCATTTAAATATCCAGTAGCATTTCCTAAAACCATATAAAACGTCCATTAAAAAAACAAATTACAGATTTAGTACATAAAAGAAGGCAGAATAAAGTAGGAACATGCGCCGAGGTTTTGAATGTTACAACAAAGAGAGTTTTTCATTGCTTTAGCTTAACTTAAGGTATGAATTAACTATGATGTTTGTACTTAAAGCAAGTTTGTTTTTATAAATAATGGCCAAAGCAACCATCGAAAGTCGCTTTTTTTTATTCGCTAACTGTGATATTTCCTGAAACAATGATGAACACCACCAAGAAAACAAATTATTTTTTATTTATAACTTTATTGTCATAATTATACTCTTTGTAAGTTTCTACTGCTAAATGAAAAACACAGATGAAAATGAAAACGATGATATCACGCTTTTTGTATAGGACAGTAAAAAATTTCCATCAACGCGGCAAGGTAGAGGCATATTACTTTTTGACTAGTCTAAGATTACCAAAATGGATATAATCCTTATAAAAGAACAGACAGCATTTCAATATTTTCGAGAAGAAAGCAATATTAAAACTTAAATGTATATGAAGGGATTATCTACCCCATCTTCTAAAGGACGGCAGCTATCAAACAAAAAAAAAAATTTGACGCAAAAGTTGTTCATTATGACAATTGTTATGGTAATAGTTTATCACATTTTAACAATTCTTTTTATCTTAAGCTGCAAAAGGGATACAGAAAAAAGAAAAAAAAATATTTCCTCGCCATTTCCATTATTAATTTCATAAATATTTTAACTTATGAACTGATAGAATGTGAAAGAATACTTTCTAACTAGATGCCACGTGCGTAGGCAGAACAATGGAAGCTTAACAAAGTTATCAACCCTTAACTAGTAATGAGTGGCAACTATATAAAAAAAACTTATTCGTTATGATGAAATATAAGGAATTCCTATTTGCCAAATTTAGCGACGTAATGAATTTTTATTTTTCACCGATTAAAATGGAAATCAAATCCCCTATTTAACGAATAATAAACCCTTAATTAACGAATTATTTCAACAGTCGGCATTTTTTTTTTTGTTAGTTTGGGTTCGAAAATACAAATAAAACTGAATTATTTATTACTACTGTAAAAATCCGATCAAGCGTATTGCTACAGAATTAAAAAAAGCTTTGGCAGAGATAAAAGCCAAATGAGGATTACAGTTTTGTTTGCGGTTAATGATGATGAAAATAACAAGTGGAAGCCATTTTTGATACCAAAAGTAGTAAAGTCGCGACGTTTTAAATACGTAAACGGTAAAATACGCAGAAAACAAAAACACCGTGGTGATTTCTTTCCTATTTATAGATTGTTTTGAAGTATTTTGGATAAGTCTTTGAAGATAGAAAGAAAAAATTCTTTCGTTTATTACTTATGTCTCGCACATCCTCCAGTTTGCAATTGAAGAAACGTCAGAATCAAGCTCCATAAGGTAAGTGCAGAATTATTTTTTTGTTTGTTTTGTTTTGGACCTCTATATTAAGAATAACCCCCGATATAACGATTTTTGGTCGAGATGAATTTGTTCAACAGAGATCTGACTGTTTTCATTCAATTAAAATTTGATCAGGATGGTTTGAGGTTTTACAGATCATGATTAGTGAAGATTTGCAGAAATTTTTCCAAAGTCGTGATGAATTATCGATCATAAAAATAATATGATTGCTTTCTCTTTATAAATTTATAACAACCGTTGAATATTTTCGACTTCTACAATATAAGCATAAAGTTAAGAAAAATCATAAAAAATTCCAATTTTCAATTTTTAAAGCGGTACATTAAATGACACAAAATAAAAAGTTTTTGGATAAAAAAAAGTAGAATAAACTTACCTAGGTAATACAGGTATACTCCATAATGGGCAAAGGCAAAAAATGTATATTTTGCCATCATTGAAAAGACCCCCATAAGTCCCAGAGCAAAATCAGATACTTTAAATATGCGGACTAGTATAGGAATAGAGGCACCTAATACCACCATTGTGGTTAGACTGAAGATGGTATTGATGGTATTATAGGTAGTGGGATCCCAATTGTATATGTGATGAACGTATATAAAACCAATGCTACCTAGTGCTGAAATTAAAATATTTGCTTACATTAATTAAAATGATTATGCTATAGGTGAAAGATTTATATAAAAATGAAATAAAAATATTTGATGGTATGAAGGTCAAGAAATTAATTTCTAATTCTAAATTTTGCTATCTCACTGACGTAAGGCTTAACTTTTTTTAATTTCACAAACTTTTAATATTTTAAGTGCCTTAATATTTTTAATGAAATTTATTTAAATGAAATATATTCAATTTGTTCTTATTTCTATTTATTTGGAGCAAAGTCTGCAACGAACTTAGCATATTAGTTGTTATATCATGGTATATTATAGCGTCAAATGTGGCCGAAATTTCTGATGAAATAGCAAGAAGCATTATCCACTAACGGAGTTCTTGATAATATATAAATATCTCTTTAAGATTTACTGAACACATCTAATCACCTATGCAATTGTTTTACATCAATAAAATATTTTGGCAATTGCGCCATGAAATTTTCATATGATAGCGATAATATATATTTTTATTACGTAATAATAAATAACGATTTTAAAGCGTATCATACGCATTCCTAAACAATGGTGCTAACAAGAATTTCATAGATAAATTTAATGATGTCGTTATGAATAGAAGATTATATTTGTTGTCTCTCTTATTTTAATCGTATTTAAAAATAAGTATTTAAAGCAAAGCAAGTTATAAAGCATAAAAGTATAAAAAGTATATAGTAAGTATAAAAAGCAAATATTTCGAAATTATTCATTTAATATCATTTTTAAGTTCTTCTTACAGTCACACTAAGATACAAAATAAATATTGAAATTATTTTAATACGTATCTAAATTGTTCTGAAAATGAACCAAATTTTCACTAAGAAATAAACTATTCCTACAAAGTGAAAACAACAAGAAAATAAAGATATGTGGGACATGAAGAGCCATTTTATATTAGGAGAATACCTGTTTTAATCTTTTTATAAAGATCTATGAATATACAGAAAAAGTTAGAATAACAGAAAAAGTTAAAGTAGGAAATGAAATAGAAATCATTAGTTTTGTTTAATGCATATTTCATAATCTATTCTTAAATGATCATATCTTCGTAATCTACCCTTCTTTTTCAAAATGCTTGACTTCTGCTGTAATGATAAAACAATCCAAGACCGATTTCAATATTTCAAATTAATTTATCTATATCGATGTCTACCACTAAGTTGTGAAGGCAAATAAATAAACTGATGTAAACAGAACATAAAAGTGATTAAAATTAATAAAGATACGGTACTAATGTTAATAAAAAAGGAAAACTTCAAATTATAATAAACGTCGTTTGTTTGGCATCATCGAAATCTTAGATTCATAAAAATTATGGCAGTATTTTTTTAAGAATTTTAAGTGATCAACGCTAAAAACGTAGCTGTAACTTTGAAAATTAAACTGTAAAGCTCAAATTACAAATTTTTATTGTATTTAATTGCATTTAGAAACATTATTTAATAAAATTTCATCACATTGAAAATCATCCCTTTTTTATGTAATCTGAATGTTATCGATATAACAGGATTTTAATTAAAATTCTATTAATTGTGAAGCTTTGCTTCTCTCATATTGCTTAATTGTGAGATATCCATTCAGTTAGAATTAATCGAAACATTTCTCAAAATTGATTTTTAAATCAAAATAGTTGGATGATTATGCTCGATTGATAAAAAAATTTTTTTGTTAGCATTCCTAATTTTAAGAAATTTAAAATAAAATTATTCAACTACATAACGTTCAGGCAAACCGTATCTGAACTTAGATTATTTCTTCATTTCAGATATGATAATGTTTTAATACAGTTTTTGGATTCCGATTTTATTCGATTTATTCGGATATACTTGTTCTAACCCGTAATGTTAATACATATGGAATTAAAGTTCTAATTGATTTTTTTCGTTGAAAGCACGACCATGTAATTAAAATGTAACAGCATGTTTACTGTTACATTTTATAATTACATGCCATAAAAATAATATCAGAAAAGATCAGAGTATGTGTGTTCTATAATCGATGCCTAGACATATGCGTATATATAAATAATTATACTTACATTCATAAGTCAATACAATCACACACATTGATGCAAAATACAGCAAAATCAGGGCCCTTCCATTATTTTCTCGTACTCTTACTGAGGCTTTCCATCCTTTTAACAAACTTTCACATACGAAGAAATCGCTCACCTTCTCCTTCCATGTTGCAGTTGAATTGAAACCGGTTGTTTCTTCAACGACAAGCAGGAGCCATGGCAGGCACATGACATGCAAAACAAATCCAATTATGTATATATAAAAATATCCATAGTAGCGATAAACCAAACCACCGCATAGGCCTCCAAGTGCCATGCCCAGGTTGAATGATATTTCTACAAATGTATACTTCATAGTTCGTGTTTTTCTTGACGACACTTCTGAAGCGTGACTGTAGATGATGGTCAAAATACAAATGAATCCTCCGAATAATTCTGCCGGTATTCTTGCTAAGACAACGAAAAATAAATCAGACTCGTAATTATAAGTGCATAAGGTTAGACCAATGTCACCCAAAATAGTTCCTACGAAGGCCATGAGTAATGGCAGCTTTCGCCCGTATTTGTCACTCCATGGCGCTATGAAGACCATCATAAAAGCTCCAATCAGACCCACGAGGCTGTAATACATGGAATAATTGTTTGCAAGTACCTCCACGTCTTTTTTCTCCGATGGATAATTACTTAGATTATTACACACGCTTTCAGAGTAATTGAACTTGTACAAACAACCTTTATTCATCATCATGTTCGACAAGCAAGAAAGATTCATGACGAATGCAAAAGAAAATAAGAACATAATCGGTTCTATGGTTAAAGACCTCAAGCAAAAGCATACTCGCATACATATGTTTACTTCGGGGTCACTTGCCATCATTAATGGATCTTTATCATTGACACTTCCATACTGAATGTTTCCTTCGTCACTTTTAAGTGGAGTATTAACTTCAGCCTTTTCAGGTTTAGTGTCAGCAGAATGCTCGGCCGTGCCGTTCTCTATATCTTTTTTCTCCATATTGTGAATTATTCTATAACAAGTAATTGTATTTAAGCTATGGTGCTAAATGCGTGTTGATTGACAGTTAATATTATCACAGTCAGTCTCAGTTAATGATTTTTGAATTATGATAGATGCATGAACACAGTTCTGAATTTCTAGTTTGTGGCTTCCATTTTAAGAGTTGTATCTTTAATTACTATAATAAAAATTTACTGAGTAGTCATTTTCAAGAGTATATTTCTATATGTTGAAAATTAAATCTTGTTTATCTTCAAATGTGCTTTCATCCTACCAAACATATTCTTCAAATATATCTATTTATTCTTTTTATTAATCTGAAAAGAGAAAGAGAAGCAAATTTATTCATCCTTGTATTGAAAATAACTGAACAATATTTAAATTTTGTTTCATAAAAGGAAATTTTCAAGCCTATCACTCTAAAAAAACGTTTTTTGGATTCTCCATTATTTCATAAATTTTTCGCAGAATGAATGAAATACAAAGTTTTACTATCAAATGAGTCTAAATATACGCACTATTTGAGAATTACATAAAAATTGTTAATATTAATAAAAAAAACGAAATAAAAATGAATAAGGGAAAGTATATAATTATACTGATTGCTGATTAACTTTTGAATTGGCTGCTGAAATAGTTCCTTGTACCCAAATATTCTATAACCGACAAAGAAATTAACTTTTCTGAACAGTTAAGAATTTCTTAAAGTTACATACAGTTAATAAAGTTTGATTTATAAAAATTCATAAATGCAAAAAAAAATCTCCTTTTAGTTTGGTTTCCCATCATTAAATTATATTTTGTGTAACCTGTTTACTTAACAGAATCGTTTTAACACTAAAAAAGTAAGAAAAATAGCGTCTAAAAAGCAATTACAGCTTTCTTAACTCTTGCAAAATGCTCTATTTTTAAATAATTCTTTACACACAAGAATATTTTTTTTAGTTTCTGATTTGATACTAATGTTTGGAACAAAACTTTATAGATGTCGCATAGTCTGGTGAAATTGATGTTTTCTCAAAAATCATCTGTACACAATTTTGCCGACATAGTAAAAGTGTCTACAAGAAAGCTTCGAAACATTTTTGGTTATATATATATATTTTTTAAAAATTAAAACTTTAATTGTTTCATTAGTAAGAAAGCATTTCAGACATTTTGTGTCACGTGATTTTTATTCGGACTATACATTTAAGACTTCTTGGTGATGTGTTTTTCTTCTCTAATAAGAATATAAATTAATCGTTGACTACACATACAGCTTCATTAAGAATGTGGAATTATTCTTAAGTGATTAAATGTGAAAGCTAATAGTTCCTTTTATGAAAAGAGTAACAGAAGAAAAGAAAACAGAAAGTGTAACTTGTCTTCCTTTGAAACAACTGCATATAAAAGTATCGAAACGTTTTTTATTCTTTTTTCGACTGCTTTTTTTTTTTTTTCATTTGAGTTTTCTTTGTGATGATTGACATAAACAAAATACAAGTTGCAATGAAATAATCATGACTTATTAAGATTCAATTTATTATTAGATTTGGGACAACATATAAAAATAAATAACAAGCAGTGAAATAAATATTTAAAAATGATTAATAAAAATATTTGACGTATGCTTAACTACCTTAAAACTGAGTTGAAGACGATTCTTTAAATTTCATTTTCTATCCTAATTGAAAGAAAATTAAATTTCCTTTTTTAATATCGTATTAAATAAATTTCTTTCAAATTTTGAAGTGATGTTTTTTCTTCTTCTAAACCTAATAGGTCTTAAAAAGCTGACTTAAAATTAGATGTGATTTTTAGTATTTTATTTGTAGCATTTGCACTCAGTTAAATTATTTTAATTTTATATGCATTGTATTGCCTATGATCGAAGCACAATATTTGATTTCTAAAATAATGGATGCAAGTATATGATTTCAATTGGGAAAAAAATGCTTTAAATGATGCAAAGAGTTATATTTTACATCATTTCAGTCAATACATGCACTTTTAAAAAAATTATGACTCTAAACTTTTATGCAATCTTCCAATTGTAAAAGATTTATTTATTAAAATATTCTTGATGTACCATTCTTGATTTCCACTCTGAAATTAAAATTGATAGAGGTCAGAAGCATTGAAAATCACTATTTCAGGCGATTTTATACCATTTCAATGAGCGTTTCGAGAAAGATTCGCCAAAGAGCACTCAGCATTCCGTTTGTAAAAAATAATAAAATTTCAAATTTCATAACATCGTTAGTTTCATTTGCAGGCGTTTGCTTTTATTTGCTAACGTGTTAGGAATATTTTACTAAAAAGTGTATAAAAACTTAGATGTCTTCATTTTTTTGAAAAACACATGTATTGAATGAAATAACATAAAATATCATTTCTTTCATCATTTAAAACATTCTACAATTTGAAATATCTTTAACGGCTTAGCAATTTTTTACAAAGCGACCTTTAGAATGGATCTTGTATATATGCTGAGAAAATCAAATCTTTATTATAAATTGTTTTTCATAAATTTATTATGGCCTTTAAATCTCGCAATATTATTTTAGCGAATTAATTTTTCATTGCAATTTTTTTTAATTCATTGTAAATTTTTCTCATACAGCAAAAAGTGATTTTATTAGAATCTGCACATACTCTACAGGATTAAAAAAAAAGTAAAACGCGATTATTACCTTCCGATTAGTCGGCCGTTAGATTTCTTGATAATTATCAGTTGAAATTATCCTTGAACTGTCATTAATTCAAACAAGTACAAAAGTTAAAAAATACTTACCATTTTGTTCTATCAACAGAAAAATAAAGCTAAATAATCAGCAACGAAACTCTTCTAGGATTTGACTAGCGTTATAGAAATGAAGAAAAATTCATCTACGTCGGGGCAACGATGATCATCAAGCTACTGCTCTTTTTATTTGTCTTTTTAAAGTTTATTTCAAGCTTGCTATAGTGAAAATTATATAAGAGTTCTTTTAAAATTCTAGTTGTTATTTAAATTGCATATCTTTGATGAGAAAAAGTCTCTCTTGATCTAATTCTTATCTTCTCCTCTAAAGGGATTTGAAAACTCATCTTAAAAAAATATAAAGACATTGATAGTTTAACTTGGAATTCTCAAAAAATGCTTTTTGAAAGATACTGAGAATTTTGAGTTCAGTGATAAATTTACCTTTTTTCTGAAAACGGTATGTTTTTATTAATGGATGTTGTTAATTGACTGGAAATGTAACTAAAACTTAACATCCATTCTTATATGACAAGAATGTGATGTCATTCTTATATGACTATTCCTAAATGGAAATGAGTTCTTCTTATCATCCGTATCTAATTTGAACCTTTATTATCAGTTGTATTTGTTTTTTATATATCGACTGATGATTTGCTGTTTAGTGGATAGAAATTTTCTTGGTGTGATATCTGTCAAAAATCAAATTTGCACATTGAAAGTTTTACATATCCTTTTAAATACACTTTTATTTTAATTTAATTTTATTTTAAATCATTTATACGGTGAAGTGATTTTTTTTTCTTTTGAATAGATAAACCAAAATAATTATAAAGTGCTTATTATTACAGCATGTTACATCAAATATTTTTTAATACGATTGTACTAGGAAATGTTTTGCAATTTCAAACGTGAACATTTTTCCTTATTAATCATTGTGTCTGACCAGCGTGCTCTGCATATTAAAATCTTTACATTTCGTAACCTTCTTTGAAACAAGATTTATGAAGTCACCAGAAATAGAAAATGCTCACGTTACTACCTGCATATTAAGTAATGCGTTACTAAATATAATATAAACTGGCTTCAGAAAATGAGTTTTCTTTCTTCTTCCTTTCTCTTTTTTACCTGCTTTCATCTTCTTAAAATTATTCGTTGTAAGCATATCAATAAGCACTCATCCATTTGCATTTCGTTGCTTTTCTCAAATAAGAAAAGTTTATATCAATTTTGTTCGTTAACTTCTTTTTATCTAATAAACTCATTAAATGTTTGAATAATTCATCCTTTTTACCAATCATTAATAATCATTTAAAATTTGCTAATATAACAGATTTAACTGATTAATAAAATATTAATAGCCCTTGTAGTACTTTTTATAGAATTTCTATAGCTCTAATTCATTTGTACTAGATAATTAATTTTTCAGCATTTTTGCTCCACAACAGAATTCCTCAAAAGATATATATATATATATATATATATATATATATATATATATATATATATATATATATATATATATATATATATATATATATATATATATATATATATTAGTAATCATAATTGTTCCTTTTCTAAATGGCATAATATTATTAATTCATGCCTAAAAATATAAAATAATAAATATTATTAAAAGGTTTGGCCTTCAATTAAGTTCATATCAGTGCCCTCCTAAAATCAGCAAGTCATTTGTAGATGTTCAACAATATACATAGCAGTGATGTGTTAGTGTTTAGCTTATGATTTAAGGTTTCATACTTCTCTTAGTTTTCTCACTCTCAGTTTTGGTTCTTGATGTAAATACATGACAGTAAATTTAAAAAAAAAAAAATAGAAATTTCATTGTTACATTGAAGCTAAAATTAGACATATTCTATTGAGAAACAAAAAAAGTTACTCCTAAGAATAAATAAATATGCATGTTAATGACAGATTTAATTTGGTTATTAATTATTAAATTTACTAAATTCTTTGAAGGAAAAAGGACGCAATTTAAGAAATTTTTTTTCTAAGGATTGGAACTTCTAATTTGAGGCATCGCAACCAGCCATGGATCTACGACTAAATCAGCAACTGCTGGCCGTTGAGTGCAAGAGAACCGTAGGCAAGTTGATTAAAAATATACTATCAGCCTAATTGTCGAATTATTGAGTTTTTCTAGTATACAAATTTTTGTTAATTATAAAATACTAGCTGCCTTTGGCAACCAGCCTGTTCACCAATCTTAATGCTCGTTAAAATTTTAATAATTAAATATTTATGTAGCTTTTATTTTAATAGCTTCTTCATCAAAATATTTTAAAGCTTCAAATTTGATAGTCATATAATTCACTTATAATATTATAAAGGCCTTCAGCCATGACGTAATATGTATCTCTCTAATTTTCTGTTAGCTCCCGTAGAATTTATGCTTTAAATTAAAATTGAAATGATTAATCTGCAATTAATATAAAAACACTTTTTACCGAAACGAAGCATTTTTTAAAAATGTGAGTACTGAAAACAGAATCGCTGAATATTTAAACCTTACGGGCACTAAAGAATATCTTTCTTAATTTATGTAATATCTCAAGAAGTGTTCAACAAAATATTCTCAGATTCATCATGAACAGATCGATTAATTAACAATGTTTAGTTTTAAATGCATCAAACACTAAGAAAATAAACAGAATCGTTTGAAATAATCGGTCGAAAACATGTTAAGCCTTCAAAACCAAGTTCGTATCCGTTGAAAATAGAGTTGTCAACCATCAGAACACAATGCGCATGCGTGAATTTTCAACGTCAATTATGGTAACGCAAATGCGTGAATTTTCTACGCCAGCTGGGGTAACGCTACGCAGATTAAAAATTTTTAATTTCCTTTATTCTGTTTTATTTTAATTCAAAAGTATTTCAGAATGAACTGAAATATCGATTAATTAACAATGTTTAATTTTCAATGCATCAAACATTAAGCAAATAAAAGAATCGTTTGAAATAATCGGCAGAAAATATGTTAAGCCTAACCTCTTTAGCGTGGGAAAAAACTGAAGCCTTGCTCTTTTGGCAGTGGGGAAATGAAAAGATTTTTTGGCGGGAAAGTTAGTTTTTATTTAATAATTAAAATTCTAATTAAAAATAAAAAAAACACCCATGTTCACACTCCCGACCTTCAAGCATGTGCGAAATTTGGTAGCTGTAGGTTGAACTGTCTGTCTTGTAGAAAGCCAACACGCACGCACACACACACACACACACACACACACACACACACACACACACACACACACACACACACACACACACACACACACACACACACACACACACACACACACACACAGCTTTATTATAAATATAGATTAAGGTACCATTAGTAGTTTTTCAAGTAATGTTCCTAAATTTATTTCATTATGTTCACTGCGTCTGCCAAAATTATAATTTGTATGTACCTGAAATTATCAGTTACAATAAATAAAAAAAATGCATATAAATTTTCAAAGTTACTGAAATTAAAGAAATTAACTTAATAAATCATTAAAATGATGCTAAATAATAAATTGGGAAAAATAAGAAACTAATTTGACCAGTCTAAGAAGGGATCTCATATTGTGCATTGCCTGGGTTGGCAAAACTCTTGTCATTGATTATAGCATAATAATGTTTCAGTTTTATTTACCTATCTTTATTTTGTTAAAAAAAATTTCTATTTATTATATAGTGATGGTAACTAAAAAAATACACATAAATGCATTTCACAAAGCCGGCAAGCAATATGAAATACATTACGAATATGAATCTAATAATTAAAAACAATGAAAATTACTAAAATACATTTAAAAGTATTTTTAAAATCCATCAAAATTAGAAAAAAAACAACTTTAAAATTTGTTTTCTATTTTATTTCTATTCAATGGGCTGATATGCTCAGAGAATGACGTTAAAATGTTAATTAATGTTTTATTAAAAATTTAATTAGAATTTTCAAAAATACTATCTTAGAAATTACCTACTGTCCAAGAACATATCACATGAACTTTTAGAGCACTTTAAACAATTTTTTTCATCAATACCATAGCATAACGCTATTTCCAAATAATATGCGATGCTATAAACAATAACATGCTAAAAACTATTGGATGCCATTAAAATGTATTTGGGAAATTAGCTCCTAAATTTTAAACTATTCTAAGCCGGCGATTTTAAAATTCCTAGAAATTATGACTTTTCTTTACTGAGTAATGTATGTCTTCATTCAGAACTTGTAGAGAAAATTTATAATTGTTTATAAATCGATATTAGAATATTTATAATTTATTATATATTCATAGTTTTCTGTATCATTACGTCGAAAAGTAATAAATATAAATGAAGACTTCAAATGAATATTCCAACTGAATTTATATACCTTTTCTCTTTTCATGCATTTTAATTACCTATAAAGTTTTGTAAATTTTGTTCATAAATGTATTTTTTCATATTGATATGTTTTTTCTTCCATTCAATAACGATTTTTTTTATTTCTTTATATTTGAAAGACGTTTGACTTTTCGGAAAGGAAGTCTTTGGATAGACTGGCAAATAAAATTATTGATGAATTTATGGTCGTTTATTCCGCGTCAAGTTCTATCCTCAAAGATGAATAAAAGGTTTATTCAAGTATCATATTTTTATAAGTGATTTCAATATCTGTGACGTATGCAAGATGTATAGTTACATCTGAATGCAGCAAGATTATTGTCAGATAAAAATCTTAGACCACGGACATCACATTTATCTATTGCGAGATTGATATGGAATATTTCTTATTGAAGCGAAAGTTCATAAAATATGCTTATTTTCTCTGCAACAACTTTTCTAAAATCTTGAATAAAATACATACCTCTATGCTTGTATAAAGCTATCAAAACTGTATTTTTAATTTGCTTCAACATGTAAGCAACTGTAATAAATGACTTCAGAATAATTTTTGTCAACTAGAATACTTTCATTTCAAAGAATAAAAATAGAAAAAGAAAAATCTACTTTAAATTCTTATTAATTTAAATTCTTTTTTTATTCTTTAAATTCTTATTATTCTATTTAATTTCTTATTTCAAAGAATTTTTTTTGAAATATTTTAAAAATTGATTATAATTGGAAATTTTATTTTACTAACAAATCATCATTCTTATATTAGTAAAGATAGTTTTCCGATTGCAATAAAAAAACGTAAGCTCCAATATTTTAATTAAAAATACGCTTGTTATGGACTTTTTTTCATTGTTTCTTTTCAATTTTTTTTCCGTTTTACTTTTGGTACTATAAAATCACTATGTTTCTTTTACAAACTTTTAGTAGCACTGTATTTTGCGACTTTTAGTAATACTGCAGTTTGCAACTTTTAGTAGTACAGCAATGGCAACTTTTCAAGAAAGTGTTTTTGATCTTAAATTTTCTGCTTTGAAATTGTTGATATTTTCATTAAACAGAATTAATTGGAATATAAAAGGCTTTTCACTTTATTGTAATCATACTTGTAAAATATTAAAAATCCTTTATAACTCGGACAGCAGCATGAAATTTTGTCAACAAAGTTAAAATTAAGTACAAAATATACAGGGTGTGCCATAAATTCGTGTAAATTACAAAAGAATAATAGAAAAAAGCAATGCTTAAAAAACTGCGGTTTGCTGGAATATGATCAAAAAGTCTTTGGACTTTTTTTTCCAATTAAAATTATTAAAAAATGAACGATAGATGGCGCCCACACACCAAACCGAAACGGTTTATGCAAATCAGGATAGGTATAAAACACAAGGTTGGAAACGAATCCATCATTCGATATCAGCAGCGTGCCATCGTTACCAGATCCAGCATTAGTGATTAAACTTTTCTATAAGAACGATCAATCCACGATAAAAGCATTGCGAAAGTTCCGCACGGTGAAAGGAAGCAAGGTGAATAAATGAGTGGGATACTGAATTTAACACGTCGTTTTGAGAAAAAAGGGAGTTTGGAGGATTGTCCACAATGTGGCTGACCATGCATCAATGCGGACTGCGTCCCTGTTGTACAAGTGTCATTGAAAATTTGATAGCCGAGATATCAGTGGGAAGTAGGGATTGCAATACCGGTATACCGGGATACCGAATACCAGTATTTTGAGCTATTTGTACAATTTTGTAATATCGGTATTCACAAGTTTAAATACCGGTTTTTCGGTATTTACTAGAAATTTTTAAAATTGTCTCCACTATATGTTCAGGTATCGCGAACATAGCAATATAGTATACGCTTTTGTTTTTATGTTTCCCTAACGGGCGAAATTAATTAGCTAATTAATGGCTTAAATAATTGCTTAATTCTAAATTAGCGAAACATGGATTATCCCTGAAAGAAAATATTGTATCAATAACGACTGATGGAGCAACAATTATGAAAAAAGTTGGAAAGTTGATTGGTGCAAATCAGCAGTTGTGCTATGCACATGGAATTCAATTAGGAGTAATAGATGTATTATACCAAAAATATAAAGAACCGAAGAATCCAAATACTGCGGATATAGAAACTTCGGATTCCAACTATATTACATTGAAAAATCGCACAGAAGAAAGGCATACCAAAATAGAAAATGAATTATGGTATTTACATAATTCTAATGATTTTAAAAATGAAAATGAAAAGAAGAAAAGAAAATAACCAATTCAAATCTGATTAAGTTAGAGTAAAGTTTCTAAAAAAATTTTCCCACAAACCTATCCACATTCAGAATTCGGTTCAATTATAGAAGATTATGATGTCACTACTGTCGATAGTGAAAAAGAATTGTCTCTTGAATAAAAATTAGAATTAGCAATAAATAAAAAAATTTCAACGAACCAAAATACAATACAGAAATCGGCTATATCCAAAACCATCCGACGAGAAATCGATTTATTTGAAGATGAGGGATTTAGAGATAAATACTTGGAAAAAGTATATTGCGCATTGCTAACAGTACCACCAACTAGCGTAGATGCCGAAAGAGCGTTTTCGAGAGCTGGTCATTTTTACACAAAATTACTTTTCAGGCTTAATGACAGTACAATGGATGCATTAGGTTATTTTTAGATCACATTTCAAAAATTTGTAATAGTACCACAAACTGAATAGTGATATTTACACTTTTTTTTGTTATTTAAATAAATAAGATGTTTCTTTACTTTTTTGTAATTATATACTGTTATAATTTATAAGTTGCAAATTATTTTTTGTGATATTTACGCTCTCTAACAGAACTGGCAAATAAAAGAAAGAAACACCTGTGCTTTCTTTCTTTTTCTAAAATTTCTAATACCGGTATTAAAACCGGTATCCCGGTATTAAGATTTAAAAAATACCGAATACCGGTATTGAAATTTTGGGCCGGTATTGCAATCCCTAGTGGGAGGTAATAGTGTTGAGAGAGTAACGAGGATTCCGGAAACTTCAATCTAAAGCATTTTGAAAATAATCTTGAAACTGCATCTGCACAAGATATAGGCTCTTCATTAATTATTGCCAACAGAGTCCGAAGAAGGACAAGCCTTTGCAACATGGGCACTTGTACAAATGGAACATGACCCACGGTGACTGCTGAACATCATGTAGACTGATGAAGCTCACTTTTCCTTGCATGATGACGTCAATACTCAAAAAAATCTTATCTGGGCGACATCAAACCCTCGTGAGTACACGACCAAACCGCTACAATCTCCGTGTGTGACTGTTTATTGCGGTTTCGCCGTTTCATTTTGGGACCTATATTTATGAAAAGCATTGTCCTATAACCCGCTAGGAAAACCAGTTCTGTCACTGCAGAACTGTATCTTACGCTTTTTCGAGACCATATTGTGCTTGTTTTGCAGCAAAGACGTGCATTACCTGCCGTCTTGCTGCAAAACAAGCACAAGCTCCTTCTTATGTTACTCGTTCTATTAAGACGTTCATCCTAGACACATTCTCTGAGGACCGAATGATAAACCGAGAATTGCAAAATTAAGTGGTTCTCACGATCGCCTGACCTTACTCCAAAGGACTTTTGAATCTGGGATACCTAAATTCTCGTGTCTACCGAGTCTTTCCATTCACTTCGGTGGAACTGAAAGATGCTATTCAAAGAATCGTAGGAGGCATCTATGTCGACATATTATACTCATCTGTAATAGGCGCTTAATCCCTGTGATGGAAGTCATGTTGAACATCTTTTGCTTTAAAATGAAATAAGTTGCATTAAGTTATTATGCTCTGTTTTATCGATTCCTTAAACCATCTCATTCTGAGCGCCATCCATTGGTCATTTTTTAAAAATCATTTTTAATAAGAAAAATATCGAAAGGTTCTGCTAGTCCCCGCCAACCGCAATTTTTGTCGAACATTATTTTTTTTATTATGATTTCTTAAAATTTCGCTTTACGTACCCTATATTTTTTATTTCCATAATGTAAACACAACCCAAAAACATCTGATTTTAAATAACATTTTTAACATTACAAATTATTTCTTCCTTCTCTTATGTAAAAAAGCCAAACCCCACATATAAAGAAGGAAAAAAAATGTTGTTATTTTTATTGTTTGGAAAAAGTTTTTACAACAGTTATTGATTGAATCAATATTCTTCTCACTGACGCATTCATTATTTTTCATAAACGTTTTTAATTTGTTCTTTCAGTTTATCTCACAGAAATTCTGATTTTAAAATAAATTCTGATTTGATCTGACCTCTTATGATCTCACGAAAATAAGACGTTAGTTTTCAGCCAAGAGATAAGAAAGGTTCGGTAGGTAATAAGCTTGCACATTTATTTGTATTCTAAAGTAATTATTTTTTTAGTCCAAAATCATTCTTGAATTTTTTATCTCTTTGTCAGTTTTGCTAAAATCATTTAAGCGTTTTGACTCAATTATTATTTTTTCCCACAATTTTTTGTGCAACTCTCATAATACATTTTCTTTCATTTTTTCAATGCATTTACCTTTTATAATGCAATATAATGTGATAGTGAAATGAAATGTCCGGGTATAAAGCAACGAGACTCAATTTCCAAGAAAATGAATAATAATTATTATTTAAAGCTATTATCTTATTTTCCCAAATTTTGTATTTTACTTGCCTTGGAATTCAGCGAATGCGTCTTTTTATTGTTAAAAAGCTAGTTGGAATCTGGTCTTCCATATTTTGATACCCAAAAGGAAAGTTAAGAAGGTGAATTTCAAATTTTAAGTAAAATATTTTTCTCAAGAGATATATTTAACGCTATTAATTAGTAAAAGATACTTCTTCGTGATACTTGATGTAAAATATATTTTTTTTAATGAATAAACTATTTTGCTTTGATATTTATAAAAAAATTACTCATATCTAGTATGGTGATCTGTTATGGAGAATCAGTCCCATTCAATTACAGAACCTGATGAATCATTAATAACGGAGTGCGATTGATTTTCTTTTCTGAGGATAGAAATGGATTAATGGAGTAAAATGGAATGTTGTGTTTTATAGAAACAACACTTGAATTGATATTCATTCACTAGAATTGTTCACCACACCAACAAGAAAACATTCAATTCTGCAGAAAACTTACGGATACAGCAAATTTTTATTGGCATTGGGAATTCTATTCTTAATTCATCAATCATACATTTGAGATTCTGCTTTTTGCTTTCTCAGCTTTCTGATCAGCTAAAAATGTTACAAATATCTTCCCACTAATCTGAAAATAAAGAAGAAACTTCGAATTGTGATTAGTTAGAATCAAGCTTTTCATTATTGAAAATTTAGATTTGATTTAAGAAAATAAACAGAGATGAATATGTATGATGCAACATAATTAATACTCGGAATATGACTAATACATGGACGAAGATTAATTAAAAGGAGGAATCAGTCTGCATAGTGAAATAAATTTGGAATAATTGGATCAGTAGGTAAAAATTAAAATTTTTTATTCTGACATTTATTTGTTAAATGCCAAATTTACTGCTTATTCATTATCATTATTTTTTTTAACCATATTCAGAAAAATGTCAAATGGAATTTTCTCCGTGAATTTAATTCAATTATTTTGTTCTATTATTTTTCATTTTTCTATTGTAACAACTAAATACACAAGAATTGTCTGCATCAAGCTATCAAGACATGAGGGCTTTATTCAATAGTTTCAATGCGTGTGCTTTTATATCATATTTGATTTTATATCAAATGTCAATGAGATATTTTTTAGATTTTTACATTTTTACAATAAATCGACTTTCAGTAAAAAGTGTAATGGTATGTACAATTATCAGGTTCATATAATCAATTCATCGGTATATGTATCTAGCTTTAAGCTCTCTAAAAGTATTTTTCCAATTCTATAAGATAATTTTATGCGAATATTGTTTTCAAAAATGTTTTTTAGATTTAAATGTCGGTAATTTAAATTCTAAACATAAATAGAAAAGTGCAAGTTTTTTTAATATACATTACCGTTTACCTTTTTTTCAATTTTGATTAATGTCACATCTTTGTTTCTGGAAAACGTTTTTTAATTTTTATACCCATATGGTAATTTAAGCACCATACAAATGCACATGAATTTTAAGATTTTAAACAGAAATAGAGATTTGTGCACATTATTCGAATAATTTTTTATAATTGCTCTTAATCAGTAAATATTGGATAATAAATTATCCAAAAAAGGGATGCAAAAAATTTATTATTGATTAAAAAGCTATTACGCGCTTATTTCTCGCGTTATTTGTTTTGAACAAAAAATAGAAAAAGAGTGAATCTTGTTTTTAACTTTTTAATGATTATATTGATTAGAACTGATTAAGTAATATGAAGAGATATGAAACCAATAAAATATCATTAAAAATCATAAGAAATCTTCTCATAAGAAAAAGAACCAGCGAAGAATTATTTAATTATTAAAAGCACCATTTGAAGTATCTTTCATATTTTCAATAACATACAAAATACTCTTTTGAAAATAGTAATTTTTCTTCTGATAAGATATAAAAATTATCAAATTAAATTTTTTCAGTATAATAAAAACCTTTTGACAATCACCATTCTCTAAATTTAAATGTGCACTTAAAATTTTATAAATCGGTAAATAATAGATAAATAGTATTATATAACGAATATTCATGTTCACTTACCTTTCCATGTTGGGGCTTTCCTGCTATGATCATAATTCTACCTTTTCTGAATAATTCCGTTACGAAACTCTCGCTTATATTTACTTTAGATTTATGAATAAATTTTAAGTGAAACTGGTTAATCTTGTTCTTATTTTAAAGGTTGAGCTTTAATCTTATGAATCGCTCTATATGAATTTCAATTACTTTAAAATTCATAAGAACATCAAAACAATGAAAGATATTTTCATCAAGATTTAAAGTTAGACTAAATGAAGTCTCCAGCAGTGACAAATTAAATTAAAATAAAAGGCATTATATAAGGCATGAATGCTGCGCACGGTCTAGATATAATTATAGAAGGAAATCTTCCCTTTCAAGAACATTAATTAATTAACAGGGTTTAAAACCTGTTATCTAATACGAATGCATATCTAAGTTGCAAATTCTAAAAAAAGGATTCGTATTTCACTCATTTGATTATCATGACATAAAAATGATATAGAATAAACATATAATATTTTAGACCTGTTCCACTACAGACACATTAAACTTGTATTTTTTATTTGCCTAGTTTTTTTCAGGTAAATTATTTAAAATTGGAAATTTTGGAATTATTTTGTTTTATTATTATTTTTGTAAAAAAACATCTTTTAATCTAGCAAATGATTTTCATCTTTGAATAAGATAATGCAACAAACATTACAAGAGCCATTTTAAAATTATGTGTTTGCTGAAAGCAAAGCACATTTTAAGTAATTAAAATTTTTGTATACCGCAATTAAAAAAAGTATGTGTCAAGTGTATTTGATGTGTAATAAAAACTGCGTATGATTCCAATTTAGTCATTTTTGCAAATACAGCATTTTATTATGTGAAAAAATTGAAAATATGATAATTTAACTCTTCCAAACTTTAAATGAGGAAAGGTTTCTATAAATATATAATAATATAAATTTTAATAAAAAAAGTAAAGAATCAAATTATTCCAGAATTACTGAAAACTGTCAAAAAAATCAATTAAATTTTTTTTTCCTTTAGAATAGTTTCGAATTTTGAAACAGAATGCATTAATTTACTTAGAATGTATGATCTTTGATTCTTTAGTTCAAAACTAATGCAAATTTATTAATACTATTATTTGGGATTTCTATCAAATGAATATATTAGAAGTAAAAAGTTAACTTTCCGCATAAAAAGTAGTTTTTGTCTAAAAGAATATGTACATATTATCTAGAGTTCATTCTAAATCTATTGCAAATGTGGATAGAAAAGCTAATGACAGTTCACCTTAATTAATTTCGATGAAAATGGCGATTTCAAGAAAATGCGAATAGTTCAAATTTAATGCGATTTTTTTGTTAGTACTACTGCTGATTTCATAGTAGTATAGCATGTAGTGACGTACATGCTGTGTTTAAATCGCCCTTATATTACAAATTATATAAATTGCACAATTTGAAATTCGCAAATTTCGCTTTCAGTTTAAGTTTCCCATTCACGTGGAATATTATTTTATATAAAATTGGTGATCATGAACAACTTTCTACTTGATTTTTTTTTTCATATTTCTAATATTTTTGGATATATAATACGTAAGGTGTGCATTTCATCTCTAGGGATGTTGCAGGTCGTCTCACTATTTTGGAATACCTATATTCCTATGAACACACGAAACTTTTATAATTATATCTGCACTTTTCACAAATGAACGTGCATGTTTTTCAGTTCCTACATTTAAATTTGAAATAAATAATAACTTGCAAGCATCTGATTGTAATAATTTTTTTAAAATAGTTTTTTTGCCCTCAATTTTTTAACAATGCATACAGATGTTTTTCTTTAAATTGGCATAACCTCTGTAAGCATTTCAATATCGATTTTATTTATATTTTGTTTAATATATGCACAGTTACGAGAATTATATTAAATTTCGTTGCAACGGAAAAGAAAATGAATGTGAAGTTTTACATTCTAATGCATGATTCATTTTCTTCTCTTTTCTATTGACTTTTAAATAAGGCACGAGACCGTAATGAAATCGTTTCCTATGCTGAAATCGAATCTTATCTGAAATTATGTTAATATCAAATTTTGAAATGATAAATTTATCAGTTTTGATAGAATTGCCATTTCCAACAAGATTTGTCTATTGATACGAATATTAGATTTGTCACTATCATGTGATTCAGAACGATAGAAAATGATTTATGAGCCCAGAAACTCCTAACATACAAGATTTTATGCAATTTGATTAAAACATTTCTTGCATATGAATAACTTACGCATTTTTTAATTTTGCTAAGAAAGATAAAGAAAAATTTAAATCAGAAAATTATACATTTGACTTCTTAAAAAGACTTAAATTTTATCTGTCTTTTGAGGATAAAACTTTTAACATTTAAAACACAATTATTTTTAAAATTACATTTTGATATAAAATTTTCAAATTTCGAAGAAATTAAGATGAAAGAATTTAATTCTTGGATATTTTCAAATAAAAAAATTAAATTACTTGCCTATTTTTTTAACAAATAAATTTTGTGCTGCTATAAATACTTACATAAAAAAGTTAACTTCAATGAAACAGAAAATAACAATAAGAAAGCATATGCAAAGCTACGCAGAATAAAAACGAATGTAAAAGGACATGGTACATAAGCATGGTATCATCGTAACTATGCATTATTTTATATATAAAATATTCGTATTTCAAAGATATGCTTTAAAGACCTATTTGTTGCTGAATTTAATTGTGGTATCAATTTAAACTGATTTCTAAAAATCTTGAAAAATATGAGTAATAACAGAAAAAAGATATAAGGAAGTTATTGGATGCATAAATGCTATTAAGCATATTAATTGTTAACGAATGAAATAAATTTGATCTTTCTTTGATAAAAAAAATCTCACGAAGTCAAGAAGTAAAATTATGCTTCATTTTAAAACAAATTTTTATCAAAATCTTTTAAAGAAAGATTATATAAACGGAAAGTATTAAAATTATTTAGTCAAAGCTACTCATCACTGAAATATATTAATCTGAAAGGAAGAACAAAAGTAAAATTAATATTTATTTACAAAATTGCAATATAACTATATGAAACATTACATAAAAATGCTTATACTGGATGGAAAAGTATGTAGCGTTGAATGAAAACTTAGGAACCTCTAGATAACGAACGGCGATTTCATCTATTTTCATAATAATAAATTTACATAAATTCATATACTTAGATAATGCAACAATCTCTATTAAATTTAATCGAAATTTTATTCTGGCATATCTGTTTATGTGAAGTTATTTTCGGGAGAAACTGAAATATTTCTCAATGATACTTGATAATAGATATGGATGCACGGCTAATATTGCTTAAGGTAACACCCAAACATGACATCTATTTTTGTCCTTTCAAAATTATATTATCGAATTTTAAACGATAAATACCTCCTTATAAAATAAATATACATAAACGGATAAACACAATGAAAAGAATCTCCATCAGTCATTAAACAACAAATAATCCGTTACCTGATCGTAATCGACCTGACTTAAAGAGCTCAATTTTACACAATTTGATTCAGTAATTCTTAATAAATTTTAATTTTGATCAATATTAGCTTTCTATTTCATTAAAATAAGCGGTGCAATAAAATAAAATGTATGCAAAACGATTATCTAATTATGATGACAATAGGAAAGCAACATTACCTACACCGAAGTGAACTCCATATTCTCCTTCCAACGGAATGAGCCGGTTTATTTTTATACGACGAATATAGATAGCACGGACCAAGGTCGTTCGATAAAGCTATCTGTGGATGAATCTAATAACATGCATGATGGAGACAGAGAGAGAAGAAAAGATTTCAAAATTTAATTTTTAGCGGTGTTTTCTTCTCCGCAATCTTATCCGTATGTATATATATATATATATATATATATATATATATATATATATATATATATATATATATATATATATATATATATATATATATATATATATATATATATATATATATATATATATATATATATATACTGCCCTGCTTCTCTTACCTTAATCGCTGCCCAGTAGTTAATTTTTAAACTATGAAAAATAGGCATCTACTTTAAATTCGAAAGAAAAAAATGCTCTGAATGATTTAAAGAATTTTATTTCATAATCGATAAATGTATTGCTAAAAATTAGGAATTCCAAATTTTTGTACTACTTCCTAGTCCTATCAACCACATATAGTAAAATATTTTTGGCCTTTAATATTTTAAACATAAAAAAATCCACCCTTCTGCGATAAAAACTAACCCCTAATTATTTCTGCTTTGGATATTTTTATTAAAGATTATTTCATGCATTTCTCGAGACATTTCTTCAGACATTTGACGGTCTCGAGGAAGGTCTACGAAAATGCACTGCATTTCTTAGCAGTGACCGTTGACTGGTATATAATTCCACAACTAAAATAATGGAATTCGAAGCTTCATTTTAGTCTACTTTAGCAGCAGAAAATTCGAACCTTCTTGTATGAAATGCTAGCGAAACAAAAATATTTAATTAAATATGATTAATAGCACCAGGAAAATGTTTAAAAGTTTAAAAAATTACGTATTTTAATCATTTTTAGCTTTACATTTATTAACTCAAACAACATAATACATAAATATAATTTTCGATATTATTTAAAGCAAGTTTTTTCAACTGGAAGTATATGGCTTTCTGAAACGGTTCAGAAATCAGCTATTGGGGAACGATATGAGAGAATTTACATTATAGTTATGTCTAATGAAAAAATGAACGCTTTAATATCAAAACAAAAATAATGAAGAAAAGTGTAGTCTTTTATATCTTAAGTAATCTACTATAATGTAAATATAAGAAATAATTAATAAATATAAAATTATTTGATATTTTCATTGAATGATATATTTATTTTTTATAGTACTTATACAGAATGTTCGCCGTACTGAATTTGATTGTTAAAATGTTATTGTCCTATAATCAGGACATTGAATCATTGTAATTTTATGGCTTTAATGTATAAGTAATTTTTTCTGCACTTTAGAGAAGTTAGTTAGACATGTATAGTTTGAAAAATGGCCAACTATTAAAGTAATATAAAAACTAAATAAGCAATATAAAATGTCCCCTATGATCTTTCACGTATGAAATTGTATAAAGAAATCCTACACTTAATAGTACAATTGTCAGCTTTGGAATCGTGATGCTAAGTAATGTAGCCTCACTGTGTCATTTTTGCTGGAGATAATATTTCACTCCATTGTGATTAAAAAAAATAAAAAATGACTGCCAAATGTATTAACTGAGGGGGTTGCTTACACGGCCAGCTATCACAGTTGCCCTAAATTTCCTGGCAAATCGATGAATACAAATAATAGAATTCAACTTGGTTAAAATTCGCATTACTTTTGAAACAACAATAGTGCCTCTGGTCAAGACTAAGTTAAATCCTCTCCATCTTTTCATCATGAAAAACCTAATTACACTGCAATTAACGAAGGTGAAGACACCAGCAACATCAAAGATGTGCTCTTACTTCTCAGTGAGATGAATTCAATTTTCGTTATCAAAGACATATCTAAGTTCATAACCCAACTGAAAACAGTAAATGATCCTATTGATAAGCTATTCATCCATACGGATGCCATGAAAAGCAGTGAAGTTGCTTCTAATTAATTATTTCTGTCTTGTTTCTGATTGCTATGTAAAACTCTGAACTTCGTCATTCCTTGAACTCTTCTACTACAGGGCATTACGACCTCTTGCTTAATATTATCTCTGATATATCTCACTTCTTATATTATCTCTGATATCTTATATATTTCACTTCATTTGCAATGATCTTCAACCAGCCTGGAACAAACTTTATAGAAAGCCATATTTCGGTTTTGGAATCCATCTAACTATCTCGTTCTGTGATTGGTTCTTTCCTTTTTGATATGCCACGGGCTGGTATGATATTTTCATCTTGATTGATTGTGCTAATATTATTGTAAAATTTGTTCTTTTCATTTTCTCTTTTTCCCCCTTCCTCCACTTTCGATAAAATTATCGCATCTGAGAATTTTCATCAAAATTTTTTTCCAGTAAATTTTATTGAACTATGCAACTGCGATTGCTATGTTATTTATAACATAGTTAGGTGAGGAGATGAAAAGCCCTTGAGTTCAAATTTCCGTGAACTTTTATTTCAAATAAGCTATTCAAATAATAATTTATCTTGAATGATCACTGGTAAGTGTATTTGTCATTTATAATTTCATAAATCAATTAGTTAACTAGCAATAAATTGATGTTTTCTTATTTTAAGCAATTAGTTTGTCATAATAAAATCTCATCAAAAGAATCGAAGATATCAAAAAGTTAATATCTGTAAGAGCTGAAATAAAATGACTAAAAATATATGACATTTTAAATCTCTTCTAAAAAAACAATTTAATATTAAAAGTCTTTTCTAAGCTACAATAATTGGAGAAATCATATTAATGTTCTGCTTTGAAGTAACTTTAGAGTTTTTTGAGAGGTACTTCGTAATTTCGAACCGCGATCAGATGACGAGAACGATACTAGGGCTAACATGTCTCTCCTCCAAGTTTCCGCATTACTCCAGTTGGAGGGCATTGCCGTTTCTATGGTGGTTCTTTGATGGAATCAAGTTTCGAACTTGAAGTCCACCGCCCTGAAATCCAGACTTAGTCACTGTAATCCTTATACTTGACACAAATTAAAACCCAATGACACGATAATGCATAATTTCAGTAGTTGTCAAATTTGTTTAAAATAATGATTATTCAGATATTCATAATCTTTGGCCAATCTTGACTGCAACAAAGCAAACTTTTTTTTGTTTGAAATTTTAGTAGTTTTATCAAAAATGTTTACCAAGTATTATTGATAGGTACGGTGGTCTATATAAAAAATAAAATTTCTTGATTTTTCCCATCATTACTTTTACTTTTCAATCAGCATAAAAATGACTATTTGAATTATTTTTTAAAAAATTTCTGATTAGGAGTGCATGCATATTTATAATGATTATGGAATTATTATTAGGCCACGATTAGAGTGACGGTCCTATGCATAACTTAAAACTATTGTTTCCCAACTATACATGAAGTGATGTCAAAGCAGAAAGTTATGATTGTCTGGTTTATCTTGATTTACATATCATGGGGCAGATAATAATCAGTCAATCGGAACCATTATGTCATAATGCTTATTTGAAGCATTAGATTACAAATAGCAAAAATTTGCTTTGCTTGCTTTTCGTTAACTTAAAACTATTGTTTCCCAACTATACATAAACTATTCATTTCTCTATGCTTCACATTTTTAAAAAATAGTTTCCAGTTACAAAAGAAAACCCTGCATCAATTGAAGGAAAGATACCTATACATATTTTATTTATTGATTTAGTACCAAGAAAAAAAAAACTTTACCTCGACTGCTGCAAAATTCATGTCATTGTCTTGTTATCAATAAGTCTATTTGTAAAGAAATATCAGTACGCGTGGTTCGGATGATTGTTTTTTGATAGCATTATCTACAAAAGGTTGTAAGTCAAAATATTTTAATCTGATAATTTCATCACGAGAATGTTTCATAACAGAATCTGACAGATGAAAAAATTTAATACAAATTAAAGATCTCCGTAATACTAATTCATGGAAAAAAGCAAGATAAATAAATGCCTGAACATTTGCAATCAATTAAAGGTAATTTTTTTTTTAAAAAATGGCATTGATAAAATTAAGATAATTTTTTCGATAAAATTTATTTAAATATTTTATGTATGATGTTCTTCTAATATTGTTATTCGTTTATGAAAAAGGTATAAAATCTCAGTAAGGATTTTATCAAGAAATATTTAAGAAATGTATTTTAACATCTGTACAATAATCCTTTGATATCCGTAGACTGTTCAACAAAGATTGATCATAAATTGGTAAAAAATATTTCGCGATAGATATACTCCAAATTTTGATGCCTTTCACAAAATGCTTTCCATTATATTCAATGTATTCATCCCACCTTTTTTTTCAGTCTTCAAACACATGCTGAAAATTTACTTTTACAGGCCCTTTAAAATCGTTCCTGTAGGTTTTATCATAACCCTTGATGAAAAAGATTTACTCCGGAGGCGTTTTTTCAAATTGAGGGAAAATATCTCATGGGGTTAAATCAGAGCTATAAGGAGGATGGAAACAGGTAATGTTGATTTTGAAAGGTAGCGATGAGCAATCTCAGAACTCAGAATCTTGGATTGTTACTAGCTTGGAATATGTTATGAGAAATGTAAAAACCTCGGATGAGTTCGTAGATGCGCCATGTGGCTCATAGGGTTTAGAAATGGTGGGAACTTGAAATATTCAATTTGCAATAACTTCTTTAATATTGAAGATAGAAAAATTAATTAAATTAGCCGAATCAGCGCCTCATTAAGAAAAAAAATTTCGTATTTAAAGTTTCTAGATAGCTGCAAATGCTTATAAGTTAGAGGTTAAAAACTGATTTTTAAAGTCTTAATTCTGACTGTCTCTAACATCAATAATTTATATTGCCAAATTAAAAAAAAAAAAAAAAAAAAAAAAAAAAAAAAACGAATCAAAATCTCTACTTTTCTTTTATTTCCTTTGGTTTGCTGTCTGCAGTATTATTGAGAAGATACTATATTAAGACATATTGTAATAATAAAAGACAATCTTATGGCTTTATCTCAAGTATGGGTATATTTATTTATCGACTAATATATATTTATCGCGAAGAAAATCGGCAAAGATACCTTGTTACAGGGTGTGGCAGAAAAATCCGGACAAACAAATTTCAATGTAACTTGATTAAAAATTAATAAATTATCAAAATATAACAAATAATAATAAGAGTAGACTTTTACTGATAAATAAATTTAATTGATTTCAAAGTGGCCGGCTTTTATAGTGATGCAGAGGCGCAAACGCTTATTGAAATTTTCAGCAATAGGCCGCAAGTCTTCTTTCTTTAATCTATTTCATTCCAGCAGAAGCCATTGCTTTAGAGAGTCCAAACTTTTATGTCGTTTAATGCAAGCCCTAGAATCCAAAATGGACCATATACTTTAATCATGGGATTGAGATTCGGCGAGTATTGTGCCCGTTCACCAGATGATATTACGTCCAGAAAATGTTACTTCCACCAATCTTCTGTCTTTTTAGCCTTGTGAGCCGATGCAAAGTCTTGTTAAACTCCTACTTTAAATTGCTCAAGTGTGTTTTGGCTCACGGAAATATAACAGCTTCTAGAATGTCCCACTGAAGCACTTTTGGGATTATTTTAGCTCCCTCATCCACAAAAACCAGAGATGTTTTGCAGCTTTCGCAAATTCCGCCCCAGACCATGACCGACTTTGGGTTTTTGCGATGTTCACCAATTGCTGAAGTGCTTGGTGCATCTACATGCCAGATCCTATAGTTCTAGGAGTTACGAACTTTTGGAGGGTAAAGATCTTTTCATTAGTGAAAAGGAATCTCTCTCAGTTTTCACATGCGGCCCGTTCCAAAAGTTTTTGGCGTCTTGGGAACCGCACGAGTTTGTTTTCTTCAGTGAGAAGCTGAACTTTCTGGACCTTGTAAGGCTTCAGTCCAAGTTCTGGTTTTGCCATTCGTTGTTCTGATCTATCCCTTATTTTCAGTTCACGAGCGATCTTTCTCATGGAAACCTTCGAATTTCATTGAACTCGCTTTTTGATAACCTACGGCTCCTGAAAGTGTTCACCATACGTTTTAGTTCACTTCCTGAACTTTGGCCATCATTGCCAAGCTCTTTGAAACGATAGATTGCATCAGATAATGTTTGCCGAGGAACATTAAACAAAAGAACAACTTCATACTATTCGTTTTCCAACTTTAAAATAGCATATCATTTGCTTGGCATTGTAAAAAGGCCAGAAATCAGTATATAAACTAAAAGATACGTTATAAAATATGTTATAATTGAAGTGGTAGACAAAAAGAAATGAATAAAAATTGAAAAGAAATTAATTAACTTTTATTCTATGATGTAATAACTTTGTCCGAGTTTTTGTGCTGCACCCTGTATCCTATTAACTATGACATGTGGTTAAACCTAAAGTTTGCCAATGCAATGCAGTAAATACACAAATGCTGAAGAATGTTTAAAAAAACCCTAATGATAAATTTCGTTTTATTCCAATTAATAATTATAATTGAAACATATAATCTGCATAAGATAAGATCTTAGTTCCAATATTAATTAAGAAGAGCAGACGTTTTTTTTCCTTCAATATAAATGAAAAATCAAACGATACATTCGTATTTTCTGTCAGGAAACGTTATTGTTTGCATTTAATTTAAAGAAAAATATTTGCAAACGATAGTTGACTTCTTCAAATATGTTTAAAATGCAGAGATAAACTTTCAGTTCTGGCTGATTAATACAAATTTTTGACACTTGCTAAAAGCTTCAAAGCATTTCAATTATATAAACTTTGTAAGAAGTCTGGGTATGTACATTATTTTTTATAATATTTGTACTTTGATATTATTTATTTTGCAAGAAATAAAGAATTATTTCATAGCAATATAAATATTATCTATGGTTGATATACAATGTAATATTTCATTTTCACTTTATCGTATACAAAATATAAAGAAGATATAATCATCAAAAAGTTCAAAGCGCAGCATTTTATGAAACTCGAATCGTATCGAATGTCTCTGAGTCCGAAAAACATATTTTTGTTATTATGGCTATCAATCTGTCTGTCTGTGACAAAGATAACTCAAAAACACTTTGAAGTAGACAAATGAAAATTCATAGCTGTCTTTCCGACACATTTGTAGATTTCTATCAAATGTTGAGTAAAATCTGCTTAGAGGAAGTTTGTCTATATGGTTGTTTCAGTAAAAATGAACTCAATAATTACGAAACGCTAAAAGCCAAGTAAATAAAATTTGATACACAGAATTAACATCTAAAATAGAGATTTGTATCAAAACTTGAATTAAATCTGTCAAGCGGTTGACCATCTGTCGGTCCGTACTTTCTCCTGCTTGTAAACGCGATAATTCATAAACACAATGATTTAAATCAATGAAACTCATTATGTTATTTGTTGCCACAATTGTAGTTTCGCGTCAAATTTTGTTGTGAATCGGTCTGCAATAAGGCATCCAAAACACGTATTCGCAAAATAGTAAAATACCAGATTCATATCAAATATCTGTATTTTGTAACTGTCGTCATATCTGTAATTTGTAACTACTTTCTATGGCGTTAACAACGCTATACAAGGTATTCGCGGCCTTATCCAAGTTTTATGCGGGTAGAGGGGGGAATAAACTGTAGAATATGCAAGAATGTTTTAGGAAGATCATTTCCTTTGGTTTCTGTCTAGGGATTGGAAGGAATTCGAAAACAATAACTTAGATAAAAAGAAATCTACCTTTGCCTTCCACCTGGCCGAACAATTTTTTTTATATTTTAGTTCATTTCTTATCTTATCTTTTAAGTTTTTAGTGTTTATTTTCCATTCTTGTTGATCATCGAACTCTCGAGCAAAAAATAAATAAATAGAAATAAGCATCGATATTCCAAAATAAACAATAGTCGATTAAAAAAAGAAAATATTACTTTTAAAAATACGCTCGTGGTTTGCTACTCTACGACCCTAATGGGCAAGATGCCACTGGGTTTTCCACAGATTAATAATATTTAAACTTTAATTTTCGATTTCTTACTTGAGCAGTATGATGATAAGAAATAAGGTAAATGTTTCCTAAATATTAATAATTTAAGTATCTAATTTAAACAATTGATCAATATACAACAAATTAGGATAATATATTACCTCCTCCCTATTATTTACAAAATATTAAAATTATAACTCGATATAAACACTACAAAATTACATGCATTCGAGCATCTTTATCTTTTGTTTATATTGCTAAAGAATGAATTATTATTACGAAATGGGAGTTACTAATAAGAAATGAATCCAATAAATATTTATGAAAGGAGCTGAAAGTGGAATTTGAATTTGATTGCAAGGTAATCAAACTCAACATTTATGACAGAACTTCACTGTTTGTTTTACAAGAGTGGACAGCAATTCCTTGAGAAATATTCCAGAGACTTGTAAATAGGCTTTTCTCATAGAGTAGTAGACGTCTCTGCAACAACAACAAACCGCTCTACTTCACATTAAATTTCCACGCATTTGCAAACTAAGGCATTTTAAATTCATTCAATTCACACAGCGAATACAATCAACGAAATACCGTAAACTTGACTCTTTTTTTCCATTTTTGAAGGCGCCCGGTTCTTTTAATTATAAAAAGCACAGAGTAGTCATAAAATACTTTCCTAACTACAAAAATATTACAAAAAAACCTGAATATAAAACTGTAAACATTTTACTATGGAAATGTATCCTTAATTTTTTTAGTCCAAGAGATACTGCAACTAATGCAGAAATAGTAATTTCTACATTGTAATCAAAATGGCACCAGAGAAGGAAAAACTTTAATGTGCCCTTTGGTTTCCTGCATTCAAACCGAATATTAATATTTAGTACCGATTTTGGGGGTTTTTCAAACCCATTTGAAAATATGGATTCACTCAAGATCACAGATGTTATATCTGGATGCGACAGCCGAAATTCCAGACAACACTTGGTAATAAATCTTAGAGTGTCAAAGGTGAATACCAGTACCGCGCTGAAATATACTGACGTAGGTAATTTTATCAAGAACTTCATAAACATCCTTTCCACTATATCGAGACAAACCATATGTCAAATTCTAATATTTTTTTGTAATTAAGGAAAAGCTTTCGAGATTACACCGTTACATAATATTACATTTCTGAGCAAATAAATAATATAATAAAATGTATTGCTATTTATGATGTTAAATTTATTGCAATTTAAAATAAGTATTTACTTTATTTTTAGTGCATTTAGCAGATTTCTTATCTTTATTCAACTCAATATTACTATAAGAAGATTCAAGTTTAAACAATATCAATTTATGGAAAATCAGCTATTCTTATATAGAACAGAAAATTTGATGAGTTTCGTAAGTGGACAGCTAAACATTATTTACTATAAACATTTATACTACTTAGGATATTGAAGATTTTTTATTTTTAATATAATGAGTGATGGTATTGATATTCTGTAAATTTCGCTTGATTTGATTGAAAATTCTACACGTTATAAGCAAAACGTAAGCAGGAAAATTTGGGATTTAGTAATAAAATTTTTATATCTTCTCCGATCTATGCCTTATTTTCATGGAAATGCATATAAGTATTAAAAACTCTCGAGATAAGACAATAAAGGTTGCAAATGATTGCTAGATTTTTGGGGAGAACCTAAATCATTTCGTCTGCCATCAATTTCTGGTTGGTCCCCTTAATACCCTCGTGAACGAACTTTCATTGTAAAAATGTGAATTCATGTATATTCTTTAAACGATCTAAATTCAAATGCAGTTCACCCTGCCTTTCTAGAAAAAATTTTAAAAATGTAAAAATACGAAAGCTTTTGGATACTTTTGATCAGATAGTGTATATCGTAAGTAATGAATATGAAAACTGTTCCCAGAAATTTCTTTTCATTTATGCAAATAAAATCTACGGTTTTGATAAATGAGATTAATTTTAAGACTGAATAGCAATTCATAATTGTTTTGAGACAGAGAGCAATTTTTAAACTCGTATCACATAGACATGGCTTGAATGATGTGATGGTAAGTGTTCTTCATCTTAAATAATAAGGATTGCTCATTTATATGCATACCATTTGTATGCATTTCTCGTACACTTTTAAAATTAAAATAAACATCATGATTCAAATTTGTTTGATCTTTTGTCATTCTTGTCCTTGGGAATGAAAGCAGAAATGGGTGTTTTGTTATCGCGTTCAAAGAAAATCATTTATTTGTTGTATTCAAAGCAAATTTCAATAAATATCAAAAGATAAAAGAATTATACGACATGTAAAATATATTTAATTATGCAAGCGCACAATTTTAGTACATTCAACAGTCCCTTATTTCTAATTTCATTTCTACTAAAAATTATTTAGTCTTTGCGTGGTTTATAGAAATGGATGCTTAATGCAATATATACACAAAACAGCAAAGACAGTTCTTTTGATGTAAAGGTATTTAAATTTACAATGCCTTTTCCTATACAATATTTGATATTAGAATGCAATCATTTTGAATTTTTGTTATCATTTATCGCAACTGATACAAAAGTATCATAAGACTGAGTGGCCTTTAAAATATTACGTAGAATTGTCCATGAGCATTTAGCAACAGAAAGGGAATTATTCCTTACCATTTTTAATAATCCGGGAACAATGTGAATGGTTTTCATTGATAAGGGTCATCACTAGCCACAATACAATCTCTCTCGTAGAAGGTACGCTTCATCATTGAAGTGAAAAGAATTTGACTCGTCAACATATCTTTACTCATCAGAGAAGCGAGAGCCTGCTTATTTATACAGAAATGTCTCATCCACATACTTATGGGTTCCCTTATGGGACATTAGACATATGTAGTCCTTATGTTACGATTTACTGATACCTTTGTAAGTCCCGAGATTTACAAGTAATTTTTTTAAAAAATAGGAATTTTCTTCTGACCAATTAGTTAGGCATTATTTAGGGATAATTTGTAATTTTTGGGATAATTCGTGATATTTTTTCATAAACAATTAACCAAGAAGTGACAGTGTATTCATAGAAGTGGGTGACTGCGATTCTTGTCCCATTAATTTGTTGAACATTTAAATTTCTTTTTAATACTTGATAATTATAGTTTCTTCATATTTTAATTGTGTACTGGCATACCTAATATGTTTAAATTGCTTAAAAATTCCAAATGATAGTTTTTCTCTTTGCCGATTCCTATACATTAATACAACTCTAATAAACTTTCCAATCTTGTTCTGTTCTGTTTTTCATATTTTGTTTATTGATTTTTGTAGTCTTCATTTTTAGGGATAGTATAGTTATGTTGAAAAAAAATTATTAACGCTGTAGATATAAATTAATTGGAATTGTTTTATATATTTTCTAGTATACATAGAAAAGGAAATAAAGGAAAAATCAAAATATATTCATGGAGATTATGAAAAATCTCCGTTTCAGTCCGAAAAATACAATTTTGGAATTATGTCTATCTGTCTTTGAACATGATAACACAAAAATCCTTTGAGTGAGTCGATTGAAACTTGGTATGAAAATGTTATACCACATTTGTAAATTTCTATGAAATCTTAAAATGCGATCCATTCATAAGAAGTCCGTCTAATTAAAAACGATAACTATAAAACTTAGAGAGTTAAATAAATAAAATTTGGCGCATAGCATTAGCATCTAAATGTAGATTTGTATCAAATTTTGGATTAAATCTATCAAAAAGTTTATCGTTTGTCGGTCAGTAGTTTTGTGTGCATGCACGTGGTTGCACACATTCATTCAAAAGCGCAATAATATAAATAAATGAAATTTGCAATCGTGTAATAGCAATCGTATTTCTATGTCAAATTTTGGTTTTTAAACTTTCATAAGACAAATTCGATTTTCGGTGGCTTGCATATTAAACGTTACCGGGGGTTAATCACTAAAAAATAGATCCACGATCGATATTTTTAACCATTTTTCGCCAAAGCCATTTAAGGTATTCAAGGCATTCTTTCATTTTTTGTGGAGGAAAGGGAATTTTAGAACAAGAATAATATAAAAATGATGAGTCTCAATGTTAGGTAACTAACTCATTCTTCGTCTTTTGCATCAAAATTAAAATCAGTTTTCTATTCAAAGTATAAGATTCAAAGTATAAGATATTTATTTAAAATATATATTATTATATGGTGTTGTAAACTATTTCTGTATTTAAGAGGTAAGTGCTAGTAACATCTGCAATAAAGTATTAAATTTCTCATTTTTTTTTTGTTCATCTAGAGAAAATAATTAATTTTGTTTGAATGTAGTTAGAAAAACCAAAAGAATTTTTGATGCTATCTGAATTATTTTCTTTTTATGCTGTTCATGCTTTGTTGACATTTTTAAAAACGTTTTTAGATACTGAAAGCATGATCTCTAAAACACAGAATACTTTTTTGTATGTGTTTCTGATAAATCCTTTTTGAAGGTGAAGCTGTTCAAAGTTTAAATTCAAACTGCTTCTATCTCAATGTCTACCTAATCTGCTTTGATTTTGTCTATTAATAGAGCAAGTAAAAAACAACAGCTTTATGTAACAAATTTATGTATTCAATAAGTGGGTCTTACTAATCGAGTTTTTATCTTTCTAACATCGAATCTTGTTAAGACCGAATTAAAGGTTGGTTAAAGCTTTGCATATTTTACATGATAAAAAGTTTTATCTGAAACAAAATTTAGATTTTAGGAACTCAGTCACAATTTCATTCATCGCATTAATATCAAAGAATTTTTTAAATAATATCATTTGATTTGTAATTGTATGTTATAATAAATTACATTGACTTGGATGGTTTTTTTTTGTCGTTATATTTTTGTGTGCATCTCCAGTCAAGATTAACTTATTTGCCAACTATTTCTAAAGGAAGTTGTGCTAGAATTTTTGGATAAAAACGCTAACTGCTATTCTACGAAACACGATTCCCAATACGAGTGAATCCCTTTTCCATCTATACCACAAAGTGCTTTACTACTGAAACTCGATAACTAGTTAATGGTGGAGTGAATTTACTTCCGAGTGGACAGCCAATTATTCAAGGTAATTACTATTACCTTGATTACTATTTCAAGGTAATCAAGGTATAAAATAAGCCTACATTGGTTAGTGAGCCAAAGTTTCTTAATCAGTATATGTGTGTATCATCTAAGAAAATCAACTGTATTTTAAATTTTTGGAATGCTTTGGTTTCCTCTACAAGATTCAGATTTCTTTATCAAGGTCCAATTGTGTAGACATAATACATATGAATCATGTCAATAATAATGCCTTTTCTTTGTTTTCCCTTTCGTTACACATGACGAATTCCATTGCCTTTCATTTTATTTTTTAGATTTAAGTCAAGGGAAACTGAAATCTTCCTTATATATTTTTTTTTCGAAAGACATGAAAACTTCTCGGATAGTAAGAAAAAAATGATTTATTGTTCCTTCTATTTTACAATAGCAGGATGTCGCGTTTCCAAATCGTCTTAAAATTCTACAAAAATTAACCAAAAAAAATCTTTAAGAAGAATACAAAAGAATGCAATTATTTTAATCGATTGGAATTTCAAAAAACTTTTTGTTAAAATTTTCGAAAATCTTTTTATACCGGCATACTAATTTTAAAAAAATAGAAGTGTAAATATGCATTGTTGCTACTTTTTAAACAAATTTTCAAATATCCACTAGCGATCTGAATACTTTTGAAATGTGAAAAAAAAGGAAATGTGTAGTTTCCAAATGAAAACTGTGATGAAAAATACTGATATATCCATATTTGTCCACGATCAAAACCCAAAGAATTGATAGCAGAGAATCGTTTCAACAACAGAGGTTATTCGTGCTTCAGAAAGGTCATTGTCGATCAGCCACTAATGTTACGTGGCACCTTCCCATAATTTTTCAAAATGCATTAAAGAAAGGGGGACAGTTTTGTAGGAGGAAAGAAAACGTGCAGAATAGTTCTAGATCATCTACATGTTTTATTTAATTCTCGCAATTATTTTGAATAACTTATTTTGGTCAAAATATCAATTTGAATATCGATTTCGATTATTCATTTAGTTAACCGTTTGTTAGTAAATGAATTGAAATACAAAGGCATTAAATGTAATTACTTAGGGGAGGCTTCCACATTTCTCATGATTTTTACCCCTCGACTCATTGACTTGAAGACTAAATTCACGCTCTTGCCAAATAAAGCGCTAATTTCATTTTGTAATCCATAATATATTTTGCCCTAACAGAAATGAAATTACAACACAACACCATGTAAGACAAAAAGTAAAGTTAAGATGAATTCAAAAGCTGATATAACGGATTTTGCTGTGTGAATGCAACGTCACGTGCAGTCACTCCTTTAAGGACTTACGTGAACACATTTAATCGTATTAAAGCTGTTCTTTTTTTAAAAAAAAATTTGTTTGCGACTTTTGCTGTTGTAAACAAATAAATTATTTATAATGTAATTGTTATTACTAGTACAACAGTGAAAACGGAATAAGCAGTTATAACTTTTTACTTTAAGCGTTCTTATGATGAATTTTATCTAAGAATCACATGAAAAATAAAAAAATTTAACGACAAAAAAAATTAACACTTCAGGTAAACTAAAATTAATAGAAAAATTTTATGTAGACATTCAATTTTAAATTTTGAGAATAAAATACTTTTACATCAGAACTTTCTGAATAATCGATTTAGCTAAGAATGAATAGTGAAAGCTTGTACTGTGTTATAGAATCTTTTCTTTAGAATAATTGGGCTTCATAAAAATGAGATTATCCTGATTATATATTTTTTTCTATAAATGCACAGATTTTATTCTTTTCTGGATATCATTTTTTTCTCTCATAGATAGTATATAACAGATTTTCTCTAATCTAGCATAGATGAGCCTGGATATGATGTAAGATTATTTATATGTCCGGACTACAGAGGGTCAGTAGAAAAATACAAACTGCATTGTATCGCTCTGAAACGTTAATAAAAATTCAGATAAAATTGCTAAACACTTATATATATATGTAAGTACATTTCATATGCGTAATATCTGAATAATACATAATATGAAAGACTTTGACTTAACACAAAATAAAGCGCATAGACCCCTATTAGCTAAGTTTTAGGTTTGAAATAATCTTTTATTGTCTTTCGTTTTGTTTTATATGATTGATTCACTGATTGCTTTGTCTTGAATATCTTTGAAAATTAAAATTTTGTGCAAGTTAAATCCTATCGCTTCAGCTCACCGTAACAGAATGTTAGCTGCCAATACAGCTTCATCATTTCTGGCAGTGAAGCATGGCAATACATTTTCAATGTCATCATTTTTTTTCCAATCCTTGATCCTCATTTATCTTTGCAACGGTTTTCTCATCAATTAGGTCAGCAATGAAGTTAATTTCCATAACTCAACTTCGTAAATCTTTAATGAGATTTCTGGTTCCTCCAATCTATATTTAGTTGTAGAGAGTTCTTCCCCCACCTCAAAATTAAACTATGTGTCTTTTTTTGGTGTCCTTTGGAAGAAATGAATGGCCAAGTGTTTTACCAAAAAGTTAGTACTTTTGATAGTCTGTCTTGATTCCGGGCTTATTCACTATTGATCACAATATTGTTATGTGGAATTTTTCCAAAATATGTGTTATGTCATTATCTGTTTGACTCATAATATCAGTAGAATATGAGTAGGTGTTTTTTACAATATACATACATCATTTTAATGATTCCTTGATTTGATTGTTCTGATATATAAGTTGAATTTGAGTTGTAGAGTATTTTTTGGTCAGATACATTTTCTCTATCATTAGATCTTGAATTTTTATATTTAGCGTTTGTTCTTCAGAGTAGGTGGTAACATTGTTCAAAATAAGTTTCTGTGGCAAATTTTTCTGTTTTAAGAAGTTCTTAACCCTCTAAGGGTTCCACACGTATTTCGACGCAGCCCCATAGATGTCTTTAAAGTGCACTGCACGCATTTTAACGTAGGGTAACGAACGATGCAAATTCGTTTTGCACTGAAAATCACGTAGGGGTGTTACTGCACCGCAGATGGTGTCGACGTATTTTAACGTATTTCTTTCCCCCTACCAGTTTCGACATCTTGATGAATTGGAGGGGAGACAACACAATGAAGTTTTACGGCCATTTAAGGAAGTCACAGGATCTGAGAGTCCGAAGATTCCTTTAGGCATGGGGCATTGTGATGGTGCCGGCGTTATGGAGGAATGAGGGGTGAGAAAGGAAAGGGCTCGCCCAAGAAAAGAGGAACAGGAATTTTTCCCCAATTGTGTCTCCCATAATGGCTCTATGTAGACTTAAATTTAAATTGCATTTTGTTTCAATAGTTTTTGTTTGATATCGATAGGGATAGGATTTCTTTGATCTAAGCGTTGCCTCAAAGTTCCATTGAGTTATTTTTTTCTTAATGCAGTTTTATGCTTACTTGTGATTAAACATCACATTGAAGTACTAGCAACTCGAAAGGGATATATTTGAAAAATTGCCATCAATATATAGTTAAAATATTAAATATATTTTTCATTCTTAGTTCAACTGTTATTATGATTCAAATTTATATTTTTATGCTAATCTATACCTCCAATTATTTTTCACGAAGTAAACAGATGCAAATGAATTTTGCGTTTTTAAGCAGTCTAAATTTCACAGAATATAATAAAATATATTATTATATTGTTTCTCTTATCTTGTAAAAATTTGGAATAATGTGTCGTTTTTTATAATGCGACTCCTTTTCAAAGTTTTTTTTTTAAAGAACTGAATAGAATAATTTCATTCAAATTCATAAAAGAAACAAAAACATTTTTTTAAGAATTATGTCTATTCAGAAAATTATTAATATTTAGTTTTAATATACCTTGATGTAGATGAAAGCAAATAGTAAAATAAATTTAATTCAGGGTTTGATTTATTTTGTTAGGAATATTAAGAAACGAATCGCATTGTAAAAGTCTTAACATTGTAAACAATCTGAAGATATTTTTTCAACAGTTTATCAAAGAAGATATATTTCTTAGATAAAATTACAGATCTCTAAAACACTTATAAAAAAATAAGTAGGTAGTTCAAAAATTCTGTTCTTATTTTACAAGTCTATTAAGCAGTATTTTTTTTTTTTTGTAAATAAGTTAATGAGCATTCTTCAATATAGAATAAAAGCTGAGTGGATAAATGAGAACTTTTGGTGAATCTTGTGCTAAGTACAGAATGAGTTTTAACTATACGTTTTTAAGGATGTTCTAATACAAAATGGTGCAGATAAATTCCTGAATGGTGCATGGATAATAAATTATTTTTGAATGTTCAAAAGCTTAGCATTCATAGTTATGCCTTGAAATCACAACCTGCTATTTTCTCCTATCAAATAAATGACTTTTCATTACTTTATTCAGATTTTGTTACTGATGCTGGTGTTACTTATGGAAGAAAACTTCATAAACTGCACACTAATGCAGGATCGACCTTAAAGGTTGTTGGGCCCAAACAGGAAAACAATTATTATTATTATTATTAAAAGCAATCCAAGGTTTACAATCAAGGTAAAGATCAATGGTAGCATCAGCATTCTTACTTTTTCCTATTCATCTGCTTATGCAGTGTAGAGCTATCCATATTTCTTAGCTCATTTTGAATAGAATCAAGTATGAATTTGGTGCGTCTTCCTATCCTTTCAGACTGGAGCAAAAATTCGACACATTCGCAATAACGATATCAAACCAACTTACCAAACTTCATTTATCTATTTTGTATGTGTGCGTGTGATTTCAAATAATTATTTAAACACTCATGTGTAATAAATCCTTTGTCAGAATACATTTAAAAAAATTAATACAAATCTACATTTTGATAAAATTGCATGATACATTTAATTTATCTCGATGCTTCCGTTTTGGGATATCATGTACAGGCATACATGACTTTTACATACAGATTTCTCATAATCAGTTTATCTAATATTTGAAGATAAGATTACATATAAATTAATTACAATTAATTATAGAAAGGTTGCTATATGTTGATTTACGATAAAGAAAGAAATCGTTTCTCAAATTCTTTGACTGGAATGATTCCTAGTGAATGCTCAGCCTTTTTAACCCAAGCTATTGAATGGGGAGGTTAAAAAAAAAGTGAATAAAGGGTTTTAAAGGGTTGAAAAAAGGGATTAAGCCATATCCAGTATGCTATATTAAACTGAAATTTGAGAAACAATTGTTTATTTTTTAAACCAATTATATAAATAATATTGTCAATCATATATTAATTTTCTTTTTATATGAGGGCTAATGACTATTGATATATCATCAATGATCACCTATCATATATATATATATATATATATATATATATATATATATATATATATATATATATATATAATATCTTCTCAGTATATTCAGTTGATACGCCTATGGCGGAATTACTTCCAAAACTTGCTCCAGTCATTCGACCAAATCTGTCAATTTATATTTCATAATAAAACCATTAGACCATTAGATATATCACCAATGATCGTCTGCTCTATATAATTTTTCAATTTCGAAAGAAGAAGAAAACGCCTTTTTTTAATGTATTTTCATTTTGAAATAAATAAATTCTTTCTTTCCACTATTTGGCTGCATGATTCATCAACAATTCAATCAAGTTTATTAATTTTTTCTACCGCTTGGAGATATATTTGATAAATTATAAAAATAAAGTATCAAGCGTTGTGGATGGGTACAATTTGTTTCCAAATTTTTTTTTTTTTTTTGTAACCATGTTTCTCTGCGCGCTGGGGAACGTGAATACAGAATTTCTGCGAAACATGCGAATAACTTTGTATAATAAATTTTACGAAAACCAGTTCTGTGATACTTGAAGTTTATAAATATTTTACTGAAGCAGATATGTATTGTAATGCTTAGAACTAGTTAAATGAATATTATAATTCGGTATAACTATACTGCATAATATTTTAATTATTCTAATAATTTATATATTAAAAATTTTCTGTTCTTTATATAATATATATTATAAAGTGACAAAAGAAAGCGACAGGAATTTGAGGTTGAGTTTTGAGGTTGAAATGGATTTCTCTTCATGATTCCTCTATGAGCTTATACTGCGGCCATGAATTTATACTTTTGTTCCTTTTGCTTGGCTCCTTTTTAGCATTGGTTTCTATATATGTATTTCCTCTTAAAAAAATTAAAATTACTGAATTTGTGTATTTTAGTAATGCGTTTATTATTCTTGTTGTCACGTGAAGTATTTCCTTTTAAAATATTTTCATTCTATTACTTTTTTTAATGGATTTTGCTGTTGAATTCTGTTTATAATTGCCCTTATTGTGAGGATATAGAAACAACACAAGAATAAGCAACACATTGAAAATATTTAAAAAGTATATCAACTTATTTTTATTGAAATGGCTATTATTTAATTATATAAAGTTTTTATAAAGTAAAATGCGTTTTCCTGTATTAAATCCAACATCCTACACAACTGTGAAAAAGATTTCAATTTTTGGTTAGTTCTTTTGGAAGTTATCAAGAAGTACAGTAAGTAAAATGTTCTGTTGAGTAAAATGTTGAGTTGAGTAAAATGTTCGGTTTGTAGAAAAACGGCGGCCCAAACTCATAGCGACACGGGTGGCATTTGAATCCGTATAGTGTGAGACGAGCCTTAGGGCCACGCGGTAGGTTAATCGCGAGATGGTCTTTCTGATTTAAAGGGGGGGGATCCATAAATCAATGGAATAGCTTACAAATTAGAAAGTAACTGCTTTATAAAGGCTTTTTTTTTATCAAGATTTAATTTGATAAGTTTGTGAAATTAAGTCAGTAGATGTAATCGTTTAAACACTATTATTAATTTTCGACAAAAAATATGATTAAAAACTAAAATCAACTTTTGATAATAATATGACGTGATGTTCTAAGACTGGGCATATTTTGTAAGTATCAAATTTCGAGAATCTGTGAATTATTCTTTTCAATAACGAAATACAAAGAGTGATTATTTAGTTATGGTAAAAGATAGCTTCATACTTAATGAACTAAGGTATGCGATTAATATATTCCTTCTAATATTGAATGTGTTTATATACTAAATGCGATCTCCAGATTTATTTTGAATTGCTCTGAATAATCATATCATAAATCACCATAGCACTCATGACATAAATCATCATAAAACAGATTTCAAAACAAACATCATAATATTGATTTATTTAGAGGAAAGAACACGAGATGTAAATGTTATTTATGATTTTCAGGTATGTTAATTGTTGTAATATAATTTAGAATACGGTTTATTAAGTTATAATCAAAATAAGAAGTGCTTACGTCCTACGCGCAACTACTAAACCTTTTTTTACTAATTAAAAAAAAAAAGAAAGAAAAAAAAAAACTTTATTTTTGTGTATTTCAAAACCGATTCAAGGCTAATGTCAATGATTCTGGATACAACAAGGCTACTTTCATAAATGAAAGTAATTGCTTACACCGGTAATTACTTCTAAATAAGGAACCAGTTACCTCTTACGCTGGTTTTCAAACTATGCTGTCAAATATTTGTAAAATTTATACATCCCAATTTCACTGAAATACGAATATCACTATTTCTTCACTAAATCCATTTACTTATATAGTTTGATATTTTTACAATGTCTATGGAGGTAATCAACAAAAGTAAAAACTTTTCTAGTAAGCAATTAAAACTTCCAAACTTTGTTTCAAATACAGTTCTAAGACATAAAATTTCTTAATTCAATTGTGGAATTGTTGCGGTTCCTACCAAAGCAAGACGCTTATTCTTTTATTGAATCCATCGTCATGAATTATTGTTAAAAAAAAATGTTTTCGGTGATTTTTATCTTCACTCCTAGCGATCATTAGAAAGAGAAAGAAAATGGAATGTTGCAAAGATACGTTAATGCAACATATGCTTTACAAGTTTAATTTTACATATTTAAATCATCAATTACTTTTCCACAGTAAATTTTATAAAAATATGTAAGCACAATTGAAACTTTTGTCATTAATTTTTTTTTTTTTTTGATAAAACTAGCAGAAATAGCAATGAATAAATAGTGTTTTCTTTTTTAGAATGTACGAAAATTAGAAAATTATTACGTCCATTGTATTTTATTAAAGAACATCATAAATGTATCGAAATTTACGAGGAATGAAATACTCCTGTATAATATTTTAAAAGAATCATTTGTTTGTTCCTTTGAATATTTTGGAAGATAGCAATTTCTTTGAATATGCACACAAAATAGTGAAAAAGGTGGGAAAAAAATAGCAAAAAAAAAGTCGATAATTTTAATAAATTTCTAAAACATTTTAAAATCAATAGCACAGTCTATAATTTCAAAAATAAATTTTAAATAAGGTCATTTAATCTGCATTTACCTGATATATTTGATGAGGTTTTAATTGAAATTTTCATTATTTTGAAACATTTAAAAGCGAATATGCCATTATTTTTCAATAAAAAAATGATTAAAAAAAGTATTGAACTTTAAAAAAATTGATGTGATATATTTTAGAGCCTGGGTCATTAATACATAAGTAGCAAATCATATGGCTCTAGATTTGTATATTTTTTAAGCTACTCAATCAATTTGCTGATTTGCATATTTTATTATAATAGAAGATAATGCTATTTTAATGATAAATCGGTTATATATTGTTATTTATACACATCTCATTGACATAACTATTTGTGATTAGTCCTAATTTTAGACAAATGCTATTCAAATATTGATTACTCAGTAAAAAATATTACAATGATTTATTTGAAAGAATAATAAAGGAATATGAATGGAATTTGAATCCTCATTAATTACTTATTTTATATATATATATATATATATATATATATATATATATATATATATATATATATATATATATATATATATATATATATATATATATATATATATATATATATATATATATATATATATATATATATATATATATATATATATAGTGAGACCGATGAGAGTTTCTGTGCTTAAAATACCTAGCAAAAATTAAGAGAAAACCCTTCTGTTTATATTTGCTCTGTACAACTTTTTACAGAGCGATATCTACTATCGGGGTTATAAAGCAACAAAACTGGATCCCCATACACTATTCCTAGAAACCATCTGACTTTTCTAGCCATAAACGAAAGCTATAAGATCTGACATGAATGAGCGGTAATTTGCGCATACCCCAGGGTGTGTAGACCACCCGTGAAGAAGAAGAGGGGAAAGAAAAAAGTGCTCGCGCTTGCTGTACATTTCTTTAGGAAAACCGAAACGATTGTGAGAGAGAATACTAGTCAAGTTTAGTTCCCTTTTTAGAGGTTTCAGACGTAGAATGAAAACGCTCAGAGGGTTAACGGCGGACATAAAACACTTATTGAACTTCTCATGAACATTTACTATCGTAACTCATATCTGGGATTAGTCCATGTAATGAACAGGAAGATTCACCATTTTATTTTGAAATGCTCGTTTTGAATGGTCGCTTTTTTTTTATTGCCTACAACTTGCAACTTTAAAATTAGCTTTCCTGTTACATTTGGACAAACCATAACCGTAATTCGTTTTTTTTGGGGGGGAGTTTTCGATCAGGCGCGTGTTTTTCGTCAGGCATTACGAATACTATTGATGAGAGTTATCGCCAATTAATATCAATTTCATCCGCATTGAAAGCGTGGATTAGTCTTAACTCAGCTATTTTTTTCGTTCAGTTTAGTTTTAAATTTATAAAAATATTCATCTGCAGACAACTTTTCATTACTCACTTGTAGGCATCTAATGCCATAGTTGTTTTTTTAAAAAAATTATACAGCCAATTTTTACTGACTCTAATATTGTCTTTTTTTTTTGGACAATCTGTTTGTAAAAGTATTTTGACTTTAAAAAAAATATCACCAGAAATTGGATCACGTCGTGATATCTGTTGTGGAATCAAGATATAACAACTTCTTTGACTTCAAGAATTTAACATACCTCAAAATTTTAAGGTCATCTGGATCATTACCGACAGATTTCACGAAATTTTCAATTTTTTGACGGTTGCTCATTACATCATAATTCGTTGATCTACCAATATGGTAAATTTTAAATAAAGCTGCTGAATATCGCCATTATCAATTTTTTTATAATATCCCATTTGTCAGATAAAATTGCATGCTTATGTTTTTTGTTTGTTTAAATCAGATATAATGGTTCTCTTGAATAAAGAAAAGAAATCACAATCAATTATCAACTAATTCACGTTAAAAGTAATACAACTGTATATATTATAACAATTAGTTTTTAATATGGAAAAAAACTGATGAGCGCAACTTATTTTGTTAATCTAAAGACTTTGAAAAACAAGAAATGATAGAAAAGAAAAGGAGTTTGCGGATTGTATTCACTAAGGAACTTTCACACCAGGCCAACAACTGCGACGCAATAGAAGTCTTGTCTACCACAGGAAAATTACATGACTCTGATGGGACAATGGCAAATAGTTGTCCAATGAGGTTCCTAAGGTGTCACCAAGTTGGAGCAATACTGGGACAACAGCAGGAAAATAATTATTGGGGGCATTAGTTGGCATCGTATGAATGAACCTTTAGAGAGAGACAAAAAGTGTCTGATCGGTAGTTAAATGTTTTATTGGTAACGCAAATCTGGTGCGCACAATTAGTTTTGATAAAATGCGTGTCTAAAATGCATTCACAAATCTTATGTATTTTTTTTGTCACAAAATAAATTTGTTATTATTAATTTAGAATCCGCTCTTTGCTGAATTATACAGTGGTACAATTTTTTACTCGTGGAAACGAATGTACGAATATTTTATGGGAAAAAATAGGTTAAAATATTCAGAAGAGTAATTAAAAACCAACAAATCGCATATTGAAAGAAGGAAGGCTTCAAATTTTAACTAGAAAAATTATTCATCACCAAGCAACATATTTTAACAAGTACATCGGACTTGTGGGAATTTCGGATTTGTGAGAGTCTATCGTGTTATAATATAAATTTCGTATAAGGAATCCTAGGTGTACAAATACATAAGATGACACAATTAAATATATATGAAATGTTTCATACAAAATGATTCGTGCAAACTCTTAATTGAAAATTTCACAGCAGCCGAAACTCGTCTAAAGTTAATTGCGATACGAAACTCAACCGTATAAATTGTATTGAAAAAAAAATATAAATATATAAGACTTAGAGGTTTTTTTTTCATTTTGCACGAGCCTACATATCACGTGTTGTTGCGACCTTCGTATTTTTCCCCCTTTCGTTTTTTTTTCTACCCGTGCTGTGACCATAAGTTATTCGCACGTGTGTTAAGGTCACTTTTGCTTTTGAATAATATTCGATCTATTTATAGAATGAATTGCCACCTGAGCAACGCCTTCTTTTAGTACAGGTTCTATTTAAAGAAGGTCGTTTAGGAGTTAGATGTTATCGGGTGTCTCGTGAAAGGAACTTCCTTTATTGTCGCTTTTTTTTTTCTTGTTTGAATAATTTTAGATAAACTTATGAAAGTATTTCGCAAACTGCTTTTTAAAAATGCATAAGAGATGGTCGCAGCTTTAACTATACCTAGAAACTGGACGCTATTTTAGGAAAGACCTCGGAAATTGCAAGAAAAAAAGTCATGTCACTAAAGGGCATGTGAACTTTATGCTTGGTACAGTTTTACCTTCTTGTATAGAAAATAAACCAACAGAAAGTGCCGTATTCATCAAGAAAATTGATTTTAAGATTTTGGTGAAGAAACTATTTTTGGAAAGATACCTGCTCACGACAACTCGAAACTGGAACGAAGCAGACAAATGAAATCTATTATGCAGTTTTTACATCAAATTTGCAGACTGCAATCAAAATAGGAAGGATTATGGGACTTTTCTCATGCTTATGACTTCCTGTGCATAAGCATGCAATCACGATATCTCAGAAAAGCATTGAACTACTTAGTAAAAATTTGGTATATGAATAAAGATTTGGTATATTTGGCTTATCACTAGAAATGTTCAACTACATTAAATTCTGGCAAATTCTGGAACTTTCAGTCAGTTTGGTGATGAATACGTGACCGAAACAATTGAGAAACGCAACAAGGTATTTGTTTTCATCAACAAATTGAATCGGCAAAAATTCGGGAAAGATTTGCAATACCTTTATTTTGATATCATTAAAAAGACTCTTTTTAAAATTTTGAAATGTAAAATTCATTTTTTTTTGCAATAACATTATCGAAATTTATTGAGGAAAAACGCAAAAATTCAGCCTATTTTTTATTAATGAAAATTTAAAAAAAAATAATTTAGGGATGCCCATTTTATCCAAAGCGTCAAGGTATATAAGGCCTGTAGAACGCCAATACACTCTGAGACCCACACTCATCTTTATTATTAGTATAAATAATTTTAAATAAATAATTCAATTTTTAACAGTTCTTAAAATTTCTTTGTTCAAACCATGGCGAATATAGCACAGCAAACATGCTAAGAATGCAACGAGAAGGCCGTGAGAAAGTATTCTGAATTTCGAAAGTTTTAAAAAAAGAATTCGCCGACACAGCGTTTTGGTTCCTTGGGGAAAATAGTAGCTAACATAATTTAAAAGTCCAAGTTATAATGAATCCATAGCTTGAGTGATCAGAAAATATTTTTTAGAACGTAGAAATAATTAGAAGTCATTACATGTATATGACAATGTCGAGGGGAGAAATGAACATTCCCCTTGATTAATTTTTTTTTTTGAAAAAGTTGGTACATTCAGATTGCTGCTGCTGATGTGAATGCAGAAGTCACCTGGACTTTGAAGACGCCTCTAAAGTACGTATTCTCTTTATTATTTGTTTTGGTTTAATTGTTTTACATGCAAAATATTATTAAAACTTTTAAGTACAATCATAAACTTTTTAACAAAATTAATTCGAATAAGACATTTTATTGTTATGGAAAAATTTGTTCAGTTAATTTTTTTACTCAATTTACCTAATTTAAAAGAAAGAAAAAAATTCATTAGTCCATAATAAGTAGACATTCATATAAAATGACGAGTTTTGCACGTCAGACAATGGGATGTTTAAAAAAGTTAACCTTTTATTTTAAAATTTGGAAGCGAATTTTTGAGTAGAAAAATATTGAGAATTGGATTTAGGGTTTTAGGCCACAAAAATTAGATATGCCTAATACGCTCCAAATACGCAACAATTATAAAACTACATTCCCAATTCTAAAAAAATGTATTCATTTTTTTAAAGACGAACCTTAATCAATTTTTAAAAAAATAAAAGGTAATAAGCGCAAAATTGAAATAATTCAGAATAGTCAAAACGTAAAGCGTGAAAAGGGGCAAAGTAAGTATATTCCTAATTAATACGTTGAAATAAAAATGCAATAGAAAATAAAAAAGATGTAAAATTGCTATTGTTATGAGCGGTTTGTTATATATTTTTAATAATTATAAATCAACTCTCTCCATTCAAAATTAGAATTGCTCTTTCTAAACAGACAATATCGAAGATCATTGGGCCTGTACATTAGAAATATGTCTTGATCAAACGTTTCCTTATATTATTGAGAGAGTTTAAAGAGCATTCTTCTGATATGAGGTGATTATGAGGGCTCTTTCTAGAAACCCTTGTTATTTTCCTGTTTTAACTGCTCCCAACAACATATCTCATCGCCAAAAGAGAACATTATATATGACCTAAATACTTAGTTTTGAGAGTAATAATCAGAAACTAATAATCAGAAGGAATTACTACTTGTATCAAATTCTAAAATTAGGAAAAGTTAAAAAATTAAATTCCTAGCATTACAAGTCAGCTTTAAAAAACTGCCGAAAAATATTATGTAAAATTAGTTTTCATTGTTTTCATCTTTATGCAATAACTAATGCACCGGCAAGATGGTTAACATGAATAAGCTGATCTCGAAATGCCAACCGGACACCTGTCTTAAATACGACCTTCAAATCCTGCTCAGCTAAAAATATTTTTCGTCTGGAATATTAATTATAAATAGTTCTTTGTTAGTATATAAATATACACGAATCTTATCAGGGATGTAAGAAGATTTTATATTTTTATGCAGCAATTGTGTCCCTCAGTTTCATTCATTGTTTAGTTAACTTTATATGAATTATTTTTCTTTTTAAAAATAATTATCAAAACGTCTTTTAAATTTAATAATCATCTATACATATAAAACGCTAACATGCATAGCATAGAAAACGCTTTTATTATTTCTTGTCAAATGTAAGAAAATCATAATACGAATTTCAGACTGTTTTCTTGAACGCTTTTATAACTGCACTGAATCGGGCTCTTCACTTAGCTAATTAATGGAACAGCAAACTGTAATTAGAAATGTTCTGTGGAGTGTTCGCCGTATCACTAAAACTCAATTTAGTCACAGGTAAGAAAATACAAAAGAAATCAACAACAATTAATGATCGATTCAAACAACTTAAAAATATAATTCCTTACATCATTTTAGAGCATTTTTCCGATTGGAAATATATGTTTATCTCTATCAGTTTCGAAATGAGTTATTTGGTCAAAATGAGAGCGGGCACTCTTCATATCTGAATCTGGATGATTTGCTGATTAATTTTTCTCAGATACTTTATCTAGATCCATTATCGTTTAAAATTAGCACTACGACAGGGATTAACTTGTTTTTATCACATCTACACATGAAAACAACAGATATTAAGAATCATAAAAAAGTGTTGTTATAATGACAAGCGTTTTAAAGTTTGTTTTCATATTTCATAATAAAAACATTCATTAAAAAAACTTTTTGTCGGTATAAGAAATTAATTATATGTAAATGTGTCTGAAACATAAAACATAAATTTTTTACTCACTTTGTGTATGTTCTTGATTATCGTATTCAGAATAAACCAGCACAATTTAAAGTTGATTGTGTTATATTAAGACAAAGCTTCAGCTCTATAGGTTGAATTCACGCCAACGTGATTTGTTCTCATGACAACTCAGCCATGCAAACTGCGTGACATATTATTATTTTGTATTAAGAGGACAGATAGAAAGAAAATCATCGCCCTTGGACGTTTTCCTAAGGTGATTGCAGTACTGGTCAATCATAAGTTATTAGCTAAAAGTTTAAGTAAAAAATTTTAAAAAGAAGGTACAAATACATAGGTTGTTACGAAACAGTTTTCATTGTAATCGCATCTCTTGCAATGCTATCTGATGACTTGATCTTACAATATGAGCGTTTAGTTCAACTAAACCGGTCAATTCACAAGAAAGGACAGAGAATAAATAACAACGATGTTGTTACATAAGAAAAAGAGGTAAAAGAAAATGAGAAATTCAAATAAAAGAACAGAAATTTAACTTTATAAATTTATTTGACGAAAACAATTAAAACAATTTTTTTATTATTCCAGCCTAGTATTATAAAATTTCAATTTCTTTTGGAAGTATCAACTTGCATAATAAAAAAAGAATATTAGAAAAACCTTGTTTACTGAATGACAAAGAATTTACCTGCATTTCGAAAGTTTTATCTGATACTCTGAGAAGAAAAAAATATGAAATAAAATTACTCTAGAATCCTATTCTTATTACAAATTAAAAAATTAAAATTACAGAAAGCCATGCAATTCTCAAAAATTGAGTTTTCTATTTCTCTGCTTTTTGCCGATATTTTTCAACAGAAATTTTTAAGAAAAGAAGAAGGGGGAAAAAAAAGAAAGAAAAGGGGGAAAAATCGAATATTTTCCTTACACAGCCTGCATAATTTGTTCCTCTCGTTGTTTTTATAAGTAGTGATACAGTTCGAGAAATCCCTTCACAACATAGTACCTTGCTGCCTTAATTGTTTAATAACACAAAAAAGCGAATAAGATTAAATTTACGAAAATCGAATAGCACGTTGCTTGCTTGATTTAGCCATATTTATCAAAAAAATATTTCTGAAAAGAATGAAGAATTATGTTATACACCTAAACAAAACTATTACAGGGAAAATTTAGACATTGAGGAAAAGAGGAAACGATATACATATTATTTTACCTTTCGGTTACGAAGCTTGCTTCTCTTCTGACTACACATCAGTAACACACGCGCTCGAATAGTTGAATCGCTTGTAAAAAAAACAGACGCTTTATTGGAACAACGTGAAGAGTCTGGAAAAAAACAATAATATTCTAGGCGTTAGAAAGAAAAACATAAAATCCTTCGCAATAGAAGTGCCGCAGTAAACATTTCATCTTATTTGGGCTCATGAATTATAAAAGAGTAAAAGAAGAGAAAGAAAGAACGTGTTTTTTCTTCTTCATTCTATTGTTGAAAACAGAAGTCGAAAAAACTTAGATGCTTCTCCGTCGTCGATTTTATAATAAACTAGCTGAGTCAACTGGGTTTCCCGGTATTTTTCTGATCAAAGGAGGCAAGAAATGATTTAGCAATATAAATAAAATAGTTATTAATATGGTTATCGATGGAATTTTGATCAAATTAAAATAGCCCACAAAATGTAATACATTTCTTTCATTTGATAATACAGCATACTTCATTTTATATATTTTTTCAGGCTGATAGGTCTATTTTAGGGATTGTTTCTTTTTAGGAACACTGGGCACAGACATTTCACGCTAAATTGAGCATTTGTGAAATATGTTTGTTTTAACTGTATTTGCATGAATATAGTTAAAACCCTTTATTCTTATTTATTCTTTATTAAACAGTTTATTCTGCCCTTTTGCTGATATTATCTGTTGGTCAATGACAAAGAAGCATCATAATATTTAAAAGCGATGTTTCATCACTCATTCTTTTTGTTATGCATTATGCTTGTACGCTTGGTTATGCGTCGTGCTTAAACAAATGTCTATTTTTTGAAAACTTAATTGTTCTATTAAATATATAATTATTTTTAATATTTTCATTCCCGTATTATATGCATCCCGTCTCCATACACATACCCTTCTGATGAAATGAAGTCGAGTGTTTGGATATTATATAAAGGATAATGACCTTTATTAAAAGTTGACCATATTCGAGACCTCCTGATACCGCCATCACATTCCGTTCATCACTCATATCTATACATTTACTTATTCCCATCTAATTCATTAGGATGAGTTACGGTACGTCCTCCCGCTGGTGTGGTGTGGTGTGGAGAGGGGGGTGCCAGCTCAGGTGCCGTCCTCGTCATCTGACCGCGGTTCAAAATGACGAGGTCTGTCCCAAAATAGCCCTAGTGTTGCTTTATAACGGGACGTTAATAAAACTAAACTAAAGTAAAAGGATGAGTTACGGATTCTCTATGATTTAAAGTGTTTCGGTTGAAGAACGAAATATATTTACGTTCATCGGAGTGTTGATCAAACATGTCTTAGCGTCAAGTATCATAACAAGTAATTAATTAGAAAATTAATTAAAAATGGTTTAACCTCACCAAATTTCTAATTTGTCAAGTTGAAACAAAATAATCAAATTTTAGGCCGATTGTCCCATTTGTTATATGCATGATAGCTATTCAAAATATCCGCAAAAAAAATAATAAAATATAACACTATATTTATTTTTCAATATAGGATCATTTGATGTTGATACACTTAACCCAGTACCGTGCGGTTCTTTTTATTCTGCCCATGTAGTGAGATTTGATCATTCTATAAAGTAAGTAGTTAGTTTGATCATCATTTCATTGTTCGACAAAAAAAATTTCTATCATCCTTTATTTCATGTTTGTATACAAGTAGTAATCTGAAAAAGCCAAATCAAGAGAATATAGTGATACGGAATCATTTATTAACGTAAACCGAGGTATAGTTTTGCACCCACAACTGCAAAAGTGTGATCTGTTGATGGAAAAAGACCTGAAAGAAGGTGGGGTTACGTTTTCCTTTCTTTCATCATTATTTAAATGATCCAGCAAAGAAAAGTATTACTATCTGGTAAATGCTTGCCTCCTGCCTAAAACTTTAAGCAGCGAGTATGCCAAAAGTCTCGTTCTATAATGTTTTCCTGCTAAAAGTGGTTTCAATGTTCAGATGGGCAGAATTTACGCCTGCGTCACGTTGTTGTGATTTCTAGATATCGAAGACTATATACTTTCTGAGAATATTCGAAATAAACATTTCATTCAATCGCAAGTACACAGATAAAATTAAATAACAGGGGCTTCGCAAATGGCTAATAAGTAAAACAAACTTATTATGAGAATCACGTAGACGGATTTCTTACCAGGAAGTGCAACATACAATCAATGCTGAGCCAGTGACCAATCAGCACCTTCATGACTCTACCATTAGAGAAGCCGGGAGCTTGATTAATTATTCCACAACTTCCGATTTTCGTGCTCCGGGTGGCTTTTTTGAGGGCTGATAATACCCGTTATTTTCTATATTTCATTAAACTTATTTTTTAAATGACATGAGAAATAGCCCCCCAAAAAATCCATGGTTTATGAATGAAAAGAAATATTTTTTCCAGTGCTTGACTGCTGTAGCATAAAAGACCACAATTGTGCATATATTTCTATTTCTCTAAATTGGAATTAATAATATTATTCCAATTTATTCGAAAATTATTAAATTAATTAAGTTAAAATTAATTTAATAATTCGAACGTTCATTTTTATGTATGAATAATTCGTACATAATTAAAGTATTCTGGTGAAAAGGTTTTTTTGAAATTTTAAATCTGCCCTCAATGAAAGAATACCGAAATTTAAATATTATGCTTTTTAAGTCCCGTTTTATCTGATTTTAATGTAAGCTATTTTATCAAAACTATATCAAGAATGCTTTTATAATACATTTTGGATATACGTGGTAATTATAAATGATCAACAGGTATTGAAGAGATACAAATTTAAAAGTATTAAATACGATCTTTACTGTCGATTGGGAGGGGACCAGATTTTAATTCTTTATTTTTTTGCTGTCATTATTCCACGCATGTTATCAGAAGCAGAAAAAACTCATTCCTGTGTTAAAGTATGTGACTACGTCCGAAATGATTTTTTTTTTCAAAACCGCTGTAAAATAGTTGTATTTTTGAATTTTTGCATAAAATAGATTGGAAAAACATTCTTAAAAATAAGTGTACGAATTGAATGCCAAAAGGTTTTTTTTAATTCAAAAAAAATTTGTTTTTAATTTAGTAAAAGGCGATATAAAGCAAAAAAACTTACCAGTTTAGAAATTTATCAAATAATTTGTTCAAAATATTGCACACAGCTTAAAAAATATATTACTTAGTTCCTAAACCGGAAAATAAATAGTGTTTCTCCCTAATCATTAAATAGTGTGCTTCGGCTGATAAATAACATGAAATTGTCAATATTTTCTCATTTTGAAACAATAAAACAACTTTAAAATATTTCTAAATGAACAGGTTTTTATCTCATCAAAATCATAGTTCAGGAACTGTCTTACATAGTGATAAATTAGTATACCATGTTTGAACAAAAAAATATGCATTATAAAGTAATTTATAAGATTTTTCATTAGAAATTTCTATCGAAATTCAGAATTTGAGAAAATAACATTTAAAGACGTAAATATCAAGCATTAAAGAAACCAAGTTCAAATGACTTAATGTAGAAGATTATTCATTATGAACATTGAATTCGAAAAAATAAAAATGGTATTTTTACAAAAAAATCGACTTTCCAGCGTAATAACTTTAAGCATCAAAATGAAGGAAGAGATTTAATGTTACGCGTTTTAGGTTGTTGCAATAGATGGGTGAGTGTATTAGATTGTAACGGTGACTGACATTAGATTGCCAGTGCTGGCAGCTTAATCCTCTTAACGTGACTGCAATCCGGTTGCATTAAAGACATTGAGCATGTGCCACTGTTGATAGCCATGTTGCGCTTGTTAGAATCATGTTATCAATGCTTTTGTAAACTTCGACAATAACGTGCTTTAATGTTTTTAGTGGAAAGTAGACAGTTGTAGAGATATTTGTTGCATAAAGCGATTAGACATATACAAATGTCTTAAGCTATTCGAAAAGAGAGAAAAAAAGAGAGGGAAATGTTTCCGTCTTTTAGGAGGTTTTGTTAGTTTTCATAGTTATACTTTTTCAAATATACTAAGTTGAATTCTGATGATAATTATGTAATTACCCTATATATTATAGCGAAATTTAAAGAAATATTTTTATCAGATATTTAAGATTGTTTCTCTAAGTGACGTTACAATGCTCATATATAAAAAACAGATTGCAAATTTCATCATGTGAGTGTGTAATAGTATGATTTAAAGTATATCAGTTCGGCTAATTTAGTTGTATTAATGTCCCGTTTGAAAGCAACACGAGGACTATTTTGGGAAGCCCTGGTATTTTTGAGCTGTGATCAGATAACGAGAACGACACCTGAGTCGGCACCCTTTCTCCAAACTTCCACACCACACGGACGTTTGGACTTGACGGATTTAACGTGCACCAGATCCGCTTACACGATGATTTTTCAGTGGAATCGGGTTTGGAACCTGAAGCTCTCCGGTTTCAAGGTCGAGACTTTACCACTAGGCCACCGCGGCCCCTGCTTTGAAATTCAGGTAACTTCTTTTTCATTATTTTTAAATGTAAAATAAACAGGATTAAAAAATAACAAGAGTTTTTATTTTTAAATGGTAAAATTCGGAATATATCTAAGGAAAGATTTTTCTTTTAGATTATTCATGATATGAGTGAAATAAAAATTTAACCATTCACATTTTCTACCAGAAAACTTAAAAAAAATTTCAAACATAAAACTAATAATTTTAACCGATATGTTTGAAATTATCAATGCATTTGAATAATGTAAAAATAAAATTTGAATAATGCAAAAGTTTTTTTTTTCTTTCTTTTCATTCAGTGATTTCTCTGAACAAATATTTCTGCGACAAAGCTTTTAGTAACATCGAAGAAGAAATTAATTCTAGGAAAACAGCTTATTGTGTTTCCAGATAGCGACGACAAAACAGCTAAAATGTTCTCCATTTCAATTGCCTTGTTTAAAATTTAAAAAATAATGGTAATAGATATGTATAAGAATTTATCAAATATAATCAAGACATTTTGAAGGGTCTTTCAGAAATATTATTTATCAAAATGACACGGAATTTATTTTTCTTCATCCACTTTTTTTCCCCGAAGTTATATTCCTTATATACATTTTCCAACATATTTGAATTTTTTCGAGTAAACATGAGAAAATGTACGAAATCTGTAGAGCAGAAATTCTTTTTCATTATCCAATAAAAATATTTCTCCTTTTAAAGCTTCTTTGGAGGGGGGGGGGCGAGTGTCCAAACAAATGTTTCCAAAGGTGTTAAATCTATATGCAAAATGTTTGATTAAAAACCTCGATAGACGGTTATTATCAAATTGGGCATTCAAATTAAGAGAATATTTTAGAATGAGGTTGCTATGGGCTAACAATTAAGAAAATAATTAAGTTTTAAAGTATCATTAGATACACACACACACACACACACACACACACACACATATATATATATATAGTACCTACCAAATATTCAAACATAATAGATTCCAAATAAATTGGCGCACTGTTTCAGTGTAGTATGCTGAATAATAATAATAATAATAAAACTGGTTAAGATAGAATTATTTACATATATTATCGATACTGTTAAAAACATACGTTTTCGGCTCTTATTCGTGTCTTATGACCCCTAACTATAAGTTAACAGTTTATAAACGTTTGTTATGTACTCTACATATTAAAACATCATATTACAGAAAAGGATATATAAAATTTAAAATACTATGCGCATTTATGCACTTGCACAATCTAAATTCCAACATACATTTAAAATAAATAAAATATTAATCTAAAACACAAGCTTAATTCATACAAAAATACTAAAGAATATAGGCCTAAAATGAAAGAGCCAAAACTGAATATTTTAATTTATGGTATATGCGCAAAACACATAGGAAAATAAGTGTCTGCTAGCAATGTATGACTAAGTAAATTATTGCTACACAAAATTATTTAGTTATCTATTCTGAAAGACGAGAGTCTATTGTATGTATATAGTTAATAAAAAAAAATGAATATGCGAAATGGCTGAATAGAAACTATTGCCGCACACAGAAAGAATCATGACATTTCCAATGCTAAATACTTAACAGGATGGAACAAATCTTGAAAACAAGACAATTTGAATGGGTTTAAAACAATGTAAATTATCGTTTTATAATAAATTAAATACCTTTTTTTAGCTGGATTTCATGATGTTTACGAAGAAATTGACGCAGTACCAAGATAAATTCTAGTGACATTCAGATAAGAGATTACATAATTTTTCTCCGAATTCAATGCAGTTGCGTAGAAGTTGATGAAAGTAGACAATGCCTCGATTATCATAGTATTTTCCGGGTTGTGTTATTATTGAATTTATAATATTATTATATTAATCGCTCCTGGTGATCAATTAGTTCCGCGGTTATACTGGTTATGTTAAATTTCAGTTAAATCGTTTGGATACAGCTTCATGTTCCACCACATTATCAAAAATTAAGACTGTTATTTTAACCCAGAAATTTTTATCTATATCTGTTATGTCTTACATATATATTCTATTCATTGTATACATAAACCAACTTAATTCAGACCAATCCCATATATCACATCACTATTCAAAACACACATATATGGCTCATCTATCGTTTAAATTTTACGGTATAGTAACTGTATAAATATTTAAACAAAATCTTTCTTCATTGGCATTCAAAAATAGAAAGAAAAGCACGTGATTAAATATTTGATAAAACACATGAAAATCTTTGAGCTTCATACGAATGTAATGTAATCTATTATTCGAAATTAGATAAAAAAAAATAATTTTTTTAAAAATGTCAACATTTAGAAGAATTTTGCACGAAAATTGTTATCATTAGAAAGACAATTTTTTGAAATTTCTAAATGCTGTGAAATTTATTTTTTGGTTGTAATATTTTCGAAAGCTATCGCGTAAAAGCGCCAAAAATTAATTTAATTTTCAACTAATTAAAATTTCAAAAAAAAAAATCTCGGAAATGTCTGTTTCCAGACTCCAAGGTTTGTTTCTTCGAAATTTTGTAGATATAATTCTAGCGGTTTGGTCTGTAGAACATCAGTACACGCACACACATTCATTTTTATTATTTGGAGAGTTACGAGCACTTACATAGCAATTTACTTCGTTACAAAGTTTTAAGCATTTTCCTAAGGATCAAATCTAACGACTGAACCACAATAGTCTACTGTCAAAAGATTAAAATTACACGAACAAAATAGAAACATAGTATGTTGATAAAATTTTGAAATATACAATTTGCACACTTTGTTTATGATAACGATGAACGGTAAAAAATTGCAAGAACTTACGCTCTAAGAGAAAAAGAAATCATTAACAAATTTTTGAGCAAACTTCTGTATTTAATATTTTTATCTTATTTAGTGTTTTAATTCTTGTTTTTAAGTGCAATGATACTATGAGAATATTCGTGCTATACAACAGGCTCTATTTTAGAGGGAAAACTGCTTTTGACATTTAATTTCAAGCGATTTCGTATCCTATAATACACTAATTCTCATAATTTTTAGTATATAAATAAAAATCTAAATTTTATTTCTATCTTAGAAATATTTTTCGATTTCCTTTAACTTACAAACGGATACTCGACCCGTCCGAAGACACACGGACAAATCTGAATGACTAAACCGCCGCAAAACAGCAATACTGGCGGGAAGTCCTAAGGGTCACGGTACAGCCCTTTCCTTGGGAAGCACGTCCCGTCATCGATGGGTGGTAGACGACCCCCACTTTTTCTGTACTCATCAAGGAAGCGAGAACCAACCCCCATACCGGAAGCTTCTCATCTTTAATTATGTGGTGCTCCCTCGTTAAAGTCCCTGATTAAAAGTCACCTGTCCAAAATATAGTATTTATAATAGAATTATAAAACTTTTCAACTATATTAATAAATGTAGCTTTTCTGTAAAGAGCAATACAATAATAGAGAACATAATAAGGTTTGTTATTTACGAGATTTAATGCGACAGATGGGCCTATTACGCCGTATTTGTTCATAAATTGTGATTTTTATCTTCAAATCGCAGCCATGCCCTTATTTTAATTAAAATCAAGGCTGTAAAATCTGCTGATATGTTGAAAGGCATTGAAAATTTTATCATAAAAGCAAATTCCAGCATAACAATTTGTCTGAGATGTGTTTATAATCCTTTCTTCTTTAGAATAAAATTTAAATAAATTATCTTTTTCGAACATATATATGAGAATTCTGTCGCATAAAATATTAAAAGCTGACCATAATCTTTACCTCAAATGATATCTCGCACAAAAACAGAAAACAAGTTTCGTATCCAAGTTTCATTTTTAAAAATTTTTGAGAATATTCTTATACCAGAGATGCAAATAGCATATGGCAAGTGAGGAAATTTTCATAATCATCAATTTAATAGGAGAGAATAAGAAGAAGAATCGCCTTTTTATATTCCTTAAATGTTATGTGTCAGTATTATAATCTCAAAAATAATGTAAGTGACCATTATGTATCACGGTACATGTATCAAAGCTGGAGAAACCTCGTTAAAATATCTTCACTGAATGTCTAAAGCAGTGCATTTCAATATAAAAGCTTTCAATTTTTTTATCATCCAACTTCTGAAATTATTACATCACAAAATGTAAGGCTTTTAAAAGTATTTCAGGTATTAAAAGTAAGTATTACAAGTCTACCTAAGTTTTGTTTTGAAGAAGCCATTAAGAGAAAACTATATATGTAATATTTAATTGGAAATTTTAGCAGGTGATAAAAATTTTTGGATGATGTTTTGAGAATTTGAGCTGAAATTATTTACGTATTATAATTTGCTCAACTTTCTAGATGGCGAGTTACCGATGATTGATTGGGAAACACGAGCCGCACACGCCGAGCTTGCTCTTTCTTGAAAGTGGTCAAGGCCATCGTCTAATTATACCGCCTTCGTATAGGCACTTTTTGCACGCTCGGCAGACCTGAGCTTGTTACACATCTGAAAAGAGGTTCACAACTTTTAAATTCGAGATTACTGTATAATTGATATTTTTGGCACACTTTTAATGAATTTCTTTTAGATACAATCATTTGGGACTTCAGTAAAATTAATAAAGCCATCATTCAGTATTTTAAAAAAAAGGAAAGGAAGAAAAAGAAAAAATAATTAAAAAAAATAAAGTGTTGAAATTACTAAATGCATGTATACTATTTTCTTTACTTTTTGTATTAAATAAGAAAGTTTTACTGAAAAAATATTTATATTTCCATAATAACAATAAATAATAGAGCAAAAATTAAAAATACAAATAAATGCACAATTTATTGTATATTAATAATATAAAAGTAATATAAAATATGTAATCAAGCGCATAATCATATGCTCATAATGCTTATAAACATAAATATTGGATAATAATTAAAAGTTAAATCTTAAAGGAACTGCTTTGAACAGGAGAAAAAGAAAATTAATAAAAAGAAAATAATCATTGTAAGTGAAGATAGATGGCAGTAGTTATCTAAGTGATAATATCAATATTTTATTTTCTCTATTTTTTTGATTATGCAAGTTTATTTTTACTTCTAATAAATTGAAAAGCTAATCTTATGAAGGTGAAGCACTTTCCTTTATATATCTTATTTATTTTTATCTTTTAAGAATCTTTCTCTTGCCATCTCACGTCAGTTTTTTCCAATTTTTAAGAATCCCAGCAAATTTATAAGCTTATTTGAAAAAAAAAAAAAAAAAAAAAAAACTCTTGCGAATTTGATAAGAAAGGTAATAAGTTGAAACTTTCGCAACATTTTTAACAAAAATATAAATCTCTGTTTTCAAATGATAGATATCTTTATTGCATGTATTACCTTAGTATTTGATTTCAAATATTCTTTCATAATCCGTAATCTGAAAACATTATTTGTTTCAAATAATTTTTTTTACAAAAGAGGTTGTTGTGAAACTAGACGCTAATTTTTCATCATACGGATTGTATGCCACTGAAAAATGAAAAATTCATTTTTACTCATTTTTTTTCACAGACATAAATGTAAAACATTTATAAAAACAGAAAAACTTTCATAATAATTTTGCATTTCTTCTCATATTTGGATGGAGTGTTATTAACATGCCTCATTTCATTCCTCAATAAAAATGGAGTTAAAGTAGAAAATATCTTAGAATTGATATTGAAGAATATGTTTTGTATATAATCTCTATATTTAGGTTAGTTTACATTTATCGAGATCCGTAGGTGCTGCATGAATTGTTTTGTAATCCAGTGCGAGGATACTCTTTTATATTGTTGATATTCATAATCTCTCAAGTAGTATAGCCTATTACACAATATTGTGCTAAATCCTTTTATATTATTAATATTCAATAATTTAATATAATATTATGCCTAACATCATACAATATTGTACAATACATATGTGTTACTAGGGCAGTACGGTCGTTTTATGTTAAATTTAATAAATACAGGGAAAATAACTGAGATAACTTGAGATAATAATAACTTGATAAAATAACTTGAGATGTCTTTCCTTTAACTCTCTATAAGCCCACATTTTGAAACCGGTATACAATTTTGGTATTATTACCATTTCTTTAGCTTCTTAAATTTTTTTAATTCGCGTACTCACAGAAGTACTAACACTAAATTGTAACTGATCTAATTCTAATTGGTTTATGAATTGATTGATTTAATTTGATGTATAATTGTGCAGAAATCTATTTTGATTATGTATGTCAAGTATATGATGTAATCTTAAATCATGGTTCAATATTTCAATTCAGAAATTCTTCATACGTCTGTGATCCGCCAACCAAAATCTATTTTTAAGTTTTATTTTTAAATCTGAAATTTGATACGTATCTTTAATTCTGGTAATTTGCTATGTGTTATATAATTGCATCGCGCAATCCACCTATCTTTTATTTTTGAGATGTCCTATTAACATGCTTACGGATGTACAAAAAAGTATCGTACTGGCAGATTTCACTAAAGTTTTGAAACACATCTACAGATTGTGGCGTGTACGAAACTTGAGCGAGATAAGAGGTAGATACGAGCGTGGGTAAAAAGGTTTCCAGCCTATCAAGGAAAAAAAAATCTGTTTAATGATTGCTTTATTTATTAACGTAGACTCCTTCCAAAGATATACACTTGCTCCAGCTGTGTGGCAATGCTTGGATCCCCTCTCTGTAAGAGCTTACTTCTCAAAGCAGGCATTCGTTACTTAGATGACTTCGATATCAGAGCAGAATTTTCCTTCCAGCCAGAAATTATTTCAGTTTGGAGAAGAGTTTGTAGTCCGGCAAGGCCATATCAGGAGAATAGAATGCACGAGGAAGAATTTCAAACTTCAGTTCATGAAGTTTGACCATCACAATGACAGCCTCGTGGACGGGAGCATTGTCCTAGTGAAACAGTATTTTCTTCTTGGCCAAACCTGGTCTTTTTTCTTTGATTTTGGAATGCAATTTATCCAAAAGATTAGCAAAATATTCAGCATTGATGGTCCTTCTTTTTTCTAAATGATCCAATTATAAAATTCCCTTAACAGTTCTCTTAACAGTTATTCCAAAAAAACTGTTGCCATAACCTTTCCAGCAGATGGTGCACTTTTTCCTTGTTTTGGTGCTAATTTGTCCTTTTCTGTCCTCTGTTTTAATTGCTGTTTGGTCTCTGGAGTATAGTGATAGATCCATGTCTCATCTATAATAAGAATACGCAGCAAAAAAAATCAGTTGGGTTTGAATTGTAAATATCCGATATGGTCATGCGCTGCAGTTTTTGATCTAAGGTCAGTAAACGCGGCACGCATCTTGCTGACAACTTTCTCGTGCCCAAAATATCGATTAAAATATGATATGTTCGTTTTGTGGATATACCAACAGATTCAGCAACCTCTGTCAATTTCAATCGCAGATCATTCATACCATTTTTGTGACCTTTTCTAATAATTTCATCTGTTGTGGTTAATTTTGGCTTCCATAGTGCTTGTATGACCACGTTAAAATCTGCAACCCATGTTTTAACAATTGTAAATGAAGGAGCAGATTCCCCCAGTGTAGTATCTAGCTAAGTTTTAATATCCGTGGGAAATAGGCCATTTATAAAAAAATATTTTATCACAGTTTGCACTTCAGTTATCTTCACACTCGGCTAAAAACAAAACAAGAAAGTTTTAAAACAGCACTGTATAAAAACAACCAAACACAAATCTTTTAAAATATGCAAGAAGTATTAAACAAAGATGGCACTTTAAAGTGCTTCGGTCAAAGTTATTCCAGGAGCGCCACCTCTGGGTCAGGCAGGAAACTTTTCATCCCACCCTCGTATTGAAAATCGCCTATCAAATTTCATTTGCTATTTCATCGTATCTTATCATTTCCTTTGTCGGTTCATTCTATCTTATCATTTTTTTAGCTGTCTTATTCACATTCAAACAGATATGATTCCAAACAGCAGTTTCTTTACAGATTTAGCGAAATCTTAGATATTAAAACTGATCAAAATATGAAGGAGGCGTTTTTTGAAGTTTATAATACTTTTCCTTTGTATATTTCATATGCGAAAAAAAATTAATTCTGTATCACATCTGTAAGTTTTAAAATATATCAGATATTTGATAAAAAAAAACATAGCATCAGTGCCGTGAAGTAATATAGAAAGTTATGATTGCTTCGTGTATTTTCCTTGGTATAAAGAACAAGATCTTCTAGAGGCCTTTAAACAGACAATGTAAAAACACAGAATATAAATAAGGTTCGTATCTTATTTTCTTCTATTTTTCTAAGATAAGGCGAATAAAGCAAAATGATATCGTACTAAACAATAGGTTGAGATATTCATTTCTTGACTACGGGTAACGCAATTGATTAACATAAAATCACGATATCACATCTTACACCTGCGGTTTAACATTGGATAAATGCATTGAAAGTTTTATTTTTATAGCAGGAACTGAGGAATTACCAACAGTAACTCAAAACAAGTGGGTAACAGTTTTTATTTATTTATTTCAGTCGCCATTTAATGGAAAATGTTTTCTTCTGGAACAAGCCATTTCTTTATTCTTTCAAAATGATGTAAAAATTTTGAAATTTGAAAATTATAATACATTTAATAGTAAAAATTGATATAATATAAAACTTCCAGTGCTTATTAAAGCGCAAAATCAGTAATTAAGATAAATGACTACAAATATACCGACATCACCGATTCGAAAAAAGTGTTACTCAAAATTGGCATCTCAGCAAATTAGCAGCAATTCAAATTAGCAGAAAAATTATCAATCATTGTCTCCTAATTGCTGCATAATTGTAGTACAAAATAATCCTGTAATTAGAAAAGCTCTTTCAGATTCTATGTCAGTTGTTTTAATAATTATCACATAATATTTTACCCTTTATGTTTCCCCTATTTCAAGATTTTATTAAAGTTTTTTTGTACCTGAAGTGAATTATCATATTGTGTTATCTGTCATATTTATCTGTTTTTATTAAAATGCCTCTACTTGCCACTCTGTTTAATGCTGCCACCGTAATAACTGCAGTAGAACTTATAATCTCAAAAAAGTCTATAATTATGCTCATAATTTATTGGATTATCATAGAATTTTATATATATCTTCCTATCAGTTTCAGAGTAGAAAACTTTATTCCCATGCCATTTACGGCTGAATTAACCATCTCAAATATCATTTTTTTTTTCAAAACGTATCATAAAATATCATAAAATAAATGGCACATTTAAAAAAAACTTATTAAACTGCAAAAGTATCAATTTTTATTGTATAACAAGAAAGCTGAAATTGTGAAACATCAGTTGAAACGAAATTTATTTCTAATAGCTGTCTAATTTCTAATGACATAATATAAATTTTCACGTAATACGCATTTTTAATTCTACATGAGATTTTAGTTTTAATTCTTTTATGTCATATAAACGATGTTTAGAATCATTTTTTTTATCTTAAGAGTTTAATAATGATTCATTTATAAATGAGTGATCTCTTTTTCCTTCATCTATTCATGTACAGTACATTCTGCAAAAATTATAGTTTCAAGTACTTGGTACTGGGCTCATATTTTATATGAAATTTGGTATAAAAATGACTCCTACCAGGAAATGGCGTAGGCAAAATAATACTACAAAATACACATTATCAGACTTTGAAAGAATTAATACCAGTTAGCAGTTGAAAATTTTGACGATTTCCATTTTAGCGATGCAAAATAATAAATAAGTCATCGAAAATTAACGACTATGGGAAATGGGTTAAAATTGGAACTGTAGGAAATATGAAATATCAGAAAATATTCCAAAACTAAAAAGTTTGAGTTTAGATTCTTAGTTACTATAATCTATCCCATTTTTAAATCTAATCACATTACTAAAAATATTCCTGTTTAAAAACTATAGCTATAAATACAATCTACTTTTTCAAAATATTTCGGATAGTTCAATTCATCAATTCATATGATCAATATGGTCTAAAAATATATGGTGAAAACTCTCTGTAATCAAAATTCATATTGAAAAAAAAATAATGCTTCAAAATACGGTCAAAACTCTCTGTAATCAAAATTCATAAAGCAAAATAAAAATAATGCCTCATAATATGGTGAAAACTCTCTGTAAACAAAATTTCATTTTGGAAAATAAAAACAATGCCTCATAATATGGTGAAAACTCTCTGTAATAAGAATTCATATTACAAAATAAAAATAATGCCTCTTAATATGGTGAAAACACTGCAATAAAAATTCATATTGTAAAATAAAAACAATGCTTCATAATATGGTGAAAACTCTCGGTAATAAGAATTCATATTACAAAATAAAAATAATGCTTCATAAGAAATTGAAATTTGCGATAGCAAAATTTCAATTTAAAAAAAAAATTAATTAATTTTTGTTACACTTTCGGAAAGTTAAATCAGCACGAGTGAATTATAACATTTTCTTTTATACAGACATTTATTTTCGATACTTTATTTTTTAGTATGCTTTTATACACGAATATGTTTTTATTTTATTTTTTCCAAATAGCTTAAATTATAAAGTAACATTTATAACTCTCTGAAGAAAAACGTGGTGTTTGTTTCTGCAAGACAGAATGTAATTTTAGTGATAATTCCGCAACAGACAAAATAATTTATTTCCTAATGTTTAAAGATACTTAATCATTTGCCTCAGCAAAACTATAAAAATATAATGCATTGAGATGTAAAATAAGTGTATGGAAATTTTAATTCAAAGAAACACTATTATTAATATTATCCATATAGTTATTTAATTATTTTCATTCACTAATTTAATCCTAAATCGGACTTATAATGAAAATAAATAAAATACTCTTAACCCTTTTGTTAGTACAATGAAAAATAATTGCTTTTTTATTTTAATTTTTTCTTTAACTTTTTGTTTGTTTATAAATCATAATTTTAATAATTACCCAATATTGAGGCAATTTTACTACCAAATTCTACCAAAGATAGGATATAAAAAATTAATTTAATGAAACCATTAATTGATGATTAAATTTTGAAAATATGAAATGTGGCCACATGATGAGACGATTTCTTGTCCTCAAAATTTCATACCACATTCACTTGGAAGACGGTTGCCTTCCGACATCACATTCAGCACAGTCTACATACGCGTCACAGTGATCTTTCTTCGGAATCCAAATAAGCCACAGTTCTATTTCCAAGCAGGGACCTAACCATTAAGCTATCAATAACTCCCCCAACTTTAGATAAGAAGCATCCTAATTAAAACAAAAATTATCTCAAAATAATTCAATGTTCTCATATGAGTAATACATTAATTATATATTTTTTCTCTAATTTTAATAATGTTTTAAAAATACCCTTAAATATATTTTACAATTATACTTTACACTGTTTTAGTTAATACACACACACACACATCCCGGGAGGCATGATTTATGTGCAAGCAGCAGCGACGAGCACACCAACACAAAACAAAGTAAGGAAAAGCTAATGAAGAATTTATCCCTGTGATTTATATACTGTGAGATTTTTATAGGAATTTCTCTACACCAGGGCAACCCAGGTAAGGAAATTATAAGGGATCTTTTAAAAGAATATGCTTGGATCGACAAATTATTATCCTTTCACTCTGAGTATAGGAACTTGTCGATGTCAGCAATTTTATTGAGATTCTGTTGTATTAATTAAATAAAAAAGGTGGAATTGGATCAGGAAATAAGAGAATATTTTAGAATGAAATTAATATGGGCTGAATTAAGATAAAACTTTGGAAATTAATTAGGATTAAATTAAATTAAATTTATATATATATATATATATATATATATATATATATATATATATATATGTGTGTGTGTGTGTGTGTGTGTGTGTGTGTGTGTATGTGTGTGTGTGTGTGTGTAAACCAAAAAACAGAGACGAATGTTTCAATATTTTGAACGAGATATTCCAATAGCTTTTTATTTTTTTAATATAACAAGCAATTGTTTAGATTGCTTAATAATGTTAATAATGCTATTTTTCTTTTTTTTAGATTTAAGAAACATCTATCGGGATTTCAACTCAATCTTGAAAGTGTACCTATTATATTTATAAGTTGTAATTAAACAAAAACCAACAACTGACAGTATGTCTCAAAAAGATTCAGCCAATCTTACAAATAGTCACGTTTCGTATCAAGGGGATTCTGATAATCTTCCTCCATCTCTTCATTTGGAGAATAAAGCATCTGGCGGCGATGAGAAGGACATATCTGACGAAAGCCAAAAAACTGAATCTTGTCCGAATCGCTTTGGAAAATGTTTGAGCAGATTCAAGCTAGAAATCTTGTCAGTTATATTCATGTTCTCCTGGGTTTTGAAAGAAGTTTCATCGACTTCTATGATTCTGGACAAAGTGTGTTTGGTTCATTGCAATTATTCTCATGAAATTTGTGACAATTTAGATAATTACACCGACATAAAATCTTCGGTGGCGAAAATGGCTACAAATTATGAACTTGGACACAATCTTATACAAACGGCACCAGCAGTTTTGATTTCGTGTTTCGTTGGACCTTGGAGCGATCAGTATGGCAGAAAAATTCCATTGTTAATTGCCATTGTAGGAATGGCATTGAATACTTTCGGCTCAGCTATATGCGCGTATTTCTTATACTCCAGAATTGAGTACTATTATATTCCAGCAATATTTACAGGTTGTTTTGGTGGAGTCGTGACTGTCTTGACTGTTATTTACAGTTATGCCTCAGATACGACCGTTGAAGTAGGAAGAACTATGAAGTACGCTTTTTTGGAAATGGCTCTTGGATTATCTCAACCTTTAGGAGTCGGTGCTGGTGGCTGGATTTACAAGTTTTGGGGCTATCCTGCAGTATTTCTGACATCCGCAGCTGGATTAACCGTCAGTTTTGTTTTGGTAGCTCTCTTTTTGCCGGAGACACGAGGTCAGGCAAACCACGACGCTTTGAAAACCAAGCTTAAAAATCTGTTTACTTTAAAGACATTGAAGGAAGGTTTCGCAGCCGCTGTAAAACAGCGACCCAATCAAGGTCGGAAACAAATATTGTTACTGATAATATGCATGTGTTTCATAGTAATCGCAACTAATTGTAAGTACTTTTTTTAAAAAATTTCATAGAAATATATGAGATTTATTGAACTAAAAACTAATCTTAATTCTAATTAATTAATTTTAGCAGTTTCAAGAAGGAAACGAGTCCAGAAATGATTTTCTTGGGGAAACGACAAAAAATGTATTGCTACTTTTTTTCATTTATTATTTTTTTAACCAATTTTTGCGTGAGGTGTTTGCATCAAGTATTTACTTAGTGGTTGCCTTTCTTTTTTCCCATCTAAGAATCTTTGTTATTTTTGTATCTTTGTTAGTTCTTCTTTAGTGCTTTCGATTAATTGGTTCTCATTTTTTTCATCAACTGCAGTCTTTTAGTTTGCGTTAAAAAAAGTGTGGTTTACAGACTTATAATTAAGACAGAAATAAAGTAAAATAAAACAAAAATAATGAAAATTCCTTTTTTCTAAAAAGAACCGCACCTTCCACCCCAGTCGTAGGACCAGAGGCTTCCGGTATAGTAGGCGAATCTCGTTTCTCATGTGGGTATATGAAGGCTGTGGGATCTAGTTACCTTCAGTTCCATGATTGTTGGATTTGTGCCGCGGTCAGAGATAATCATTGGAGTTCAATTTTAGTTCTTGCCTCTCTGACATCATGACAACTGTCATTCAGTTGATTCGCGGCTCCTGCAGAGCAGGGGTAACTTTTATGTTATTATAATAATATGCAGAACTACCAATAAACACAGCAATATTCAGTTTAAAAATATTCTTCCACTGAAAACAATACAATTTTGATAAACAACTTTCAGATTACCAAAACCAAATATCCCCCCTGGAGGGTACTTCGAAATGAGAATGAGAAACTTCCAGCATGGTGGTTGGTTCTCCCCACCCTGGAAGGTACACGAAAAGGTGGCGGTGTGGCTCTTCCCATCGATGACAGAACGTATTTCTTTAGGGAAGGGTTGTACTGTGGCTGGTGATGGTACTTTGGACTCAACTACAGTTCCCGCCATGCTGCTGTTGCGTCAGTCCGGTCATTCAGTATTATTTATCCGTGTATCTTCGGGTGGGTCGAAGAATCGGTGATATGACTTACCAAAACCAAATGAACATTATTTAAAAAGGGAATTTCTAGCAGCAGGATTATAATTTGTTCACTTCGTAAAAGTGTTAGAAATTTCCTCTACACGGCAATATGCAAGAAATTCAGACGTTGATATATTCATGATTTTTTTTATAATGAGGAAAACAAAATGATACAGATTTGCAATTTATCTGTTTTGAATTAATTGCGATGGATATAATAATTATTTAATAAAATACATTACTTATTATGTTTCCTAGAAGGAACTGTAAATGTTCGCACTTTCAGTTCCAATTTTAGTCTCATAAAATAGGGGATATTCCACTGTATATAAATGATTACTGTATATAAGCGTGTAAAGCCAATAGATCATAATAATTAGCTCATTCAAAAAATTTTAAAATAAAGTGAACAAGAGAGCCCGTCTCTTAGATTAAGTGATGCAGTTTTTATTTTATTTTATTCTCAAAAAATATATATATTTCAAATTTTGGTACTCATATGCAGAATTCGTTTCATTGGAATCATATATAATTTTATATTATATTATTTGCAAATATTAAACACCTTTTAAAATCTATTTTTAGTGACATTTGCGTGATTATATATTAAGAAACTATGTAAAATAAAAAAATAAAATCTTGTATTTTTTTTTTAATTTTCAAGTTACATATCCTTTTAAAAAATTTCACTCTATTTATTGGAACTATATTCTCAGAGTATGCATAGTTAGGGGTGAGTTTATACAGGATTCTGTTTTTTTTTTTTTTTTTTTTTTTTTTTTTTTTTATTACTCTTATTGGTTTATGGTTGTGAAGCTTAAAATTATCGCCTGTCACCATATTTTCGATTCTGCTGTAAAACAAATACTTTCAGAATATATACATATATATATAACTTAAGAAAGTAAATAACAAAACTTTGGTTAAACAGTTCATTAATTAATTGATTAAATTTTCAGTATTTCTAATAACTATCCTTTTCAGTAACTATTTCTTTAATAATTTTGTTCGTTAATTCTTCAATTTATTTATTTAAACTTAGAAATCTGTTTAAAATTTAAAAAGTTTGGTACTATATAATTTCGTAAATTTTTCTATAGAATAAATTATTTTCATTTTTTTTATTATATATTAATGTATTTAATGTGTTAATATCCGAACATTTAAAGAATTACTTTTCAGCTAATAATAAATTTGAATGTGGGAAATTTTGAGATTCCGTTACAGTTCAATCACAAGTGAAAAAAAAAATCCTTTTTATGCTTTTATTTTTAATATAGATTTTCTATAATACAATTGAGACTGAAATGATTTTTTTAGCTACGGGCAACGTAAATTACATTTTTGCTCATCTTGTATACAATTGGGATAATACAACATTTTCAACAAGCAGAGCCGTCTATTCAGTCATTGGTGTCGTTGTATTAGTCATCGTGGTTCCAATATTAAAATATTTCAAATCCGGAGATCCCGTCCTTGGATTGATTGGAACGATATCCATTCTTTTGAAATACGTTGGAATCGGACTGGCATTGAAACCAGCAGTATATCACATTGGTACGTATAGACATTATTTTTTTTCTTAATATGAGAGAAATCTGTTCATTATCTTTCACTTTTTTTTTTTCATTTCTGTAGTGACATTTTTTTATGAATTAAGGATTAAAATTATTTATTAGTAATTTATTGTATCTATATATGCTGAACTTAGCATTTGAACTTACTGATTTGGAGATATTGATTTATTGATTCAGACTCTGGCTTGTAAGGATTACAGCTCAAACTCAACTCTTAAATTCATTCACTCAGCATACACCGCATACTCAATAAAGCACTAAAATATTTCTTAATAAAGTTAGAATTTTGCTAATATAAAGTGACAATAAAAACAATATTTATTATAACATATAAAAAAGTTCTCATTTATTGTTTGAAACAATTAATTTTTATAATACAATCCATTTAATATAAAAATTTCTATTTAATGAGTGTAAATTTATTGTCGTTATTTTTACTATGATTTGTTAAACTTCTTTTATTTTAAAATATGAAATTACCATTTTTTTAAGGCAAATGAATTTGAATATATATTGAGGCAATATGTAACTGAATTTTCATGCATATGCTTTTTGATTGCTGAAAATCGATGTTTCTCGTATTTCCATAGCCAACATTCTAGGCAGCTTGAGCGGTTGTGCATCTCTTGCAGGACGTTCTCGAATTTCTAAAGTGGTTTCAGATGAAGATATAGGTGAGATATTGAATTTTAGGAGTAATAAGCAGAACTAGAATTAGTCTTAATGATTATAAAAGGTAAAATTATTAAAAACATAAAATAATTATGTTTCTTCACTTCGCTCATGCTGGGTATTTTAGATCAAACAACATCCAAAAATATCTGAAAATGAGTCAAACTCATGGCCAGAAAAATCATCTTCTAACAGTAAAAACCCCTGGAATGATTTCATGTTGCACAATATCTGCAACTGATACACTTGATATGGTATATGGTTAAGGGGCCACTTAACAAATCAATAAGTCATAACGGTGGACTTGAAAAACACCTGTAGAATTCATTTTGTCAAATTTTCAACATAGTAGTGTATATAAATTGATACCACGATACAAAAAAATATTTAAGACATTGTGCTAGAAGTTACCAAATATGGTAAGTAGTTGCTCCTAGCGTGGTAAATTCTCACTAAAAACGAAATTTTTAATTAAAAATCAATAGAAAAGCTTGATTATTTTCTCCAGTGACTTTGAAGCATATTTTTCAGAAACCAATTTTTATACCACTCTAAAATACAAAGAATATTCTTTACATTACTTAAATAATTTAAGAAATTTTCAAAAAAATTAGTTTGGAACTAATTTTTTTGTTGCAAAATTTATTAGTTAGCTTGTTTTATCTTTCATTCTAAATTTGTTCATGTATATATATATATATATATATATATATATATATATATATATATATATATATATATATATATATATATATATATATATATATATATATATATATACAGGGTGTCTCAAAACCCTTGACCTCGGCTTTAATTCCTTAAATATTGATCATAGACATATACTGCAAATTGCAAAGTTGCGTAAAAAAGGTGTAAAATGTTATGAAATCGATTAAAACTTTCAGGGGATTAAACTTTAAAAAATACAAAATTTAAATTTTTATACGGACCCCGTACAAAAAAATTTCTTATGAGGAAAATTTGACCCATTCTCTAATAAGGTCATGTACAAAATTGCAGCAATATATCACAAAAAGTCTCAAATATATGAAACTACTTAATGCTGACTTAAACCACTTTTCGATGCCTGGATATGAATTCGCAAAGAGGAAATATCATATCGGATGTTCGTGTATTAGTGGTCGTACACAAGTTAACAAAGAAAGTAATGATTGAATAAATAAATAATAATTTTGCTACTTATTGGTTCAAAAGAATTAAAAATTTGTAGAAATAACAATTTAAAGGAGAGATTGTAAAAGGAAAGATTACATAAAGGAAAGATTACTTAAAAGAAAGATTACTAAAGGGAAGATTACATAAGTTTTTTTTAAGTGTTCATTGACTTTGCTATTTTTAAGTTATATTCTGTAATTCATGATATAAATTTTTAAAGTATTTTTCAGGAAGCATTGATATTAAAATTTGTATTTAAAACTAAAGATATGAAGCACATTTAATTTCCTTATGGTGCATTCCTGGGTCGCGTTATCTGCACTGAAGCTGAAAACATTTGCATTTTAATTTGTGATTGACCCTTCACCAACTTTGTCTTAACATATCTTTTAGAGTTTTCATGATAAAATTCTTAAATTTGGTACATGAACTTATTAAAGAATGGGACACATTTTACTCACAGGGAATTTTTTTGTACGGGGTCCGTATAAATATTTAAATTTTGTATTTTATTAAGTTTAATCCCCTGAAAATTTTAATCGATTTCATAACATTTTGCATCTTCTTTTACACAACTTTGTAATTTACAATATGTGTCTATGATCAATATTTAAGGAATAAAAGCCGCGGTCAAGGCTTTTGAAACACCCTGTATATATATATATATATATATATATATATATATATATATATATATATATATATATATATATATATATATATATATATATATATATATATACAGGGTTTCATCTACAAACGACGTTTAGTAGATGAAAATCGCAAAATATAGAGAGCCCGAAAATTGTTGGAAACTGTAAACAATTAATAAAAAATAACAAATGAGGTTTGAACAATAAATTTTCTTTTATGTGAAAGCACATTCCCAAAGGTTGTTTCTCACATAGGTAACATGCCGATTTGAAAATACGGGGGGCGTAAGTTATTGAAAACCTTAAAATTGTTTATAAGCCATATCTTGAAATATATTAAAAGTTGAAGAAAAATAAAAGCTTGTAAATGTAAGAAATTTTATAATCAATAATTTGATATAAGCATGTATTATGAAAACTGAGGAGATTTTAAGATATTTAAGTAAAACTGAAATGTGTACAAAGAAACATCACTGCAACATCGGTACCGATGTTTGCAGAGGGTTTTATCAAATTCGAAAGATAAATTCAAAGAAATGATAATAGGCATTAAGGAGATGAAAAATTACTATAAAACATTGGGTCGCAGGTGACGTTTATTCGGGGCAAATCACAAAAACAGACATCGAAAAGACAATGAACCTGTTGAAGAGAATGGCTTATGAATGCAAAGATTAGTAAAAAGGTAGTCTAAGAAAAGAAACGTTTTCGCATGTAAATTTTCCATGCGTTTGTGGAAAATAAGGGCAGCGAGCAAATATTCATTAATGAGCATTGTAGAATTGATGGCCGTTAAACTTCATTCAGAAACAACATGCCAGATTTCACGAATGACGAATACGCTGATATGCATTTAACTTACGGCCGATCGGATGATAATGGACGCCTTGCACAAAGAATGTTCCAAGTCCATGTTCCAAAGAGGCGTTGGTTCACGATACCACGTTTGCAAACATCGATCGACTGCTGCGCCACACAGGAAGATGCATACTTTTCTGTGAGAGGTTTAATCTCAGATGAAGCCTGCTTTACGAAGGAAGGCGTCTTAAACAGGCACAATGCGCATATTTTGTCATTCTAAAGTCCCCACATAATTATCTTGTCCCCACATATTATATTTGGGCAGGGTCATCTATTGGGATCGTATCTTCTGTCCTTAGTGGCGAAACGTACCTTGTTTTCTTCCAGCACGTACCTCCGGATTTACTGCAATACCGACAATTGCACGCTAGAACATTTGATTAATGTGTGATGGTGTGAAAGCACATTTTAATTGCATTCGTGAAATATGACTTGTTGTTTGCGACTGAAGCTTAACGACCATCAATTCTGCACTGCTCATTAATGAATACTTGCTCGCTGTTTTTATTTTTCTCGAACGCATGAAAACTTTACGAGAAGGTTTCTTCTCGATTACATTGTTCCTAATCCATGCATTCATAGGGCCATTCTCATCGCCAGGCACATTCTCTCTTCGACGTCTGTTTTTGAGATTTTCACCTAATAAACGTCATCTGCGACCGAATGTTTTGTAGTAATTTTCCGTCTCCTTAATGCCTATTATCACCTCTCTGAAACCAACACCCTCTGCAAACATCGGTACCGATGTTGTAGCGATGTTCTCAGGTACACTTTTTAGTTTTTCTTGAATATCTTAAAATCTCAGTTTCTATACTACATGATTATATTAAATTAAAGAGCATAAAAGTCCTTACATTTTCAAGCTTTTATTCTTCTTCGAGTTTTAATATTTTTGAAGATATGAGTTATAAACTAATTTTTCGTTTTCTGTAATTTATGACCCCCTGGATCATCAAATTGGCATGTTACTTACATGAAAAATAACCTTTGGGAATGTGCTTTCACTTAAAAGAAAATTCATAGTTCAAACATCATTTGTTATTTTTTTATTAATTTTTTACATTGCCAATGACTTTGAGACTTCCTATATTTTTGTGATTTTCACCGACTAAACGTTATTTTGAACCCTATCTTGTATAGTGAATTTTAACTTTCTTGATACCTAATATCACCCCTCTGAATTGCCGGTCGAATTCGGCAACACGTTGTGTGTATATATATATATATCACTTTAAACGAGCAATTCTTATATACATATAAATTTATTTCGTGTATCTCGGAAATGGCTCAAACGATTTGGGTCATATTTTATATTTAAATAAGGTTTTGCTTTTTAAGTTCGTGCATATGGGTGTCCTTCCTGAAAACATGCGATTTTACACACACACACACACAAAAAAAAAAAAAAAAAAACAATTTTTATAACTAAATATTAGAGCGTTTTTCTACCTGCTGTCATGCTGACCTTGCCATATAGGGCTATCTTGTAAATTTTTGTTGTAATCTCAAAATCTTGGCGTTAATGGATATGACATAAAGTAAGTTTGAAATGTAAATCAGTATATGATTCGTATATAAATATTTTCTTCGAAGAAACATGATTTTACAAAACAAAAACCCTATAATAATAAAGAAATAAAACTGTCGAACAAAGTATGGTTCCCAGGTACTCATTTTGTAATTTCTCGGACTCCGTTTTCACTGCTCTGCAACTTCAACTTCGGAATTGAAGGGGTTATTCATTTTTCCATGAAATCAAGGGTTTGCAAATTAATTTTAAAACTATATAATATCGAAATTCTTTCGCTCGCTCGTTCTTTCGTTATTTCTGCTTTCTGCCTCGGTTCACCATTCTACTCTAGCTTACACACACACACCATCGATTTGATTTCAAAATCTCGTAAGTCGTTCTAAATTTTTATGAATTTGGGATTTATTTGGATTTTAATAAGAGAAAAAACGAGAAATACTGTTTGAAATGCCTTGTAAGCCAGTTCATCAAATTAATATTCCTAGTTTACATTTAAAACCATTATTATTGTCTTATGAAAAATTTCCATTTTGCGAGTTACGTGGTTTTTAAATTAGGCCAACAATATTCACCATCAGAATTTATTCTAACTACTGACATATCTGTCTATTTCCTTTTTCTTTTATATAGTCTAATATCTTGTTAGTTTTGTTCAGTTTTGATGTTTCGACCGATATCCTTTTGACGATATTATTTTATTTTGCAGGCAAAGTTTTCTCATTTGTGGCAACGTCTGAAGCGTTGCTTCCTATTTTAACGACAGTCCTTATCTCTCAAATTTTCACAGCTTCTCTTGAAATATATCCTGCTATGCCGTACATCGTATTGGCACTCTGCCTGATTTTACCTCTCGGTGTCTTTGGGTGAGTATCTAAAGCTCCAATCCAAATAACAATAAAATTGTGCTTATATTATTCTATGTTTAATTTGGTTTCTCTATAGGCGAGTTATAGGTGGCAGGCCTTACACTCAACCGTATGCTTTGATGGAGAAGTTAAATAAATAAAACATAAATAAAATTCCGAGTTTCATAAAACCTTAACGCATTTCTATGAAAGTATAGCGTATTTGAATCCGAATCTACATCCCCGGAGCGTGTTAAAAGTTGGAGGGGAGTAAAGCCTATTCATTTTACCATGAAGATCGGAAAATGAAGTGAAGTACACTCCCGAATATCCGGCCTAATGTGGCAGAAGGGTAGGCAGGATAACAAATAAGCCGGAGTTCTATGAACTCATTTCTTTGTCCACCAATATCAGAAGACAAAATTTTTATACCAAAACTCAATGTTTTAATATGTATTTTCTTATTGAATACTAAAACCTCCATTTATCTCAAGCTAAGTAGAATGTGAACGCTACTTGGCGAATCATAGAAGCAGTTGCCGGTCGTCAGAGTCTAGTCGCTGTATAGCGCATCATTGCTCCTCCATAGTTACTACAACTTTTTTTTCGGTTATCGCCCATTTTGAAATCTTCACTGTGCAAACTGCACAGTGAATGCAACAGATGCAACGCCTTGCCTTCCTCGTTTAATTACGACGAAAGAAAAATAGCTCAGAGAGTAATGAAGCCGGATAATATTCAGATGCTCGGAAGTGTACTGTACTAAATATTGGCCAATAGCAATTAAAAATGAGTTTAATTAAATGAGTTTTGAAACATTTTAATTGCAAAATAATATAAATTTCTTCATATTTATTATTTTTTTACTTTTTTAAATTTTGAAATCAATTGCCTCTAACTATTTCGGTCACTGGTACGTAATCAAAAATTTACTTAACTATTCATCAAGTGATAATTTAGTTCTGAAAACATGAGAATATTTTGCTGCCATCGAATATTCATATGTGTATGAAATTTCAATTTTCTGACACATTAAGGAAAAAATGAAAAATTAAATATCAAAATTCTATAATTACAAACATGAAACAAATAAAATTAAAAATTAAAAATTGCTCAATTAATGTATTAATTTTTCGAAAGCTATAAAATAATTTGAGGATTAAAAATTAACTTTCAATTTAATCAATAAACAGTTTCTAATATTGGAGCTAATGAGGACAGGCGGCCGTTACAACAACAACAACAAAAAACATTCTGCAAAATTTTTGGGAGAATTTCAGTTGTTTTTATTAGGATCTATGAAATATAAAGACAAATTTTCGCACGGATCTTTTAATCAAATAATGTTTGTTTTGTAAGGAATCTTTTAATCAAAAGCTCAAATTTCAAAAGCAGACATACATCTTAACCCCATTTTAATAATACATATTTTGTTTTTTCGCATCTATTTCAGTAATTATTATTTGAGAGAAAATATTTCAAGCTAGATTTTTCTATTGTAAAACAGTAATTACTTTTCTGGAATCTCTCTCAAGTAACCGTTTTTTAAGTCACCGATGTTTAAACAAAGATGCTATTACACTTTTACAATCAAAATTGACATAGCTATTAGATTTTTTTTTACATGTATATAAAAAATGGTTCACCAACGTTCATATTCTCAGTCTAATACGACTGACTAAAATTATTGGCCAATTAAAATTGGCCAAATTGGCTTAACCTAGAAAACATCATAGTTTAATCTTCGAAGAACAAAAACAAGTCATTAATATATGTACAGTTAGATTAAACATTTGAAACAGTTTTCATATTCTTCGTATATTGTTCATTTAAGGCAAGCGTTTCAAGCATCACTTAGAATACTTTTGTTTCCCAGAACTGATGCATACCGTTGATTTATTTTTAAATAAAGACGGTGAATATTCATTTATCTAACGGTTCAGATATTCAGATAAATGAAGAAGTTTCGGCCACGAATGATTCAATTCATTGTCATAGACATGAAGCATTGCATCTTTTTTAATGCACTATAAAATGATTATTTTTCTATTCAAACGAATTTTTTTCAATAAAAAGGATTTTCAAAATTACGGTAGATAGTAATGTAAAAACAATTGATTGATATATTAAATAAAACCTGCTGAATGATTAAGGGAAAATAAAAAGGTCATAAAAATTTCACTGAAAAAATACAGATGCACATTTAGCTTGTTAGGTGTTAGCAGCATTAAATAATTATAGCTTTACATTAGCATTGTATTTTATTGTGAGATTCAGATCATTTACTGAATAATAAGGATTAAACTGTATAACTAACAATCTGTATATTTGAGCTTAATTCCTAAGAACTGTGAACACTCTTGTATAAAATGGAGTTCTTTGATTTTTCATGTAACTTCACCAATTTATATTTTAATAAATTTGTATTCTTATTTCTCGACAATTTTTCGAAGCAAAAAATCTGGAAACCAGATGAAGATTACTTGGTGACCAGTATTACACAACACCCCACCACAACCACCAAAAAAAAAAAATCTAAAATCCACATTTAACACAATTTAGTAACACTTTTTATCAGTACATACTCATCTAATAATTGAAAAGTATTTAGATAATATTTGATTTAAATGCTTACATTTAAGAAAAATGCAAAAAAAATAATCTTTTCATTTGAATTTTTCAATGTGAATAGGTTTTTTTTTTTATTTCCTTTAACTGAATTTTTAAGATTAAAGAATTTTATGCAATGCCATAACGTTAAGATGACTTAAATATGATCGTGAATCTTGCTTTGTAATCTATGATCTTAAAAAAATATTTTAGTAAAATATAATGTCATAAAGATTTTAAAAAAAATCTATTCATTTTATTTTTGAAGTTTTGGAATAAACAAATTATTGATTTATTCTAATTAGAAGATGTAGCGAGAATTCTTTGAACTGTAATGTGTTGCCAAATAAGATAACCGAAATCTACCTTTGGTGAATTGGCGAACATTGACTTGCAACCCTCACAACGAAAAATGAACTTTCCAAGATTTCTTCAGTCGATGTGTGATTCCCTTGAGTGCATGTGGTAACCCAATGTTTACTTTCTAGTTGTAATTGTTTTATAGTATTGGTTAATTAAAATTTGTTTCAAATATTACTTGACTAATTCCTATTAAGACCATTATAAAAATAGGCTTTATTAGTTAATTAAACTTATTTTATATGTATTTTTTGCATAATAACAATTTAATGGAAATAAACAACAACAAAAAAATACTTCAGAATATTTTTTAAACTGCGAAAATATTAGATATAATTTTTTTTTCTTTTAATACAAATGCCATTATGACTCTAAATTTTACCAAAAAATATCACATGATTTCTAAATTACAGTTCATTGGTCCTGCTAATAGCAACTATATTGATAAAAGAATGGATTTTTTCCTAGGTGGATGACTCGTCTTCCGAATGCAAGCTCTGCATACAATGAAAGCGACGACGACACAGCGCCTGCGAACACCGATGCTTGAAAATGTAATGATGCATAAATTATTTAATATTTTGTTGATTTTTTTTTATTAAAATTCACTTTTTGAGAATGTGAGTAAAAGTCTGTTTTATTATTAACACGGTAATTATCTTTTATAAAATACTAGCATTACCCGCACAACGTTTCCTGTGGCATAAGATCGAAGAGAAAAAATTAGCTTTAAACTTAAGTCTAGCTTCCACCGGATATGACATGGGTATGTCACGCAATATCAAACAAACATAAAAATATGTTTAAAAGTCATCAAAAATAACTACAAAACTATTTTTATAGCACACATTCAAAAATATTTAGATCCTAAAAAAGTAAAACTATGATATGTTCATAGACAAAATAATTCATTAAAAACATAAATAGAAAAGCTGTTTTAAAATGTAAAAATACAACAAACAAGTCATTGTACCCACTGTTCCACATTTGTTTATTAACTCTGTATAATCTGATATAGAAATAAATTTCAGCTTGCTTCATAACATTTCTTTGTAAACTATATTGGCTGTTTCTCCACCTGGTGAAAAGACAAAAAGATTTTGTTTCGCAATTCAGGCGGAGTACTCCTTTTCGGACCAAATATCAAGAACTTGTGTTCTGTTACTTCTCCTCTGTCTCAAATTTAAATATCTTTCTCTGTCAGCAGATAGACAATCGCTTCTCTCCTCATGAGATTTATTCGATCTCTGTGATTCAGTTGCAGTTCGATTTAAAAAGAAACGGTTACTTAGCTCAGTGGCTCTTAACCTTTTTAAGCCGCGACCCAAATTTGAGAAATATGTTCATGTCGCGACCCAAAAAAAAGTCAAATTTTTTTCATTGCTTTATTTTAGATCGTATTTTTAAAAAATCTTCAATCCTACGATGATGATTTTTTTTAACACAAATTTTTTATTTATTTTTTAATAATAAAGATAAACAAAAGTACTTTTCGATCCAAGGAAAATTTAATTAATAATCAAGTGTTTTTAATAATTTTTATTGACAAAATTAAAATATATTTATAACTTTTTGAAAATAATTGACATTTTAACTTATTCCTAAAAAAAAAAAAGAAATATCAATACATATGTTAAGTCTTATAAATTTTAAATGCAAGTCATACAGTTTTAATGAGAACCTTGTGCTTGAATACATTTTGAAAGATCATTAAACCTCGGTTGAATGCTTGTCAAGGAGCACCTTATATCTATTTCAGGATTTAACTTGTTCCGGTAATTGTTTTTGATTACACACAGAGCCGAAAAACCAGCCTCACACATATATGTTGTTGCAATGGGATCTTATATTTTTTGGATATTTTTTGATCTTGTTAATCACATTCATTTTCGATTGTTGATATTTATTCAAGTCGTCATTTCTAAAATGTCTGAAATTTGGTGTATTACTAACTTTTTTGGTTCGACTCAGCGCGACCCAAGAAATATACTTCGCGACCCAATTTTGGGTCGCGACCCATAGCTTAAGAACCGCTGACTTAGCTCAACAGGAGACCTCCTTCCTTAAGTGTGGACATTCTTCCTCTGATATTCGCTAACCGAACGTTTCTTTCCTCTACATTTTCATTATCGCACAACAAACGAAGCGTTTTGGCATTTAATGTGCTCCGACCAAGGTTGGATTTCCTTTTTTTGGAGCATAATGGCTTTGAATCACTGTTTAAAATCAGACGTAGACAAAGAAATGTATCGCAAATGCATACCACAGCTATTGCTATTTGCGCATGCGCAATTTGAAGTTTTCGCACATGCGCAGATAAATGCAAAGCCCAGATACTGCTGTTTTACGCATGCGCGAATCGTAGTAGGAAAATAATTAAAATCGCAATTATAAAATTCCTTTTTTTATTTTGATATGACTTCAACATACTAAGACCTTCCCCAGAAAATGACCTACAAAATGGTATAAATATCACCAATATCAGTTAAGTATTTCTCCAGTTTTTCTCTTTCAAACATGCCGACGCTTTCAACAGACTTCATTTTATACTATGTATAGATGACTAATACCTAAACATAAGCGGATAATAATATAAAATAAAACATTCGAAAAAGAACATTAAATGATCGGGTCGTAGCGACTATCAGTTTGTAATTGATAATCAACCAATTACAAAACTCCCATTATTAATATATGCAGCAACTCTTCTCAATGGAACGCAAGAAATGTTAGAATAATCACAAGACCGTTGTCCTTCCTGGGAAGCTAGAACGCTTTTATTTATCCAGTGGCTTCTCATTTCAATATTTACGGTGGACGGAATCACAAGAGATAAATCATATTTTTTGATATTTAAAGATTTGGACTCAGAAGCAAATCTCGACTTATTTAGAAGTAAAGAAAAATTGAAAAGCAATCTGAATATTATTCAGTAGTCTGAATAATTGAGAAAAACAGTTAAAATGTGATTCCTTTCTCTTTTCAAATTTAATTTAAACCAAATTTAATTCTTGTACTTTACATTTTTCTTTGATTTTTAATCATTTTTATAGAAAATTAATTGTATGCTTATGGGAACTAAATAACCATAAATTTCTTTAAATGTTTGAAATTTTTTATATTTATTTAAATATTTCTCTTGTGCGGTTTTCCGAAAATAGATTATTTAACTTCATGACCAGCAAATGATTGATCATGTAGTTTCATTTTCTAAATATCACATAGTGGTGAAAGTAAGCTTTCTTTTCGATAAATTATGCATGAATTTAAGCAGATTGTTAAATATCATTTAAACAATGAACGAAAGCGAATTCATTTTGCCGAAGAAGGAAATGAAGAAAGTTTTGGAAGGGAAGGGAAAGTGGATATAATTTGCTTTAATTGCTACATTTATGTTAACTTTCAAAGCTCTTTTGTTTAAAAAACTGCATTTTTTTAAAACATAAATTGGCTTTAATAATTCCCTTTACATATCTTGAAAGTCTTAGTTACGTTTTTTCTTACTTCATAATTTTCTTTTCTAATCTCATTTTAGTTAGATTTTAAAAAATTTGTTTTCGAAACGCTTACACTATCAAGAAAAAGACAAGTCATCAGAAGTAAATGAATTCAGCAGCCCTATAATTTTTTTCTACAACTGTAGTAGAAAGCAAGATAGGAGTGAACAAATTTAACCCTGCAAATTTGCAAGAAATGAGTGCGGTCCTTCAAGCATGAAAGCAATGAAACTGGCAAAAAACTAAATACTAGACAAAATGGAACTGAAACAAGGATCTTAATTTTAAAATAGGAAAAAGCGAATTTTTATAAGCCAATAAAATTAAACAGATCATATCATATTGATTAGCAGAGAAACTAAAATTTATTTACATTAAAAAAAAACATTTCGATTGATCAAAAGCATTCTTCTTCTGATGAGTGCTAACAGATGGATATTGATAATCAGAACTGAATCATTTTCTAAGCATATTTATTTCGCCTTGCCAGCGGGGTAACCTCAAATATAGAGATAAGAGACTTCTGATATGGTGGTTGTTTCTCGCCGTCCTAGGGAGTGCAGCAATGGTATGGGGTCAGCTACCTCCCACCACTAAAGGGTTGTTGGAGGGGCTGTATCGAGCGGATGATAGCCCCTTAGAAATTACTCCTAGTTCCCGCCTCATGGCGGGTTGGGGGAGTCATTTGTAATTTGTAATTACTTTGTTTTGTGCAAAATTTGATATAAAAATTAAGATTTGGTATCGTTAAAAAATTCGACTGTGAGATATTTATGTTTCTGCACTTTTTCGCAAAAACATTTTTGAAATTATATCTGAAAATCTGTGTATATATATATGGACACGACCATTAAATAAGAGAAAAGAGCTAGATTGTTTAAATTTGGTATTTATCAAACTTTGAATAAAATCGAGCGAAAGGAAGATCAGAACATCCCTCTGTGTGTATTTGAACAATATAACAAAATCCAATAAGATGGATTTAACCTTTGGTTACAAGTCAAAATTGTTTACATATATCAGTTATCTAGCAATAACCGTCCACGGTTAAATTTTCCTCTTAGCTGACAATCCTTGTGTACGATAACACAACAACTCAAAAGGAAAAAATAAAACGAATGAGATTTAGTATGCGATATTTATACCAAAATTGTGGAGCAGTATGAAATTTTAGTCCATATGTGTATGAAGGTGTATTATGTATATGTGTATTAGTCCATACGTCCAGATACTTTTCCAAAACACTTTCTCAATACTTTTCATTATATATTAAAAACAAACACGTGTGATATTTTCTGGAACTACAAAATTAAAAAGATCTAAATAAATCCTAATTATTTTATAAAAAACGTTTTCATATTATAAAGCAATGTTTGATTTATTATTTTAATGTTTCTACAAGCAATAATAGATGGGCAGTTAAATTATCTATTTAAGAGCATGAATTTATTTTTAGCTTAATTTTACTGCATCTTCTGTTGAATGAATTCAGGAGAAATTTCATTCCATTCTTAAATACAGTAAGAAAGTATTTCTTGCAGTCGTAAAATTATTGAAAACAATTGCAAAGATATTAAAAGTTCGTAATCTATTTATAAACAAAGTAGAAACAACAACAACAACAAAAAAGCTGAGTAGTTTATAGAAGGAAGCTTAAAGCTATCTTTCAGTACGTAATAATTTCCTTGTGTGATTTCTCTTGGTTATACTAAGTTAGAAATGGGATAAAATTTCGGCATTTTTTCTCTTGGATTACAATATTCGTCAGTACAAATCTGTCAGTGATGGTTTGTAACAGTATGTTGCAGAGTGAAACACAAATAGCGAAGGGTGTATTACTTCCATACCACAAAGACTTGCTTTCATTCATCCATTGTATCAGAGGTATTTGAATAAATAGTCGTCGTGTTAAATATCTTTGAGCATTGTGGTAGGAGCATAATATTTCATGAGCACAGCAGCCCTTGCAGACCTTGGCTGCCTGAACCACGCGCACTTTCCAGCGCTTTCTATCCCCCGCAACTCCCTTCAAGTTCTTAATCCTCAGAACACTCAGGTCTCTTTCTGCATCATCCAGCCATTCGATTGGAAGTATTCCTCTGGCCTGGAATACCATAGGATTTTTAAAAGTGGATATATTCAGGTTGCCGTTTCCAGGGCTTCTCCAGGTATAGCCGAACCATCTTAACCTATTGCTCCGGATAACCAATGTTATGTATGGATAACCTATAGAGTTTGTATAATTCAAAATTGAATCTAGTTCGCCAACATCCTCTATCTAGTACTAGGCCAAAGATAGTTCTAAGGATCTTTCTCTCAAACATGTTCAGAGAATGTTGAGTGTTCATGTTAAGAGTCCAAGTTTCACTTGCACAGAGCAGAACAGGGATAATAAGCGTTTTATAAATTCATAGTTTAGTTTTTCGACTGATTAAGTTGGATCTTAGTTGTTTTTTCAGTCCAAAGAAACATTTATTTGCCATTTTTATTCTGTTGTCAATTTCTGCTTTGAGTTTATTATTGTCATTAATCATTGTGCCAAGGTTTTGAAACGATCAACTTTTCCGAAGGTATGACCGTTAATACACAGAGAAATACCGTGATTTATAGTTGAGGGTGGGAATTCCATAAATTTGGTTTTATCTTCGTTAACGGTAAGGCCCATATTTGTGGCAGAAGTTTCCAAAGCTTGAAAGGCCTCTCTCACTGCCCTTTCTGACCTTCCAATAATATCTATCTCTAATGTATAGGCCAGCAGTAGAATGGATCTATTCCAAAGAGGCTGTTTCGGTCTAATACACTATCTAGGATACATTTCTCCAAGGCAATGTTAAAAATCAGACAAGCAATGGAGTCCTCTTGACGCAGGCCTCTCTCTTTTGCAAAGGCTCAGATAAATGGTTTTGGATTTTAAACCTGCATCTTCCATTATTCAGTGTAGCCTTAGTTAAATTAACAAGCGGCGCTTAATATCCCTTTCACTAACACTGCGTGCGTCGACTCCTCATACTGATATACGATTTATCATTGGCAGATGCCCAGAGAGCAACATCAACATTTTTGCACTCAAAAGACAAGCGAGAACCAACTATCGTATTGAAAATTTGTCATGCCGTACCTGAGGTGCTCTCCGATGGGTTGAAAAACATGTCAAGTCATGCCATGAAATTTTCCAGACAAACTCATCTCAACTGTCTAATTATTGCGCGCAGAAATTGTTATCTTAAGTTTGGATACTTGTGGAACTGAAAGAATAGCAGGAGCTTTAATTCGTCTTTTTCCGACAGCATAATGATTCTTATACTAATGATCATGTGCGATTGAGATCTAACACTAATTACTAAGTGTGATAAAGTACTAACATCTATGGATAAGTGTCACATTTTCTCACGTGTCAATGATTAAGATTACTAAATCATTGTCACATTGTGTGTTATGTAGCCTTCCCAAACGCTTTCTTAATTGCCCTGCCAAAGTCGTTTGAACAATCACCATCTATCGAGGAAAGCTGAATTTCAGCAAGTTGAACCTGTTTGCAGAAGTGGTACAATGTTACAAGCTCTGCTGTTCCTGTTTTATTCAAAGATACATCGCCACGAACTGTTTAATGTACCATTTTTCTCTTGAAATGCTCAGTCATTTACCAGAATTCTACTTCGTGAAATAAAGCCGTTGGAAATATATATACCTTTATATTTAAGCGCAACATAGATTTATACAATGTTATTTAGATTCATTTTTCTACTGGACATGCTTTTGGTGAGTAAAAATATAACTTTTGAACTTCTTAGCCAATGTATTTCTTAGTACGACAGACACAACTGATCCTGTTTTGAATCAAAGCCTCTGTATCATATTACATAATATAACATTTTCAGAAATAAGTAAAATACTTTAGTAGCATGACAGTTGTAATGAACGCTGAATGAAGAACGATTCGCTGAAAAGAAGCTGCCAAGTTTACGTTTTCTAATAAATATTCATCATCCTGATTTCATTATTGTCAACTAACAATTCTTTTAAGCTATTGTTGCACAGGGAAAAAATTTAAAAAAGACTTTTTTAAGTCAGCTTATTAAAAAAAAACTCTAAAGTGAAAATATCCTTTGATATTTTCTTAGAAATAATTCGAACCATCATGAGGTGTTTTATACTTTTTTGTACAATAAAGAATAAAGTTTGTTGGCGTTCTAAAGGCTAACCGTTTGATCTAAACTTACCAAATTTCCACTTATATATATATTATTATACACTTATTACTGCACTTATATATAAGAGAGGAAATATGCAAATCGTAACGATATTTTTTTTTTTGAAATTTTAATTAACTAAAAGTTAACTGAAAACTTTGGATTTTTTTTTTTTTTTTTTTTTTTTTTTTTTTGCGTAATGATTTTTGAAAAATTATTATACCAAATATACCTTTACGCTGCTTCGAAATCTAAAAAGAATTGTCTTTTTAATTATACTAATTTAACAATTTGGCAGTTTTTAAAAAAAACATTTCTTTGCCTAATTCTCGACAGTAGACTACGTTGTTAGACTGAAATTCAAACCGCTTTTATTGTTCATCAAATATTTAATTGAGTGATTTTCGTCCATTTCCAAAAGCTGAGGGAAAATGATTGTTTTTAATATCTGTGCAGTTTACAAGATAAATAAAAAGTAAAGTTACAGTACGATAAAATTTAGAAATTAGATAAATCGGATATCCACATTTTTAATAGCGCTACGATGTCGTGCGACTGATCTCTATTATAAAGGTTCATTGTACAACAAACAGAACATACAGGATAGTACGACTTTAATATTTAACAATTTGAGGCTTAAAAGCATCTTATTGACGGAATCATAGACGTGACGTTTTGGGAAAGAGCTGCAATTGAAGTTTAATGCAATCAATATCCCTGACGAACCACGGCTGGACGTCAAAGGCTGCTAATAAACAATAAAAAATTATTAAAATCTAAAGGTTAAGTTTGATTTCTGATTCACTTGCTTCAATAATAAAGTATTATTGCATAATACATCGCATTCTTTGTTACAATCAACAACATCAAAATTTTTTTTTTAATATTCATTCACTCTCATTTTATTGTTCATTATTTTCATTTGTAATTTGAACTGTACATTTTTTTTACCATCTCATAAATAAAGCATGGGCAGTATTATATTCTATAATACGAGCTTCACATTTTGCTGAATCTCTTGGCTTTAGACTTGCCTGAACCCGAACAGAAACATTTTTCAAAACTATATCTGCTTTTGAACACGATATTTCAAAAGCATAACAAGCAAGAAAGATGAAATTGAGCACGCTCTCTCTACATCACAATAGTAGATTTCTTTCAAATTTCAGATGAAACCCGCAACAAGAAGTTTTCTATCTGCCGTTGCATCATTATAATATATAGTTTTATCACCGTACTTCTAAATCAGTATCAGGTTTCCTACAAAGTCTGTCTATCTAAATTATTGATCATTTAACAATTTTTCTTTACTGAAAAACGCAGCAAGCTTTATTAAGGAATTCTCATTTGTGGGCTTCACACCAAAATTATAGATATACAGGGTGGTTATAATTAAAAGTTCCACTTTGAAATGGAATAAAAAGAAAACTACAGGATCAAATGTTATTGAACTTGGTAATAATTTAAAAGAGATCATGGAAATTTCTTTTCTACCAAAAAAAAAGTTCAAAAATTCATCACCAGGGATAAAATGGCGGTGTATCAATATTGTTAAGCAAAATATTGCATGAAGACACCGATTTAAAATATGTTTAATCGTTTCTGAAAGGTGTTACAAAGCATGTTGAATGTGTATTATCTAAAAAGCACCGTTTATGGTGATAATCTAAGCAATTTGGCAGAACTGTAAGATGAGATACACCGACATGTGAGTAACATTCCTCTTGATATGCTAAGAGCTACTGCTGAGAATGCAGTGATGCGATTTAACTTACTTTCAAAAAATGGCTGACGCCACATCGATCATGCTTTATAACACGCTTCAGAAACGATTAAGCACATTTTAAACCGGTGTTTTCATATCCTATTTTGCTTAACAATATTGTATACAGCGACATTTCCTCCTGGTGGTGAGTTTTTGAACATTTTTTGGCGGTAAATTAATTCCCATGACCTTTTTTAAACTATTACCAAATTTGATAACAGTTGACCCAGTAGTTTTCCCTTTTATGGCCCTTTCAATGTGAAACTTTAATTATAACCACCCTTTATATATCTAATTTTCCCCAAAAAGGTCAAAAGAAGAAGATTCATATGCACATTTAATTCCTTTTATTGTATTAGAACCTCAACATAAAACTCGTTACGAACCTCCTCTCGTTTTTCGTTAGCATTCGAGAAAAAACGAGATTTCCCTGGATTTGATGTATACCGCTCAATTTATTCACTTGATTTCACCATTTCTAGGACGCTCTCGTTGGAATTAGCACAGCAATTTTTCTACTCTTTTACTTATCATACATGATATATTATTAGAGATTTAAAAGAAACAAGATTAATTTTCTCATATTAGAAGTGACTGATAAATTGTTCAAAAGTTTTTGCTTCATTTTATGCTCTATTAAGCAAATAAATAGTCAAAAATATCAGAATGATGTATTTTTGAATGGATGCGACTCTTTTCCTTTCTTCTGAGATATAATGACATATCTATTTATCAACTTATTATTAGCCTGTTAGTCCGCATCATATCTATTTCCTTTTTACTTCTCTATGATGATAAAGTGAGTGAATGAAAAGTGAACAAAATAACCTCATTTAAATTCTTGCCAGAATTCTTACGACAAAACAGTTTGTCAAAACATTACTTACGCTCATCAGATCTTTGTGATGTGATGTTTATAAACAAGATAATATATTCTAATTGTTGCTTATATTTCAAATTATAAGTTTTCTGCATTTGTCTTCAAATGACTCCATAATATTTTTCGCTTTTGAATTAGGAAGAACAATTTTATTTTTGATATTTTTACTTTCATTTTAATTTTGACAAATATTTACTTTTAACGAAATTCTCTTCAGACCTTTTCCAGTTATCGTTATTACGAGAAATACAATAAACTTCGAATAATAGACTAAAAGGTGTAATATAGAATGAATAAAATTAGAAATCTATTAAATAGTTTAGTATAATCACTATTTAAAATTAATAGCCACTCTTGAATAGAGCTATATAATGTCAAAGTAAAATACATATTTAAAATAGTTGACTAAGCCAAAGAGCCAGTCGCCATATTCCACCAAGTGGTTCGATTTTGCCATTTTTTAAAATTTTATTTGAAAGGTCATTAAACCTGAATATGCCATCAAGGATCAGCTGCTCTCCACGATCCTCCACTTCTGAGGTTCATCGTAAAATAAAACTTTGAAATAGCCACTAGCTCAACAATTTTGGCCGATTTCTTATTCGCTACCGTCTGAACAAAACAGAACTATTCCAGTGATGGAAAAAAAGTGTAGCAATTTATTTTCGGCTAACTATTTTTATCTGTCTCTTCATTAAGATGTATTTCAAAATATGTAGCTTTCTGAAGCATAATTATGATTACAGATATATCTGTTTAGCGAACATTTATTTATGTATAAGCTACACAATTGTGCACTTATGTCTCTTCTTGTGACTTCTAGAATAAACATTCGAAGATATTACTTGCTATTTTTTATTACTTACTATTTACTTGCTATTTTTTAAATTAATCAAATTTCGAGTAGAATAGCATGGTCTCGAATTCTTTAAAAACGAACTGTAAAGAAGACGCATTTATGGATTATTAAGTATGTGGTTTGCTCTCATTTTTACATCCAAGCAATAAGATAATAATTAGAATTTATGTTGAATCTTTCTTCCAAATTGGTAGGCTCCATTTAACATCTTTTCTAATCAGTATTTTTAAAGACATATCCTGTAAATACCCATAATAAAATTTCAACTCCATTCAGATATTTGAGCAACTGATTGAAATTGTAGATAAATCTTTAAATTATCTACAATTCAATTCGTTTATTTATTACATCTTTGATATGAAATGAATTTTGTCGGATTTCTTAAAAAAAATGATAGCAGATTACTTTAGGGATATTAATGGACTTATAATTAAAGAACTCATGTCAGCAGTTAAATCATAACCCGAAACTGAAGGCCATAGATTTCCTAATTATCAAGTCTAATTCTAAATGAAATTTTTCAGAATTTTTCAACAACACGTTATTATTATATTATTTTAATTAATTATTATTTTATTATTATTTTAAATTACAAACTGTTTCACTGGAGACATTAAGTAATTTTATGTTTCAAATGACTAGATTATATTTTTCAAATGTTTAAAATATTTCAAACAGCTATTAGCTAACAAAGTTTGGAAAAGTATCTTGAATTTTCAAAAATATGTTCCGGCGGCCCTTTCAGTTATTGACAAAATTTAAGTAAGGGTTAAATGATGTTGATAAAATTATTGCGATGAAATCCATACCATTTTCAATTTTAAATTTACTAAGCCTTGTTCAATTTTACTCATAACTGAAATAACAATTCTTTTCCCGTTTCTTTTACCTCATATTTTCTTCAGTGACTTAATTCTAATTCGTATATTAGAACTTAAATTAGATTTATTTAATTAATTCTTAAACAAAATGCAATTAGTTTAATGTAGCTTCTTATTTATTCTGGTATTATTCTTTTTTTGTTATCATTAAATTATGTTAATGAAATTCAGAATTTATTTATATACTAACCGTCTCTTTACGAACAACTTATTGGCCATTTACATTGGTTAGATTTAAGTAATTAAATTTCATTTAAATCGTTTAGAATAAAATTTCACATTCATGATTCCATCAAAGTATCAGACATTAAAGCCGTGTTATTTTAATTATCTTACATATGTTCTGTTCAATGCATACACGAACTTTTCTAATGGCGTCCAATTCCATGATATGATATCGTTGTTAAAAACATAAATGTCCGGTTCATCTGTCTTCTAAATTTTGCTGTTTCGTAACTTCACTATTTTATTTGTCTTCTAAACTACGCGGTTATTAAATAGAATTCTTCTTCTTTAGCTTTCAACAAAGGAGAGAATCACAAGATTAGATCATTCGTGAAAAAATGAAAACGCTTTGAATTTTAGGGGAACATGGTAATCTATTGCTGAAAATTATCCAAAAAATATTTTAAAAAAAAAATTGCCAAAATTTAGAAACAATTTGCACTATCAATAACATTAACTATAATTTAATTGGCATCGTTAAAAAATCAATTTTTTAAAAATTTTGAAACGGTATAAATTTTATTTTTATGCTACAATATTTTCTGAAGGTTTTATGAAAAGGCACCAAAATACAACTTAATTTTTAATTTATTAAAATTATAATTAAAATTTTATTGAAAACTCTCCTAGACCCAAAGTATATATGTACCAAATTTGATAATTGTAAATCTGGTCCGTAAACATGCATACACCAACATACATGTACGCACATTTATCCTTGTTATTAGTAGAGATAGAGATTTAATCAATTTTACTTAATGGATTGCTTTTCAATTTTAAATAAGTTAGCTGATATATCTATATTATAATGTACTAAATAGTATTATTTGACCTGAGCATTCTAATACAAAGTCTGAGGTAATTTTAAAAAATATTTTTTGATTTTAAAATACATACTTTTAATAACACAAAAAAAGTTTAATAGATATCTGAAAATCATTTTTGTTTGACTGTCATTTTTCTCTTTTGCATTATAGAAGCCAAACGCCGAACTGTTTCATATTTCTACATAAAACGGCTGCGCAAAATGTAAGGTGTCAATGACTGATTAAATGACATAGATGTATTCCTAAAAGACACGCACCGTCACATTTCTTACGTGACTATGACATTGCCTGAATCACTCATTTACATTACTTTTCAGTTTTTTACTTGAAATGATAAAGCAATGCTTCTTTACTGAATGTTTGATCTGTGCAACTGTTGCGCATTCCAGCACCTTGAATCAACTTTACTTCCAAAGGCGAAAAGAAAATAAACACACACTTCCTCCCTCTCTCTTAGCGACAGCTATTAAATTTCGTCACGTGAGTCTCATTCGTTGCTTTGTTTTCGTTCAGTTACATTAAGTGACACACGATCCTGTCTCAGCTCCAGCTCTAGCACTTTGCAGGTAGTCGATATGATGTAAAAAACTGTTTTTTTAATGAGTACTCGATAATAGTATTTCTTTAGAATACATTTTTCAAACCTGTTTTCTTTCAGTTTCTTATGTAAAGTTTTCTATCAATTTAATTAATAATGATAAATGAATTATGATTAAATTAATAATGGTAAAATATTTGAGATATTCAAACACTTGGATATGGATACATAATTTTTAATTATAAATAATCCTTTCTAATTATAAAGAAGAGAAGAGCATATGTGTGTTGAATCTCAATAGTACAAGCAGCTTGACCTAAAGTTACCAAATTTAACGGCATATATATATTGGAGAGTGGAAATGTGCAACTCGGAGAGTTTGTTTTAATTTTCATTAGGTTTTTAATTATTTAAATTTTAAGAAAATGTTGTCACTTTTCTGCGATAATTCGCGAAAAAGTTATCGCGGAAAACTGCTACTGACTTCACTTTAAAATTTTTAAAAAAATGATTTTTTAAAAATAATATCAATTTAGTTGTCATGCGATTTTCCCTAAATTTTGGGCACTTCATAAAATATTTTTGTATGCTTTTTCAGCAAAAGATTACATTGTTGTCCTGAAATTCCAACTGTTTTCTTTGTTTCGTCAAATATTTAATCGCATGATTTTCTTCCGTTCTTGAAAATGTAAGTTAATGAATTCTGCTTATTATCTGCACAGTTTACATGAGAATTCAGGAAGCGAAATTATATAACTACAAAACACAACGTCCACTTGAAGCAAATCAGTCAGACATTTTAAATTCTTAATGACACTGTGTTGTAATGGGATTCGATTCCTTTGGAAAGGTTCATGTTCACAATAACTGCATGAAATGTAAAGTTATTAAAATAATTAAGTTTTAACGCCTAGCATATTTCTGATGATTGAAAATAATTTGTAGCAATAATCATTAACATCAAGTTAAGTATAAAAGATTTAATTGAAACTAAACACAATAATATTCCAGGCGATTTAAAATAAAATAAAAATATAATATACGTAGGATATTACTTTAAAATTACAAACTATAAGCGTAAAATAATTTTCTACAATAAAATGTTGTTGCTAATGTAATTTCACATGAAAGTCATTTGTTGCTTGAAAACTGGTTACAGTTTAGAGATAAATTATATAAAAATATGATAATTGCTGCTTCAAATAGTTTATTTAAAAAAATACATTGAATGAAAAAAAACATAAGGCACTGTAACTGAATTTAAACAATGATAATAGAATGTTTTAAACAATAGGGTTTTTTTTATTAAAAGATTATTTAAACAGAAAAATTATCGCTTTTTAATTTTTCTAATTCGGATTATTTAAAGAAAGAATTATAAATAAATGTAACATACGGAAAGAGCAGGAAAGTGATGGCTTTAAATGTAAACTTATCACATTATTAAACCCGTTTTATTAAAAGTTCATACAACAACAGAATGCCAGTGAAAGAAAAAAAGTCAAAAATTTGTTATATATATGCACTCAAACTTTCCCAGAAACTCTAATTTAATTGTATATCGTTATTATATATATATATATATCTTTCAATTTGTTGATCATATAAACTATTAAAAGTTAAATTATTGATTTTATATTATTTTCTAATTAGACGTTTCTTTTCAGTGGCCAATTGATTACAAAAATTTATGGTGAAGATAATTATATGAATTATTTCTTCAACTTAAGAAAACCGTCATTGCAATGTCTTCAGCATATTCAGAAAACGTCGCAAACTCATATTATTCATACCCTGGAAATTCTAATGAGACTTCTGTATCAGTACATCCCCAGAATAATGATGATATCAATGACTACAGTGAACCATTGACTAAAGGAATGAAATCCAATACAAAGTGTTTCAAAATAACTTTTGATGCCTTCAAGATGGAAATATTAACTTTTCTTATTTTGTTTTCAATTAACGTAATTCAAACTACATCAACATCCATGATTCTGGACAAAGTATGCTTAGTTCATTTCAATTATTCTGCCGAAATTTGCAATAATTTAAACAATAATACCGAAATAAAATCAGCAGTGGAGAAACTGGCTACCAACTATCATCTTGGATATTCTCTTATCAAAACCGTTCCGTCAGCTATACTATCAGGCTTCATCGGCCCATGGAGCGACCAATATGGTAGGAAAGCTCCAATGCTCATTGCTATCTTTGGAGTTACTATAGAGGCACTTGGATTAGCTACATGTTCTTATTTCATGCAATCAAGAGTGGAGTATTTCTTTATTCCGGCATTATTCTCAGGTTGTTTTGGAGGTGTTATCACCATATTGGCAGTAATCTACAGTTATGCATCGGATTTGACAGCAGAAGAGCGAAGGACTACGAAGTATGCTTTCTTAGAAATGGCGATAGGTTTAGGCGAACCTTTAGGGTCAGCATCTGGAGGATGGATTGCAAATTTTGTAGGATATCCACCAGTATTTCTGCTATCAGCAAGTGGATTCGTCATCAGTTTTATCTGGGTAGCATTTCTGTTACCCGAGACTAGAGGTCTCGGTAACGAAGACGATTCAAGATATAAAAAGCTGTTTACTTGCAAGGGAATAAAAGAAAGCTTCGAGACAACTACAAAGAAGAGACCTAATAAGGGCCGGAAGCAATTATTGTTGCTCATTTTATCCATGTGCATTGTTGTCACTACTGCTTATTGTAAGTATATTGTTCAATGATTTACAATTTAAATGAAGTGACTAATTTTTTGTGAAGTTGAATCAGGAATGCTCTAGAACAGGAATTGGCTTTAAACACTGTTACCCCCTTTTTAGAAACTGAATCTATAGCTCCAACTTCATCCTCACCATAATGAATTTTTTTTCAGTACGTTTTTCCGACAGATGTTTTTTAGTCTCAAAATAAATTTTGGGAGGAAAGTAGTGTTTTTATATGTAATAGATACAACATAAATGATAACGAATCTGCGCGAAATTATTGAGCTCATAATTTGATATCAACGTTTATAGCGAAAAAGAGTTTCTGACTATGGTGAGGTTTGAGATACTGCATAAAAACGTAACTTTAAATGAAGACATGGGTCGCTTGCTTACATATTGTGCTTTTTTCCACGTTCTGCTGCCGTGTGATTTAGAAAAAACTTTAATCCCACATCACATTTCTATTCCACATGCAATCAAAATGTTGTTGCTGCTCCTGAGAGCTAGAGTTCGGGTAAACAACACAGGACGTCAATTAAGGCAAAAGTTTGGAAAAAAAATATAGATTTTTAAATAAAGAAATAAAATAAAACATTTAATTATTTAAAGATATTTTAAAGAAAATGTCAGAGATGTGAAAAGTATTAATAACATAATTTACTGTTGCTCATATCATTCATTCATTCACATTCTTCATATATGAATAACGAAAGAAAGAGATAAATTTATAAAGCATAGAAGACAAATTTGTATAGAAGTTAATAGTCGAAATGAAATATTTGATTCTTTTTTTTAAATGCAGAACTATTAAGTTATAAAAACTGTTTTATTCGAGACAGTTTATTTAATTTCATTGAGAATCTGTGAAATCTAAATCTCAGACCATCTATCAGAAATTGGAGAAGTTTCAACTTATTCGTGACTTGGTCACTTCAGACATGCTTTGATTTTACAATTAACTAGCTTTAATTAGATATGCTCATTTTTTTAGTTAAAGCTAATTATTAAAGTTCATTTTGTTAGTTATAAGAATGACAAAACGCGTGGCTGAAAACACGAAATCTATTTTTTAAATAAGTTTTTTTATAATGAAATATTTCAATACTTAACTTAACCATTTTTTGTTTATACTTTTATCCTTCAATTTAGTTTTAATATTCTTTAGGATAACAGATTAATAACATTTCTTAGGTAAGCAATTTATATAGATAAAAACAAGTTGAAAGACCCATTGCTGTTTTTTTTTTATTTATTTTTTTTATTTTTTCGTATCTGGTGTAATGTGATGATGATTAGGTGTGTGCCGAATTGGAAATACGAAGTATATGAAAAGTTTTCTAATCGTCAAGAAATACGAATTCAAGATTTTATCGAATGAAATTTTAACTTCCTTGAGTTCCAAAAACATATTTTTCTCTTTATGTCTGTCTATTTGTTTATTTGCCTGTGTTCTCGAAAATTGCAAAACGCATTGAGCTAAACGGATGAAATTTGATTCATAGATTTAAGACCAAATTTGTAGATTTCTATCAAATTTTGAAAGAAATACATTTAGAGGAAATCTGTCTGTCTGACTGCTTGAGAACAAGTGAATTCATTAACCACAAAACATAAAGAGCTGAAGAGAACAATTTTGTTCATGTGTTTTGCATTTAAAATGTTGATTCATATCAAATTTGGAACCGAATTTGTCAGATGGTTGATCGTTTGTCGATCTGTACTTTCGAATGTGGTTAACGCAATGTTACACAAACATAATAACTTAAATAAATGAAATTTTGCATATGACCTTATGATCACAACTGTATTTCACGTCGAATTTTATTTTTAATCGGTTGGAAAAAAACTCTACCAAAATAAATATTCATGCGATAAATCAATGAAATTGTTAGATTCACTCCGTAGATATTTCGTAAATACAGGTCCCCAATGTCATGCATGGTATTCGGCGCTTTACCCAAGGTACACAATTTTACGCAAGAGGTGAGAGATAATCTTTTATTAAAGAGTAGCAAGAAAGTTTGGAGGAGACTACTCCTTCTAGTTTTTATTATATTTAATGTGTCAAACAATAAACCTGAAAAGATTATTGAATAGTTTCAAGAAAATGAAACCTTTTTTTAAGTTAAAATCAACAGAAATGACAATGCAGATGGACAAAAATATTAGTTTGTTAAAATATTTGAATAGTATTTGACAGTTTTTTAAAGGATGTGCGCTTAATGACGCAAAATAAAGTTTTATTGATAGATGCATAGGTAATTTAAATTATTAACAAACATTTAAATAATTATCACAGGTTCAGGCAGCATCAATTTCCTCTTCGTCCATCATCAGTATAACTGGGGACAAACGATCTACTCATACATTACGGCTATTTATTCCATTGTTGGTACGGTCACGTTAGCTGCTATGGTACCGACATTTAAATACTTTAAGCTAGGAGATCCTACTCTCGGACTCATTGGAACAACATCCATGATTATGAAGTTCATTTGCTTCGGATTGGCGTGGAATCCTATTCTTTTTCACTTTGGTAAGTTAAAGACTAATTTTGCCATTAGTTTAATTAATATTTGAGTAGCTTTTCTGAATATAAAAAATGATTAATGAAGTCACATGAAGTCAGGTGATTTATTTCATTATTGTCTATAAATAAAATCTTTATCTGAAAACAGATGATCTCATTTTTAACAATTTTACAATGTGTTATCAGACATATTATACGTATATAAACTTGGAAGATGAGACAGAAACATTAATTATAAATAATTTTCTATGCTTTTATGTTTCAATTAGTTTTCTCTTAAAAGCGTGTTAGTTGTGCATTACAAATTACAACTATTTTGAAATATGGAATGCAATACAATAATTTTCTCTGACAGAAAGGCTCTATTGCTAAAGATTTTTTTTATGAACTGAGACCAAGTTTATTTTGATTACATTGAAAGCAGAAATTCTCACTGTAGAGTAGATTTAGGAAAGGTCCAAGCGAATAATTAACTGGAATATGCGGAAATGACAAATTATGTAGAATTCGCCCTGCTTTGTTTCCACATGCTTTATCCATAAATGTAAATTCTAAAAAATGAGTTGTTGCCTTGATATTTAACTGTGACATAACTTGTATTTTAATCATATGTCAGCAGTTAGTCAGGGAGAGCAAAGGAACTAATTTTAAGTAGTGAGAATAGCATTCATCTATAATTTAAAATTCAATGATATAAGTACCAAAGCTAGTCCAAATGCTTTTAAATATTTCGGCAATTCAGTGTGGTTTTACGATATAATAACGTTTTTGACTTTTATTCACATAGCTTCGGACGTTGTTAAGTCTTCATCTGAATGTCATGAAGGAAAACATCATTTGGACTGTTAAGAACTTTATTCTACTTCATTGCTCAGTGGTGGAAGCCTGTTTATTACACACCGAATACACTTTATTGTATATTGAAGTATGAGCAGAGTGATGCAGAACACGGATCATTTAATTATTTTTTTTCTTTCTCATCATATTTAATTGTAAAAAGCTGCAGAAACATTTTGATCTTGTACCTGCTTGACAATTCCTGAAATTGGCTCCACGAACAATCTGTATCCCTCCATCACTACGCTATTGATTAAAACTAGCTTGCATTATTCAGGTGTCTTTTATTCTGAGTAAAAAAGGAATATTTACAATGATTTAAATATTCAGCTCATCTCTGGTCAGTCACAAGTCTTTTTTTTAAATAATCTTTAAGATTATAACGCGGTATATAATTAGGTGAATTTTAAATCTTTCTTTCTGTCATACAGTTGCAAATTTGAATAATTCATTTTATAAGATGCGATTCAAATGATTAGCTGTCCTCCATTTAGATAGTTTTAAAATTCCGTCAATATTCTTCTTTTTGTACATTTTCCACACAAAATTAATGTAATTAATTCCCCACATTTTCAAAAGTCTAGAATTTGGTTTTATTAATTTCTGTTGCAGATATCTCGAAACAAAAGAAAGCTATTTTACATTTACCTTTTTTTTGAATCAATAAAACATTATAAAATAAGTTGGTATTTTTTGTACTCTATTATTTTTATGTATTAAAAAGTTTTGGGTTCATATTGCGATTAACAGTATTTAGTTTCAATTTCTTGATTTCAAAATTTAATCAAGTAAAACATTTCTAATACAATAAAATAATTTTTTTCAATTTTTATCGTTTGTAAAATTTTGCATTTTTTTCCTTATTTCTTTTATTATATTTGTTTCAATAAAGAATTTTCAAAACAGCATTTAAAAAAATATGAATATATTCATATTTATATAAAAGCATTTAAAAATTAAATATTTTTTATTTAAATGAAGGACGTGCGATATTTCCCCTTAGAATAATACTTCTTAATATTTCTTAATTTTAATTCTTCTTAAATTTTTACATAATTTTTTACATAATTCTTCTTATTTTTTCAGTCTGACAACGGTGAATGTATTTAATCAATTAATAAAACAAAAACTTCTTAATTTTTTTTAGTTTTAAAGACATTGTTTAAAATAAATACTTTGATGAGAGAGAATTTTAATAATAATATAAGTATTTGTTAAAATGTCAAGAAAGTTATTACATACCTTTTCTTGTCTGATAGGTAATATTCTAGGTTGTGTGGGCCGCTGCTCTCTATTTGCAGCACGTTCCAGAATTTCAAAATTGGTCTCCAACGATGACTTGGGTAAGATGATTGTATGAACTGTTCATTCCCTGGTAAAGGTATAGTTTAATATATTTTCAAATATTATTAATATTTTTAAATCATACATTTTGATTCACAGCTCTGAGACATACCTCTAAGGATGGTAGAATACTGGACAAGTCCTTAAATACAATTTACTATCTTAGACACCTTCACATTCTCTTACATTGCAGAGTTGAAACACTCTATAATTTTTCGAAATATTTATTACTTCCTTTTCTATATTTTTTCACATTTTCTTATTGAGTAATTATTGATTTTATTGAATGAAATCAAAAAGTATTTTTAATTATAAAGCAAGGCTGAAATAGGATCACCTGAGCAGTTAATAGTATAATTTTGTGTACTAAATATTGCAATTTTTAATAATAGAGAAATAATTTTAATATAAAAGCAGTAAAAGTTTTTTGTAATTAATTTATTTGTAAAATATTGTGATTAGCGGTTTAAGAAATACATTTTAAAATAGAGAATAATTTTGTGAGCTGTCCAATTAAATCACTGATCTCTCAGTATAGACCACTCATTTCTTTCGGTATTGTTAAAGTAAAAGCATTTTTGATTCTCAAATTCAAAAGAGTACAGACACTATAAACTCAGGTTTTGACATTTTACAAATTATTTCATATTTTCTGCTTCTTTTGTTTCCTCACATCACATAAATGACCTTAATCTGAGCTTTCATTCTATATAGAAAATATTTGATGTCTTTAATACCACTTTATTGGTCTTTTGTATAGTTTAGCTTGCCCTTCTTCCATTTTTTGGAGGGCTAATAATGATTAAAACTTCTTCCATGACTTCTTTCTGGACTAATCCTTTAGTTAAAGATAATAAATAGTCCAATTGATTTAACAATTCAGTCTAGACAACTGCTCATGGTCCAGTCTGAGCAATATTATTAATTTTTATTTATTTATATATAATTAATTTAATAATATTTTAAAACTATTTTAACTAATTTTTTTCTAAGTAACTGTAACAAAACACGATTTATCTCTGCGGAACTAATAATATTACTTATCTTAAAACAACCTAGAGATTATTTCTATTTTGTTAAAATGTTTAAACCGATGATAATTAAAACGACGTAGATCCTCTACTGCTGTCAGGTAGTCCGTTCTCTGAAAAATGATTTTAAAAATCAAATTTTAACTTATTTCAATGTAAGACACCTCTTATAGATTAAATATTTAATATCATTGAAGTTAAATCTACTGGTCCAAATTAAATAACTGCCCAAATTCATCACTTCTTCTCCGTAAAAGTAATTTAATTTCGGCGTTCTTGTTGTTCTTGGAATCCTCATCAAATATTGGTGACATATAATGCCTCTGGGAATCAATTAAGATGCAGGTCGGAATATTACATCTATACTTATAATAAAGCTCAATGTGTGTGTGTGTGTTGGCGCTCTACAGGCCAGGTCATTTGACATACAGCTACCAAATTTGGTACATGTATATCTTAGAGGTCGGGAATGTGCACCTGGGGTTCCTTTTTTCGAATTTTTAATTAGAATTTTAATTATTAATTAAAAACTAACTTTCCCGCCAAAAAAATCTTCCCTTTTCCACACTGCCAACTTTTCCGCCAAAAAAATCTTCCATTTTCCCCAACGCCAAATGAGAAAGGCTTTAGCTTTTTTTTCTCCCAACAGTAATGAGGCTAGGGTTAAAAATTTTCGGCGGATTATTACAATCGATTCTGTTTATTTTCTTAATGTTTGATGCATTTAAAATTAAACATTGTTAATGAATCGGACTTTCAGATTCATTCTGAAGTACTTTTGAATTAAAATAAAACAGAATAAAGGAAATTAAAAATTTCTAATCGGCATAGCGTTACCCCAACTGGCGTAGAAAAAAATCACGTATTTGAGTTACGTAACTGGCGAAGAAAATTCACGCATGCGCATTCTGTTCTGATTGTTGCCATGACAACCGTTATCAATGGATGATTTAAATTATTTTTGGGTTAGTTGCATGCTTTTGTAAGTAAATTGTATTTATGTTAGTTATATATTTTTTTGTATATACTTATAGTTTAAGTACATCGTTTTTTAATTAGTTTTTTTAAAACCTGTTTTGAACCGTTTATTTTAAACGATTCGTTTTATTTTCTTAGTGTTTGATGCATTTAAATTTAAACAATGTTAATGAATCGATCTACTCATAATAAATCTAAGAAAATTTTGTTGACAAACTCTTGAGATATTACATAAATTAAAAAAGATATTCTTTAGTGCCCATAAAGTTTAAACGCTCAGTGACTCTGTTATCAGTAATCATATTATTAAAAAAAAATGCTTTGTTTCAGTAAAAAATATTATTATATTAATTGCAGATTAATCATTTACACTTTAATTTAAAATATAAATTCTACGAGAGGTAACAGAAAATTATTGAGATACATATTACTTTATGACTGAAGGCCTTTATAATATTATGAGTGAATTATATGACTACCAAAATTTGAAGTTTTAAAATATTTTGATGAAGAATCTATTAAAGTTGGAATTGCATAAAATATTTAATGGTACGACCTGAGTTTAATCCCCTGCGTGGCGAAATTTTTAAAAATCGCCAACAACGGTCTTGCGAAATGTTGAAAAGCAAAAGAGCAGATATTCAATTATAGTGCATAATAAAGATTGCCAGCTTTGGCGCGTTATCGCAGAAGGGGATTAAACTCCGGTTCAACCTATTTAATTATTAAAATTTAAATGAACATTAAGATTGGCGAACCGGCTGGTCGCCAAAGGCGGCTAGTAATTATATAAAAATGCGGACTGAAAATTGAACAAACAGCTTAGTTATAGGATCAAACTTCCTTCTTTTCTTTTTATTTTATTCTTTTTATTATTTCTTTCCTTAAAGCGTAACATTTAAATGTTTATTTATTTATCTCAATTGATATGAATTACTGTAGTAGCCCAAAAGAATACTTCCTCTCTGTTCTAGGCATTCAGGAAAAATTAAATAGCCGAGTCACCGTAACATATAACTATGGCCATTATGGCCGATGTATAATAACTCTTATTGGGATTAGCACATGCGCCAAGCCTCTCACACAAAGGTATAAACCGTCATCAGCAATGAGCTTAGGGAAAAATATCACTGCACCATACCCATGAAGGAAGTGAGAATCAACTATTATGCTGGGAGTTTCTCATCCTCATATATGAGGTCTCCCTCAACTTGCAGGATCGATTTTCACAAAAAAAATCATTATACTCTAAAGGAAAAATCAAGCATATTTTTATTTTAATTTAGAGTGTCTGAAATCATTACTCTTAACTGACATTGGAGCAGATTATATAAAACATAAAACTTGGCTATTATATTCCGCCAAAATGCAGAAACTTTTGAAATATGAAAATGATTGTATAACTTTTGACAAATGGAAGTTAAAAGATAATATACTAAATAATTTTTGTAATACTTTTCGTTTAGATAGGCCTTAATGGTTTTATTAGCTGTTGTGATAAGAAAATTATTTTTATTTTATACTTGGTATTGCTCAAGCTGAAAATGGTTTTATGTCTTTTACGAATAAAAATTAATTATTTAAATAATTGTCTAAAGTCGTCGACATGGTCGATATTTGCAAGTAAAATTTAAAATGCTTATAAAAATAGCTTATAACAAAAAAGGTTACAATTATCGCTTATCAAATCAGTTGAGATTGGTTATGTAGTATAAATACCATAAACAAAAAAAAAATCTTTAAAATGGCAGGTGACTGAGTGAAAAGCGGACGCAAGAAACATAATAGTAATTTAACATAATTTAAAAACAAAATATTAATTTTCAATGTTAAAAGTTTTATATAAATTAAAAATAATTTTGCATAAAATAAAGACGAAACAAGACAAAAAATAAACACGACTTGGCATTTAATATTTTATATGAAAATTGAACTGAGAATATCAGTTGCAACAAGCAATTTTTAGAAAAGGTCAAAATCTATTTTCTTCTTAATTTATTAAAAGTTTTCAAAATAAATTTTAATCTAACAAAAACAGTAATTTGTACTCAAATAAAAAAAAATGTCTTAAATTGTATAAAATACTTTCATTCATTAATAATGATAATAATAAAGATAAAATATTCTATTTTTATATCGCAATATAATTTTTAATTAATGAAAAAATTATTTCATTAAAATGAAATAATAAGCACGAATTCTTCTCTAAAAGTGTTCGTTTCTTATTAAAGGAGAAAAAAATTGCCCTTTTATTCAATCATTTGGTTTTCTATATCTTGCAAATTATTTATAAATTTCCTTTTATTTATGTAGCTTTAAAGATATCTTTATAATGGTAATTTTAAAAATCTTCGCCCTACTTTTACAGGCAAGGTTTTTTCTTTCATGGCAACTTTCGAAACTTTGTTTCCTCTTTTGATGGTCATTCTCATCTCTGAGATTTTTAATTCATTCCTGGATACATATGCTGCGATGCCATACCTCATACTAGCTCTCTGTCTGCTGTTACCACTTGCAGTTTTCATGTGAGTATCGGAGGATTTTACAATAGATAGGTTGTAAATTCGGACGTGATATATATTAAATAAGTCAAAAGTCAAACACTTACTCATTTATGTAGTATGGAAACTGGGACAGGGAGCTGCTGGCTCAGGTGTAGTCCCATTAAATTTCAAAATTATAAAAGCTATTCTACAATAATCTTCTTGTAATGTCAAGGGGGTAATTACTATGAGGATTTTAAAAGGTTTAAACTGAAATAATTCCGGTTTACAAACAAATATGAAGAGCACATTTTACATATTTTCTCCTGGATATATTTTTTATAGAACTTAAGGGATGAAAACAGAGTGATAAAAGGACAGAAGAAAAAAAGAGAAGATTTATTTACATTTTCTTCAATTCTCAAGATAAATCGCGAAGGAAAAAACAAAAAATAAGTCTGTGCATCAATGCATAATGTTTTAACGTATGTTAAACAAGAACTCAAATCAAGGACTGTTTCGGAATTGAAACAATTAAGAAAAAAATTGCGTTAGGTTCTGTTGGAAACGCAATTTGTTTTCGAATTTCTCTATTCCCATTCAACAAAAATCTTTCATGTATGGATTGCCATAAAGGTCTCCCATATTATTTTCTTTTAAACAAACCTACTAATAAAATATTTGTCTCAAATATTTCTAAAACAATATTTTTATTTCTGAAGTTGTGAAAATATTGATGACGGATTTTTGCTATTATTTTATATACTGGAGCATTAACAAAAATCCAATATTTTTTTATACAATAGCATTTTTGACGGTAATACTACAAGCAATTTTAAGTCTTTTTTATTGATAAGTACCATGTTTTGTTGCAATATTAAAGGATTTTACAAACCGATAAAAATATTTATTGATAAGATTCTGTTTATTTTTCAGTTGGATAATTCGTTTGTCAGCCAAGGATTCTACATATAAATATATCGAAGAGGAAGGAACGGATGCTTGAGTATGGAGCTATTAAATGGTACAACTTCAGTTATCCGGAATCCAGCTATCCAGACTAACGTGATAAAAAAGAAAGGAAGGAAGGAAGAAATCTCCAAATAAAATCTTCTGGGGTAAAAACGTGTAAAAATCGCGAATCATCTGACTTAGGGAATATTTGAAGCAGTGATATTTTAACACAGTATGTAAATATGCAAAATGTAAATAAAATTATTTTTGAAATCAATAAATTAATCTTCTGTAATCAAATTACATTTTTTTCTGAAAACCGATTTTTTTTTTCTAATTCCTCACGTAATTACATAATCGCTTATCTGGATCGTGTCTGGTATTAAATAATCCGGAGACCAGTAAATTATTTTATAATATTGGAGGATAAGCCATTTTTATAAAAAATATCTCATATTTATTCTGTTATTATTTTGTAAAATTTATTGCACGAAACATTTGCTCAATGCATTTTAAAGATGCGTTCCTTTTCTGATTTTTCAACTATTTGAAATTTTCTAAAAAATGATGAGAATGCAATAAAAATAAATTTAAAACAGTTTTGAGAAACAAGAAACGTAAAGTTTTCAAACTTTTCTTGGGATAGATTCTAATTAATCATCTCAAAATGTCATTGCATTAAGTGGACGAGTCGTTTATTTTAAGAAACAGCTTGATAGAATACTCGAAAGTAACTTGTATGGCTCACAATTAGAAGGCATTGCAGGCAGAGACAAGCAATAATAATCATAGAATCATGTTCTTGGAATAAAACTTAAAGATTGTCAAAACTCTTTAACAATCATGTAACTCCCGTTGCAAGAAAAACAAAGTCAAAAGAAATACATCAGTGCCTCTTACATTTCGTATACTATTGATGCAAAAACAAAAACACAAGATTCATTGATCAAAATTAATAATGTGACTATTTTCTCTTATCAACGCTCATCGGAACTAGGTTGTTTTCTTTTATCAATTGCTTACATTAAGTCAATTGTATACAAAGAGACATACGAGGGTTGGTTAGGAACTACCCGGATTCATGTTTTAAAACATTCTGTTTCTTATACTTTATAATTCTGTAATAATAATTACCTTTAATATATTTTTTGCTTCTTCGATCTTTGCATAACTTCTTACGCATTTTTCACTGTTGGGAGCAGTTTTTCAAGCAATTTCATGAAATCGTTTTCATCTCCTCCATCACTTTTATTTTCACTGAATTAACAGTCTTTATAGTCTAGTTCCTTGATCATAAGGAATAAAGCGAAGTCACACGGGCCGAAATCAAATGAATAGAATAGGTATCCCATGATAGGAATATCATATTTGCGCAAGAATGGTTTGAAAAGTTCTGAATTATTCTTGTTAAGAATCCGAGATTTATTTTGTCATAGATATGCCACTTTCTTTTTACTCGATCAAGTATAGTTTTAATGACTCTTGTCTAATATTATTAGTTAACTATTTGACTTTGAAATACCTGATACTCTATCACAATGGAATAGGCTGTAAGTGGCGTCTGGGTTTTAATATGTTTTTCGTCTCCTGTCTTCATCATAGATTTGTGGAGAACAATGGTGCTCGGACACGATTTTATTATTATTTTTTCCTCTTTTTATCATCTTTCATTTCAAAATATGAAATGAGATCACTAACGTTTGTTTCCAGAATGTCCCCTAAGATTGTTATTCGAACCCTCTGTATCCCCTTAACTGCCTGGTCTTTTAGCCGTTGCCCAATCAATGCGTACAATCGATCTGATGTCAAAAAAATTTGTCGAACTTGGTCGGCGAATACTTAAAGCATTCTCAAATTTCTTCTTACTTCTCTTTAAACTTTTTTAAGCTAGGAGAAAAATGTTTTATATTTATTTATTTATTATTATTTTTTAATCTTGAAGACACTTACAAGGAAAACGAGAAGAAAATTTAATATATTGGGCAAATATAAAAGGTGATGTTGTTCTCCTTTTTTTAAGTCACCTGACGGCACATATTGGGCTTTCCTCACATGAAATATCCAAACCATATTGGGGAATTGAAGCTTCCGCTTTGACTTACAATTATCGCGCACAAATCACCTTACCAATTCGAACTTCATCTTACCTTTATATTTGCCTCTATATATTTTTTAAAAATATATAAAATTTCATCTTGAAGAAGATTGTCTTTAGTTAACATTCTTGATTCTAGATTTCTTGATTTTCTCTATTCTAATCTATCTTCGGATTTTCCAAATTGTGGATCGTGAGCCATAGGTGAGGTACCAAAACTTAATAAAAAAAAATATTTAAAAAAGATTTGGAACATATATATCTGACCATAATTTGCAAGCATTTCATATAAGCTCAAAATTTTCATCAACCAATATAGTAATGATACAGTAAAATAAAAAATAAAAAAAATGACGGACAATCTGCAAACAAGCGATTATATCGAATGACAAGAAATGAAGAGAAAAACCTGTCTTTTCAACAAATAAATGGCCTTTCCTTCTTCTTCTCCTTTTTTTTTCCTACAAGAACATCAACCTTATATCGCTATCTCCGGTTTAGCTTGAAGTCAGTTTCGATGCAGTGCTTCACACTCTATCAATAAAAAGAAAAAACAACTCCTCTTTGGTATGAACATTCAATTCAGTTCAATTTCAAAATGTATTAATATCGAAGAGTTTAATTTCCATTTCTGCAAACAATTATTATATTAAATATTAATGTTTTTTATTTCATAAAAGTTCCTTTTTTACCATAAAATTTCTTACAAATGAAACATGCTATTAGATGACAATACTCATTTTCCCTTTTAAACCCCTTTCCCTTCTCTTATAATAGAATCTACCGTTATGTAAGTTATCAAAGTATCAAATGCTAGATGTTTACGTCATGTATTTTTCGTCATGATTCAGAAACCATTCAATGCTGTTCCTAACTTTCCTTCATGTTCTTTTTAATTTATTTACTGTTATATCTTCGTGTGTGTGTTGCTACATAAAACGTTTTTGATGTTAGCAATATTCGTTGCTTAAATCTCGAATACATGTACTGTTCGTCTCTAAAAAAATTAAATGCGCCGAGGATGAATTGAGTAACTAAAGATTCAGATTCGAAAAAGCTGAATTGCAATTATTGAAAATTGGGAATATCTTATCTAAAACGTACACTATGATTTTAATATTTTAGTTCAGCACTAATATTTTACTAAGAATGAAGATTTTAATTCTAATCTTCTTATAATATTTTTATTCTAAGAATAAATATTTTAATTCATACTTTCTTATGATATTTTAATATTTTTTTATCTTTGTTATTTTTATTGAGGAAATGAATGCCAAAATAAAACCGAAAAAACACGAGAATCTCACAGAAATATTCTAAATAAGTTTAACTTTAAATCGCGTTTGTATTTTTAGTTCATTTTTTTTCTCATGATATTTATTTATTGTGATCTGATTTCTTTATAATTTAGTTCTCTTTTCAATAAAAAGATATTTTATCATCTTCCTTATATTAATAACAGGTTGTTTAAAAACTTCATATTTTTATTAATTTCTATTTTTTTTTTTTCAATTTTTAATATTTTCCTAATTTATTATCTGTATAGACAAAATTAAAGAACCGTTTGTTTGTTTTTTGTGGCTTATACAATTCCAAATCCTTTAACGGTTTTAAAATAAGTCTGTATAATATTCCGTAGTAAAATACTCCTAGTAGAATTTACTGCGGTTTTGAAATGCTCCCTATGTCCTCAAAAGGAGAGGAAATGGCGACTGAAGGATTTTACGTTTTTTTCTATAACTTCTAAACAAACTATTGCAAAAAAAATAAAAAATATTTTTATACAAACGTAAAGTTTAAAACGTCTTTTTCATCCATGAATTTCATTTCAAACGGGCTGTTTTCTAATTCTTATCATTTTTTTAAGCAAACTTTATAACAATGACTTTTCCCCATTTAAATATTATGCCAATTTTCTGTCTAATTACATTGATCATCACTGGAGCACTTTTGCCAATTCTGAGGATAAGTTTTTTCTTCGGTCATTTTTATTTTTGCTTTCGTTTTGTGTCTTTTTTTATTGAATTTGATTTGATATGTTTTAAAAAGCCGACTTTTAAAATTTTTGCAGTCGTTTGAGATGTGTAATCAAATTTTGTCTCATATTTTAGTAATTTTAGAATTTTAACGCACAGTTAGCATGCCATAAATATTTTTTCTGGTTTTTAGTTTGAGTTTATTAAACAGAATTCCATTTAAAAACAAATAAAGAAACAAATATAAAATATTTTCAAAATATATGTTAATTTATAACATATCATTTCACGTTGGAATTCCCAATGCTCACATTGCATCTTGCTCAGTGAATTTGCAGGTTACCTAAATTTTGTAATAACTGGAATTCTGTTTTAGTAACAGTTAATAATGAAATCCTAACTATTACAATTAAACATTTTATTTCTTATCGAATTTATCCCAATAATGGCATTTTAATGGCCAACTCGTTTAGTTTCTCTGTCCTTCAAGCCTTGAAAAGTTTATCTTTCAAATTACAGAGAGTTTTTTTTATAACAAAACTAAACCTAAAGATATAAAAAAAAATTTTTAACTAAACTAATCATAGTGATTTAAATTTCAGGAAATTCATTTTTTTTTCCATGAAACAGCGGATTCTGCCACAAAATTATTTACAAAAATGATTCCATACTTTTAAAGGTGATATTCCTTCCATTTTATCCCTTATTCTAAAACTTAAAAATTAAAAATAGGACGTAATAACAAGAAATGTAATGATTTGCGTGATTATTACTTTGGTCCTACTAAATAAAACTGGACTAGATGACAACTCTTATTGACATTCCTGCAGTCAAAAAAGGGACATTGACTATAATCTATTCGAACAGTTTGAAATATTCAACACATAGAATAAATCTATGGAACATGCATAATCTTAATCACAAATTAATATCATCTGACATATTACTACAAAAACGGTTTTAAATAAACGCCATTAGCAAATTCTTCTTCGATTATTACAGATTTTTGCCTTACTGTATTAATTTTGATTTCCTCTCACGAGTCATAACCTTTTTTTTCTCCTGAAGGTCCCATTTAGCATATTTTTTTTTAAACAAAAAATATTTGAGCCAAAAAGTCTTTAAGTTGCTTTATCTTGATATTTTTAACCATTTAAATTAAAATTTAATCTCTTAAAAAACTACTATGAATCTAGAAATTCGATGCTTCTACCATGGCCGATTTTATACAATCAGAATCCAGATTGGGCACTCGAAAGAAAATTTAATTCATATCCAAAAGCGAACACTGAAAGTATTTTTTCATCCAGATTCTTTAAAGTAGTAATTAATTAGGTAAAAATCTCTTATAGGCTCAATATAAAAACTCTACACCTTAAAAGTATGTATGTTTTGCTTTTTTTAAGTACATATAGAACAATTAGGCTATACAATAGGCTGCGGGTATAATAGCTAATTAGAAATATTATGGAGTCGGGTCTTAAAATAAATATTTATGATACTTACTGCAAAAAAAAGAAAAGAAATATAACTATGATGAAATAATTTCTAAATTAATTTATTAATTTATAGTTAAGAACTCTAAAATTATTTATATATTTTATCGCCATTTTCAGCAGTGAAAAATTTCATTGTAGAATATCGTTTACAAATTTCCATTTTTGCAGATATGAAACAAATCATGTTAAATGAAAGCGTTTAAAAGTAAAAAATAATTTTAGTATAACTGGTTAAATAATTATAAATTCAAAAAATCTCATTTAGGACATCTTTAAGAAAAAAGAAATTTAAAATTAGGTTAAATAAGATGAATAAAACTAACGTTAAAAGAAAACGATATTTTTAAAAAAATTAGAAAAGCTTAAGAACTAATAAAACTTTAATGGAATTAAAGTTCTAACGAAAGAATGAAAACATATTACCCCGAAAGATAAAAAGCAAAAACTAAAATATTTTTCGAAAAACAAGTGGATTCCATATCTGAAATAACTTTGTGTTTGCCACTTTGCGTTTGTGAAGGTTGAACAAATAGATTCTTTTCAGATGAGTTAAATAAAGATGCATTAATATACACATAATGATGTTTAGGAGGAAAATTACGATAAACTAATTCTATTGTAAATAGTGGATTAGATTATGGTTGGAATTATAACTCCTTTACCTTGAATATAATATTAAGTGCAATCATGCTGCTGATTTATTTAAAATAGTAACTTTTTTTTGTATGTGCAATTAGAAAATGTTTAGTGCTTCTATGTAAAATTTCTGTTTTGAATATTATAACTAAAATTAGAAAAGATATGCAAAAGTCATCTGGCCGAAAAGTAAATATCGTACAATAATTAAAAGCTTACGTATTTTAATTTTATTTTTATTTTTAAATACATTTTAATGCACTTTTTAAAACTGCTTGGATTTTTTTTGTCACCTGTATGAAATATTTATGACTCATTTCTTTTTTTAGCATTTTTTTTCTATGCTTCCAGTTTAAACACCATTGTCTTTTTAATATCTGTGTTTCAGCTTGAATTCATTAGTTATGACTACAAGAAATATAGCAGACACGAGGCTTCTAAAATTATAGGATTAAGTCTGACTAATATGATATTTCAAACAACTCGAAATTGAAACTAAAGATCAAGAACAATACAAGGAATTTAATTGACATGCATTACTACTAATTTCTTTGACAAATAAGCAGATACCTAAAAATGGATAATTCTCAATATTTGGCTATAGGTATGTATTTATGAATGCCTACGGGTACTGATTATCAAAATTGAACAATAAATTTGGGATTTACTTCTACACATTTCTTATAGCCTGTATAATGTGTTATGCAAAATTGCAATAGTTGAAATCCGCATCAGATTATTCATTTTTGCAAAAAATCAAAAGCTGGGATTTTTTTGTATTTAAGAATTTTAAAAATTAAAAATAATATGAAAGCACAAATTTCTCTAATCAAGTTGCAATAAAATATTTCTGGTGATTAGTCAATTTTGAATTCGAACAAATTATGGAGATCTCTGTTCAGTAAAATAGAAAAGACATCAAAAAGATGTAAAAGGTAGGATGTTAAATAAAGTAAAATATGTTGATTTACTAGAAAATAAAATTGTAGATTGCTATAACAGGAAAGAACTTTACCAAGCAGCAAGAAAACAATAACATGCACTTTGAAATGTTTCCTTTGAATTCTGTAACATCCTTTTTTTTTTATTTCGAGGGAAAAGATCTCATAAACAATTTAGATGTTTGCAAACAATAAAACCTTTATGTTGCTTGTTTTATGTCCTTGTGCTTAATGTTTTTTACAAATAGATTTTATTTCAGAAAAACAGAAAATTATGGAAAGGAAATAGGGCATTCCTTTTTAAATATTCTCTTACTTAGAACAAGACATTAAAAAAATTTATTACTAATTAAATACTTAAAGCAATGTTTACTTTTTAAGATAACGTTACTCATAGGTTTTACATTCATTTGAATTTGAAACATAATTTTTCTTCCAGTAAAATTTCAGTAATATGACTAAAGTATTACAATTAAGTTTGGAGAAAATTTCCAAATGCCAAATAATAATTTTTTTTAATATGCGGCAACCATTCATATATTAAATGCTTTTAGGATTCTCAATATTGGTATTATTCTTTATGCATAATAATTTTATATTAAGCTTGACATAATATATTTAATATTTATACTGATCGAAGATACGATTTCAAAGCGATATAAATTAAGAAAATTGATCGGAAGGATCTGATATTGAAATAATTATCTGAAAGAGCACCATCTAGTTAATAAGCGTACTTGTCTTTTGAATATTATAATATAACTATACCATAATGAAAAGTAAGAATTCTTATCTTGCATTTCAAAATGTCTGGCTTTTTTTATTTCAATTCTTTTGACTGAATTCAAATTCCATCAATTGAGGATTCAATTTTTTAAATTTTCTTATGTTTTTCATGCTTTTGGAGAATTAATTAAATTATTGCTTTTAGAACGTTAAATCTACTTTAGGCAAATAATGTTCGAATGGGCAAGTCTATATAAATTTCAGATAGGAAATAATGTATTACTGATATAATTTTCTTTGAAATAATATAATAAAATAAATTTTACCTAAAGTCTACTTTTTGACGAAAAAATCTCACTATTTCTATTGAGGTAAGAATATTTATTTTTATATAAATCTCACATAACGTTATTATTGACTACTGACAAACATTTCCAATGCAAGAATTTTCATTTAGTTGCATACCTCATATATAGACCGTAAATCCCAGTCAGTGACAAAAATTAAGAAAATATCATTATTATTCATATAGTTATATATAAAATTTCTCTAAAGTTTAAATCACTGTAATTGGCTTATGCAAAAATCCCGAATGCAAGAATAGAGTGTAAATTCAAAGACTTTTGAAATGAAATTATTGTGAAATGTAATCCACTTTAAATAAATTAAGTTAGGTACTTAATGGATGTTTGAAGAATTTGAAATTTGAAATTCCAAAATTGACATTTTTTAGAATTTTGATTTTCTAAAGTCAATAGTTTTTAGAATTTTGTTCCTTCTTTTCAAAAATAAACGCAGTGAATTATGTACGCAATTAAATATAATTATCGTGAAGCTTTGATGGACTTCTTAAAAATGCTTTTACTTCTTTAGGTTCATCGTCCAATTAAAATTAATTATATTTAGGAAGTTAACTGAAAGCATTAGTGCTGTTAAAAGGGAATAGTTTGTCTAATATCTAGTCGCTTTATAACAACTGAACTCATGATAATTCAGCAAATCAACAGTATTTGCTTGAACATTTTTGTCCGAATTCCGAAAATCTTAAGTAAATTATCTAAAGATCACAATCAAACTATCAATTCTAGAAATTCATCTGTAATTTCCTGATTTTAACATACAAATATTACACGATATCCAGATTCTTGAATTTAGCCATTTTGGAGATCTCAACAAGTTGTCATTTCCTCATAATCATCAACAATTTTTACTTTTGATAAAAAAGTACTACACTTTCAAATAAACTGTAACTGAAAGTTATCTTAAAATTGCACTGAGACAATGAAATTAGTTATCAATATTTGTAATGTTTTTAATCCTCGAAATGAAGTTTTCTCATGATAGTATGTTATCCTATCTGATTATAAAGATACATATCTGAATGCCATTATGCAATGCATTTATCAGAATTTCTATTATTTTAAGACATTCAATAATCACAAATTGAGTAAATACTTAATAAAAAAGGGCTGTATTATTTCAAGGTGTTTGCATGGTCTAAAATTTTCATAGTAACTACTTTCTGTGAAGCATTATCTATAGAAAAGCGTACAGGTAAAATATTTATGTTTTATTAACTATATTTTAAAAAAATCAAAAAAATTTAATAAACAAAATCAAATTATGTTATAAGTATGAAAAGTCACAAGATATTTTATACGCATATCAACACACATGTATAATACAATAGCGTACAATATAGTACAACATGTATAATGCATAGCACAATAAATAGTTCATAAACCTTTAGGTGAAAAAAATGCTTTGAATAAAGTAAAGAATGAAGTTTTATGTTATTTGAGTCAATAAATGTATTCTGAAAAAATTTGGAAACTCTTAATTTTTAGTAAATTGATATTGACACATTTAACATTTCATATAAAAAAGTCACAATCTTTTGCGACAATTGTTGACCCATTTATGAAGATTTTAAATTTTAATATTTTAGACAAATAAGCAGCTGGCTGAAGAAAGTGACAACCATTGATTACAATGAATATTTCTATAGCTTCCCGTTTTATGACTTTTCCTGTTGATTACATATTTTTGTTTTAACAAATTAATTTCTACTTTTTTGAATATTAATAAAAAAAGCAATTTATATATATATTTTTAAAAATTTTAACGATGTCTTCAGAAGTAAAAGAAATTGAACTGCTAATTACTTGATACAGCATCAAAATTAATAAGGGAATGTATAATCCCGAATTTTATTTAAAACTAAATTTTAAAAAATTTATTAAAATGCTAAGAAAAATTAAATGAAAATCAAATGGTATCATTTAAAAAATAGTTAACAAAATTTAGAAAAGATATATATAGCGTTTTTATGTGTTCATTACCTCTGCATTTTAAAATTATACCTCTCTCTCTAGAACCACCTCTCTTAAAAATCATAATTCGTTCCAGATTCTTACTTTTAATGCGAAAAACTTAATAAACGAAACAATTTTCTCCATGGGAATACATGTAAAATAAGACAACGCCTACCAATTTGAAAAAAAAAATCATAATAATGTAATTTATTATTTACTAGCCGCCTTTGGCGACCAGCCGGTTTGCCAATCTTAATGTTTGTTAAAATTTTAATAATTAAATATTTTATGCAATTCCTACTTTAATAGCTTCTTCATCAAAATATTTTAAAAATTCAAATTTTGATTGTCATATAATTCATTCATAATATTATAAAGGCCTTCAGCCACAACATAATATGTATCTCTCTAATTTTCTGTAAGCACCCGTAGAATTTATGCTTTAAATTAAAGTGGAAAGAATTAATCTTCAATTAATATAATAATATTTTTTACTGAAACAAGGCATTTTTTTTATAATCTGATTACTAAAAATAGAGTCACTCAGCGTTTAAACTTTATGGGCACTAAAGAATATCTTTTTTAATTTATTTAATATCTCAAGAGTTTGTCAAAAAAATTTTCTTAGATTCATTATGAGCAGATCGATTCATTAACAATGTTTAATTTTAAATGCATCAAACACTAAGTTAATAAAACGAATTGTTTAAAATCAACGGTTGAAAACAGGTTTTAAAAAAACTACTTAAAAAACGATGTACTTAAAACTATAAGCATATACAAAAAATATATAACTAACATAAATGCATATTAATTACAAAAGCATACAACGAACCTAAAAATAATTTAAATCCAGTCAGCATCCGTTGATAACAATTGTCAACACAATGCGGAATTCAGAACACAATGCGCATGCGTGAATTTTCTTCGCCAGTTACGTAACGCAAATACGTGATTTTTTCTACGCCAGTTGGGGTAACGCTATGCGGATTAGAAATTTTTAATTTCCCTTATTCTGTTTTATTTTAATTCAAAAGTACTTCAGAATGAATCGGAAAGATGGATTAATTAACAATGTTTAATTTTAAATGCATCAAGCATTAAGAAAATAGAAAGAATCGTTTGAAATAATCCACCGAAAAATGTTAACCCTAGCCTCATTACTGTTGGGAGAAAAAAAAAACTGAAGCCTTACTTATTTGGTGGTGGGGAAAATGGAAGATTTCTTTGGCGAGAAAGTTAGTTTTTAATTAATAATTAAAATTCTAATTAAAAATTCGAAAAAAGGAACCCCAGGTGCACATTCCCAACCTCCAAGGTATACATGTACCAAATTTGGTAGCTATAGGTCAAATGGTCTGGCCTGTAGAGCGCCAACACACACACACACATTGAGCTTTATTATAAGTATAGATAACGCGTTTTTTTACTTACAAAAATGTTGCCTAAAGACATTTGTCATTGGCTACATTTCAAAATCTGGCGAATAAGACACGGCTAAAATGAGACATGTTAAATAAATTTGTACCGCACACACTATTTTATATGCGCGATGTTTCTCAACATACTATGCAATAATTTCTTACCCTTTAACATCTCACTTATTTCACTGGAAGAATTTTGCTCTATTTAGTCTATTATGCCTTTCTCCATTAGCAAAATCTTCTCCGCAGCTTTTTGCTGTGGTACATACTCTCACAGACATGAACAATTCGGTAGTTTTTGCAATATTCTTCGACTGACTCATCGAAGTCGTTACTGATCACCTCTAGCAATAAATTCTCAGCTAAATAAATTTTTAAAAAAATCCTCTCCAATTAAGGTTACATAGGCACTTGCTGAAATCCCTCGAAGTTGTGTTCGGCAACGCTAACCAGCCAAAATTCCTTTCATGTTGATGTAAGAGATTTCTTGAAACTCAACACAGACTGATACAGACCAGCATGTGTCGTCACGGTGTCTCATCTCCACTTGTTCGGCGAAGCATCGTTTGTTAAGCGAGGCTTGATTGTAATGTTAAAATCTTTATAATTCCGTTTATTTTTTAATTGATTAAAACTTTAGTTAAAATTTTGGAAAAATCCGTCCACTGTCATAATTTTTCAAATATACCCGTGACAAGTTTCGTAATAATAGGTTTAACTGTCAGTCTTGTAAAGATACAGATCTGCATATTTTTCCATTATAAAAAAAGACAGCATGTTTCGACATTCAGTGATAAGATCAATAAACAAATGTCCCGCCTAAAAAATGTTCAAAAAGAGAACCGCATGTTTAATCTTGATTAACTTTCAGAAAACTGCTTATCATACTTTAATGATACTGTCACGTATTATTAAAGAATTCTATCATCAAACATTATTGTCATAATTAATTATCATAATTATTATCAAGATGTAATTAAACATGTTAACTCAAATATTCAATATTTTTGGGGCAGTTTTTAAAATCTAAGTATGAATTTTTAGTGAATCGTCTTTTTTTATAATTAGCAGTAATGGCACATGGTAATTAATTAATAATTATATTTAAAAAAAATATTTTGCAATTTTTGAAAGACCCGTTTTCTTCTATGTATACAACATGATTCAAACTTTTTATGTTTGCCCTTTTATAAAGTAGTTTTAGAAATCTTATGAATATCATTTTATTCTCCTTTCATAGGTTTAGATCTTGTAACATAATATTATCGTTACAGTTGACTCTCTAAAGCATTTTAAGTAAGTAACACAGTATTACTCTGCATTTATGTTCCACCATTTATACAATTTTTTTATTAATTCCTTTCGTTTTACATTACTATCTCTCTGGTCCCTTGAAAATTGTAAAAGAATGGATTTACTGTAAATAAAAGTTCTTTTTTCAATTAGAAAAAAAAAACTTTCTTATTAATAACAAGAAGGTACTTAACAGAAATTTTATTGCTTTTACAAGGTTTGTATTTTATTTTTCTCCTGTATTGCAATTACAAAAAGGAAATAAGGGGAAAATTATAAGGCATCATATATACCGCTTAATTGAGCATTTGGTGAACATGAGCGGTCAGATTACCACAGTTAATAAACAGCATGGAGTTATCTTCCCGAAAATTTCTCGCATATTCGTCAATAAAGGTCAAAATACGAAATCGCGGGCCTTGGTAAGACCACGAATGATTTGTATTACATTGGCGAACAATAATAATGGATTATATATCTTTGACACGAAACCAGCATTTTTTCTTAATCTATCGAATAAATATGCATTTTGGACGTGTTTTTCCGGCCGATTGAAAACAAAATTTGACACGTGTAGTCATAAGATCAATACTTAATTTTACTAATTTAACTCATGATGTTTATGAGTTACTGCATTTGCCAGCATGTGAAGGTACAGACCGACAGATAGTCAACCTTGTGACAGATTCAGTTCATATACCAAATTCCATTCTCTAGCTAAAAGCGTTTTGAGCTCACAGAGAGGCATGGAGGCCTGAAAAGGGGAGATTCGTCAAAATTTCGCATAATTTGAATTGTTTGATGATTATAATGTTTTGTCTATACCACATCTACGAGAAAGTAAAAATAATAAGGGAAATTTGAATTATACAGAAGGGATCTCATTAGGAATCTTAAGGTATGATACTCTACCATAAGTGTTTTGGCATCGGTAATGGAGGCTTTAACCTCTTATTATATTATCTGTATGTAAAAATATAAGAATGTCTTACAAATTATTTATACAGAACTCACTCTTGCGATTTTATTTATTAAAATGATCAAAAGCTAGTCAATTGCAAATTATTCTTTGAATTCTCCGCAATAAAAGGAGTGTGAAGCAAATTTTGAATTAAATATGTAAACAAATACGTGGCAAATGTCTCAGCTTTAAGTATGAATTTCTATGAAACTAATGCTTATTTTTTTACTTACTGTTAATTTAACAATAATAGTGCTTTAACATATATACTGATTTCTGAAATAAAATTCATCTTTCAGATGCCAAAGACAAAATGGAATGTAAAAGAATTTAGTAACTCATGTATGAAAGAAAAAATATATGTCCCTAAATAAATTTTAAAAAATATAATACGTCTCAAAAACAAATAAATAAATAAGAAGGATTTCTTGAAAAAAATAATATAAGATTTGCCACAACCGTGACACAGATGGGCTGTCTGTGTACTACTGAGGGATTAATTATGTAAAATTTCTAAATCCTTCACAAGAGCTCTTTATAATTCCCGAATATTTGTGAGGATAACAAATTACCAACTAAGCGAATATAAAGTATGTTTCCATTATGTTATAGACTGAAGTAATGGAAAGTCAAAAAATAATTCTTTCTTGAGACGAACCAATAGTTTAGAATGCTATAAAAAAGCAAAAGCTACAAAATTTGGCCAATAACTTAGCTCAATATGGCTTGCAAATAATACAATTAAAGCAAATTTAATTCGAATCGTTCGTGTTATAGATAACATTAAGAATTTAGGAAAGTCATAGAATTTGTGGTATTGTATCTAACTATATCGCTGAGGCATCAGAAATAGATTCACAATGAAGCATAGATTTAATCAGTACATCAATTAAAAGAAATACTGGCAATAGACCTTTAACCCTATTATGTCAGATTCTGTTCATTTTTAGAAACTGTAAAATTACGTATGCGTTTCCAAATAATATTTGTATCTTAAAAATCGGTGATTATTTTAATTTAATCCAATTTTCCTTCTCATGAATTTACATCATAAATTATATTTTGATTGAAAAAATTCTCCTATTGTTGAACTCCAAACATCTGGATCGCTTTTAGAAAATGAGAGAGAGAGGAGAAGAAGAAAAGGAAAGAAAAGCGTTCTATCTGAAAACAAGTAAAGACAGCATAACAACTGGTGTTGACTTAAATGTAAAAGCAAGAATACTTTAATGCAGAATGCAAGAATTCAAAATGTAAACAATATTGTTTTTGTAATAATCCTACTACTATATTTTGTAAAAATTTCAATTTTTTTTCTGACTTTTAACTTTTATTTCGTCAATTATCTAATTATCTGGATGTTTCATTATATGGAGTGGGTTTGGACGCTTTTAATTAAAAAAATACGGTTAAATAATGTTTATGAAATGCATAAATCTCTATAAAATATGATAGTATTTTTTTTTAAATAATTGTTATATAAATTACATAAAAAGGTGGATTTAACAAACTGTATGTAAAAGATGAAAGAATTAGGATTTTTATTTCTTTTCTCTTCAAGACCTTCAAAGAGTAATGTGACCTGAAATAACGTGCTCGGCATTTTTCATTTCTTAAACAAAAATCAAGCAGATAAATTATGATATACAACAAATCTTTAACAAACGAAGCATAATCATTACATATATATATATATAACTACGCTTCATTTGTTTTTTTGTAAAATGTTTCATAATTTGTCTGGTTGTTTCTTGTTTAAGAAATGAAAAATGCCGAGCACGATATTTCAGATCACATTAGAAATATTTTTATGATCATCGTAAAACTTCATGTTCTGCCGAATCATTCCGAGATAACATGGCGAACAGAACACCTTTACTCAGCCGTTTCGTCAGAAAATTCGTTTTACTGTCGTTATCTGCTTGTTATCATTCTGCTGTGAGTCTTTTTGTGGTCACCAGTGCTATTTTTAGTAGACACTGCTCCAGCGACCCGCTCACCGCTAGTTCCATAAAGGAAAATTTCAAATTACTTAATCAAAAATCTAATTTGTATTCTTGTCCCATGTTCATTAACATTCTTGTCATGAGATATTCAATCTGCAGATCACTAAAGGAATTACTTTCGACAGAAGTAAGTTATTTTAAATGTGTTTGTAGATATTACTTTTGAAAAAAAAAATTTTTTTTGTCTGATATTTTAATAATTGGATTTCCTTTCCTTTGTTTGAAATTGAAATTTATATTCTATCTTATTGTGTCTAAATGTTATGCAGCTGCTTAAGGTTTTCAAAGACACTATATTTCACAGATGTCTTGAACTGAATAGTAAATTAAATGATTATAAACTAACCACTTGAAAATTATGGATATAATGATAATTTTCAGATAAGGCTCAGAAAAACGAAAATCTTCAATTAATTTCAATTTAATTTATACAACTGTAAAGGTTTTGCTTTATAATATGCGACAACTTTTATAATAGAGAGTGATGCTTAATTCGAAAATGAGAAATTCTACTCAATCACCCAAAAATTCGATTTAAGACACATTGTGTCTAAAAAAGGGATACATCAAGAAAAAAAATGATAACTTTAAGTGCATTCTTTAATTTTAAATATTTGAAAGTTTTAATGAATAAATAAGTAAATAATATACTATTTTACAAAGTAAAATAATTGCGGATTTTAAAAATAATACTTTAATGTGTAAATAAGTAATTACAATAAATTAACAATGAACATTTTGAATGCACTGATTATAAACTTCAAGATAAACAATACAATTGACATTTATCTTGTTCAAGGATTTTATTATAAACAGTGAGAAATTTTTTACCGATGCATTGATTGAATATATTACCATATAAAATCAAGTAGACAGAAGGCATGAATATTAAATTAATGAAATCCTTATTAATTTCTTTAAAAATTTTCTCTTATCTTCTAATTAACCAAAATAAACTCGAAACTTATAGGAGGATATTTATCATCATTTTAATAAGAAATCCTACGACAGAGGAAAAATTTGAGTTATCGAGAAGTTCAGTTTCAAAACATTCGAATTAGGAAATATCCACAATACTTATGTTATATAAATTCAAAACTGCGTAGTTGGAATCTTTTTATATTTTAAACACACAATTTTTTAAAATGTTTAATTCATTTCTAATTGAAATAAATTTTTCAGAAAATTCTCAGCTATTTGCACTAGGTGAATTTCATTGAATGTGGGAAAATAATCGTCAAAAGCAAAAATTTTTTTAAGTTTTATACATCTAAACACTGTCTCGTTTGCATTCGTTTTCCCATGGCAGATGAAAGTCAAAATATTTTAATACAGTTGATTTTTACACAAGAAATTACATGTTTTAGCTTATAATTTTTACCCTATTTACTTATAAAATATATATAAGTTTGAAAAAAGTGCACTGAAAGCAACCACTTATTCATTAAGAATGAATTCTCTCGCTAGAGATTTCCCCGAAGTTATAAGTGAAAAAATCTGCTCTATTTATTTGATAGCTAAAAATACAAGCTGCATTATGTCACGGAAATTATATATATTTTTTCAGCTGTTGAAAAGAAGTATTCAAAATATTTTCCATAACCCCCATAATTTCAATAGTTTAAAAGCCATAATTCGTAATAAAAAACATTTTTATTTTTAATTATTATTTCTATATAATTTAATTAGTCGAATAATTTAATTGCAGTTACAGTGAACTAACAAATTTATTAAAAATTTTTAAGAAAATAATATATGCCATAAACGGATTAAATTACATTTCAAGTGATATAACATTATTTTTAATAAAGAAAAATATAAGATTTTTCAGAAATCAAATTTTTATTAATAAATATAATGAAGTAATAAATAGACATTTCAATAAGCTTATGCGAACTAAATTCCTTTTGATTGCAATGCTAACATACTTTTCAAAAATGTGAGAAATGCTTCATAAGTTTAGAAAATACATTAAGATTATTTGGCGTTTATGACGAGAAGATTATTAATTGAGCATTCTGCACTGAAAAAGCCTATAGTTATGATGTCATGTTGGCACGTGAATCAATCTCATGCACGTGAATCAATTCTTAGAATTTTGAAGGGGGAAATAGGGCTCTTATTTTAAGATTACAAATCAATTTTCACGTGACAATTGCCGTTGACTCTCTTGACACTGATAATTTATACATCAAAAGCTTTAGGAGAGAAGGAGAGGAGGGGCATCTTGGGAGTGTTCAAGTGTCACTTGAAATTTGCACGTTTCTGTTGCATCAACCAACTTCACGACAATTTTTATCATGGTAATAGATATTCTCAAGAATAAAAGACAAAAATAAAACAATAGTCTATTTATTGACCAATTTCGTCACGTGAATGCCGTTTCTTAAGTGTACCTTAAGACATACGTAAGTGTAGTGTCTTCTTAATTCAAAAGACATTTCTTTAAGTAGGCAGTTTATTCGAGTGTGTAGCATGCTATAGTTGTTATTGGAGTATTTTATAAAACATCATTTTTTGTGGATGGTATGCTTCAAAATGGTGTGTTTGTTTTAGGTAAGTAGCTTTTGGTAAAAATCATTTTGAAGAATCATAATCCATTTTTTTATGTTATTTATAATAAAATTTAACTGTAACTATTATATAGTTGCATAATAATTGTAATATCTTAAGTAATTCTAACTATTATATTTAATTGTAATTTTGTAATCTAAAATTATTTAATTTATTGATATAATAAATTTTCGAGAAAAATAAGATTTAAATTGTTTGAAGAATTCGCACCGTCAGGAAATAAATTCACTGATAAGTTTATACAATACTTGTGAAAATTACTTAAACTTTAAGTGAAAGCAAATTAATATTATAAATATAAATATAAAGTAGACTTTAATATAAAATAAAAGTTTAATAAATAAATAACATTTTAAAATAAATTAAAAGATATAATATATTTTAGAATGTGAATTTGCTCACAGTTTTATTTCCAGATTGATTAGAAAATCATTTAATGCTAGTTGTTAGATAATTAACAAGATAATTAAAAGCTTTAGATTTAGCATTCATAATTTGATAAGAATGGGCATAATTATCTTTCGTTTTACTTTTAGGTTAAAAAAATGCCTTTTCGGACCTAAGCATTATCTTGAAGAAGTAATTTAGAATGCACTGCCGATAAACCATCAAAAATTCTTGCCACCATGTCTCCAGAAGGGACGCAAACTGTCTCCACCAATGATTACCTATATCAGGGGGAAACTGATGATCCTCCCGCACCTCTTCATATCGAAAATAAAGTTCCTGAAGATAGCATCAAAGAAACGTCTAAAAATATATTTAAATCATGTTTACTTTGTTTTGGAAGAACTTTCGACAGACTCAAACTCGAAATAGTAGCTTTCTTATTCACATTTTCTTATGTATTGACACGGATATCATCCACATCGATGATTCTGAATAAAGTGTGCTTGGCTCACTACAACTATCCCCCTGAAATATGTTATAATTTAGAAAACCATACTGAAATAAAAGTTTCCGTCGAAAGGATGGCTACCAACTATCAGCTTGGCCACACTCTTATCCAAACAGCTCCAGCAGCTTTGCTCTCGTGTTTTGTTGGACCATGGAGTGACCATTATGGCAGAAAGTTACCAGTGGTCATTGCCATTTTAGGTATGACTGTAGATACACTTGGTTCAGCAGTTTGTGCATATTTTCTGGACTCAAGAGTGGAGTATTATTACATCCCTGCAGCTTTCACGGGTTGTTTTGGAGGGGTCGTGACACTGCTGGCCGTGGTATACAGTTATGCTTCAGATTTGACACCTTTACGAGAGAGGACGATGAAATATGCTTATATAGAAATGGCAACAGGTATTTCTCAGCCTTTGGGTGTAGCAGCTGGCGGGTGGATTTACAACTTTTTTGGATATCCTGCAGTGTTTCTACTATCTACAGGTGGGCTTTTTGCCAGTCTCATATGGGTGGCTTTTCTATTACCAGAGACTCGCGGTCTGGATAACAAAGACACAATGAGCATCAAATTGAAGAAATTGTTTACATGCAAAACTTTTAGAGAAAGCTTCATCGCAACTGCGAAGCAGCGACCACATAAAGGTCGGAAGCAGATAATATTGTTGATAATATCCATGTGCTTCATTGTTATTGCAACCAATTGTACGTATGCTTTAAAATTCTTTGAAATATCATGAATGTATTATTAATTTAATATGATATTTAGTAAAATATTAAATTGGGTCATCATAGCTAAAGAAACATTCGAAAATCAGATTAAATTGAATTTTAAATGAGATAAAAAAAATTAAATTCTTTTAAAAATTTGACATTTCTTTTCATTCATGAAGTTCTAATTTATAAGATCAAACGTAAAATATAGTGAGCTTTACCGAATATTTCTAGTTTCAAGGCAAAATAAATATACAAAATAGGAAAATTGATTTTTATGTGAATTCAAAGGAAGGTTAATGTTCCGTATCTTGGGGGGGGAGGGGGTACTTATTTTCACTTGATGATTTTGAGATTATTAAACTAAATTTCATTTTTGCAAAAAAAAGGAATCGATATTAAAATAATTTAATTTCTGATATATAACGTTTAATAGCATTATGTAATGTAATGGTAATTTGGCTGTGAAATATGTCATAAGAACCGTTAAAACATTAATTTCTCTTTACTTTGAATACGTATTTTTCAAGCTAAGAATTACTTGCACCACTTTTATCTTGCAAATTTCTTATAGATATTGATAAACAACAAACAGGCAATATATTCCTTTTTTATATTATAACTACAGAATATTCTTTATTATCTAATGACGAGCTCGCGTTACTCATTCTTATATTCATAAACGTATTTACATGCGTTGTCAAAATTTCACATTTATTGAAATAGTCAGGATAATTCTTCGTTTTAGTGCTTTTATCTTCAGCGGCTTCTTAACTTCTAAAAGAGATCTGTATTTCTTTTTTTTCCTCTAAATTTAAGCTTATAACACATAACTGAAATATAAAATATATTTCTAGCTACCAGCGACATAAATTTTCTTTATGTCCACCATCAATTCAACTGGGGCAATACTGAATATTCAACGATCACCGCTGCTTATTCTGTCTGTGCTGTATTCCTGTTAATAATTGTTGTTCCGATTTTCAAGTATTTCAAATCTGGAGATCCAACTCTGGGATTAGTTGGTACGACATCCACAATTTTAAAGTTTCTTGGGATTGGTGTAGCATGGAAGACTGCTGTTTTCCACATTGGTAAGTGAAATGATTTTATTTCAATTTGCATTAAAAGCGGATGTATTTCTGCCTGAATGCATGTTTGTTGGTGATATATAGGACTGACTATTTGACTTAAAGGCTATTAAATTTGGCATAGACATACTTTTAACGGTGAAAATGTGCACACCAGGAAGAAGTTTTCGAAATTTTGATTAAAAATTTAACTAATTAAAAATTAAAAAATTATGCGTGTTTTTCATATATGACTTCTGAAATGCTATCACATTACAATTTTTACTTAATTCGTTTGCATACGTAGAGGCATGCTGGTAAGATCCCGGTTTCGAGATGGGTGAGTTCCAAACTTGAAACCCGATTCCATCTTAGAAACGCCGTGCAAGTGGATTTGGTGTTCGTTAAGTCTTACAGAGTCAAAGGTTCTCTCGCGATTGCGGTTAAAAGCTTGATGAATAGTATTCCAAATCCGACCTCATCTTCAAATCTCCCATTTCTTTCTTTGAAACGAAAAATTAGTGAATTTGCTTTGAGTTAACTTCTTAATTATAGCAGCAGTTTAGTTGTCATGCAATTTTTCTCCTTACATTGATGTTCTAAAAATAAATTTATACAATGTTTGCAAATGTTGCATCGTCTGTTTTCCATTCTCTGTTGAAAGCTAAGAAATGAAGTTTCTTTTGTGTGTGTGTGTGTGTGTGTGTGTGTGTGTGTGTGTGTGTGTGTGTGTGTGTGTGTGTGTGTGTGTGTGTGCTTAGAAATGTCTTTATGAAGCGTTACTCTCTTATTTTATTTCATTAGATTATTTGTGAAATCTACCATCAAAACTTTATAATATGCTAAAACATAATATTTGGCTATTTTTTAATTTCTTATTGGCTTTTTTGAACACTTAGCAATCATTTGGCAATTTATCACACGCTCTCATATAAGAAATTCTAATTTTGGAATCAACTGCCGTTTTGTATGAGAAATATGAAAATGATATTACAATCTGTGAAAAACTGTTATTAAATTTTAAATAAGAGGACAGATCTTTTTTATGCCTCTATGACAATATACGACTTAATTTCGACAAGATGGCTCAAGTTCTCGATAAATAGGATAGGTGTAAGACTATTAAAATAAAGATTACTTAAATATTTATTATCATTCGATGTTTAAAAAAGGCTTTGTTGAGAGAACCTAATAGGCAAGTTATATGTAAGAAATATGATAGAAATTAAACATAATCAACAAATTGTCAGCTTACTGCGGAAACACTATATATACATTTCAAATAAGTAATAATGGCAACGAACCATCTCTTAGTCATTGTACCGTTTTTACTAACCATTATTTCATGGGAAAAAAATCACCATCACTAAATATAAGTTATGAATGGGGGACAACCCCACATCACCCTCCATTTAAGTAGAAACCTCAGAAACACTAATACACCGTGCACAAAAGAAAACTTCGACAGAATTTATCAAATCCAATAAGCATACCGTCTTAGCCAATCTTTGTTTTATATGAAAACGCATCTCCCCTAGATACGTCATCAAATGTGTGTGCCTTTCACCGTATTTCATTTTTGAGAAGTATCACAAATTTAACTCAGTCCCCTAACATCAACAATGTGAGCAGTTTTTCCATTTTTTTTTTTCGCTTTTTTGAAGCATTTTAAAACAAGCGGAATTTTTCGCTTTTTCATCCAGAATGTTCTTTGTAGTTCTAATTGATTTTATAAACATTTTCGCAAATGATTAAATTCAAATCAAAGGAATTTATATTTAAAACATGAATTTCTGTTTCCATCTTTGTGCAGCATGTAAGAATGACTCCATTTTTACATAACCGAAGTAAAATAATAAAGTTTTATTTAATTATGGGAATTATATTTTCTAAAATAATTTAATAGCATAAGAGGGTGGAAGTCAGGAATTAAATTAGTACAAATAACAAAAAGAGAAGATGTTTTTTGAAATATTTTTTAATTTCTTTAGATATTTTAAGAATAACTGAATTCTCATTCTTAGAAAATGATCTACTTGAAATTTTAAAAAACTGATCAAACTCAATTAATTTATGTCCATACAAAATTTTAATTTCTATACTTGTATGACCTTCGTTAGAAATTTATAATTACATTATAACTACAATTGAGATATTACCATCTATCAGACCTAAAAAAATTGCTTTATTCTTCTGCTATCGAAATCAAGCTTTCAATTCATTATTTTAAACCAATCAATACCGGTTTTTAAAAAATCGCCACAAATGGAGTGGCAGATCCTACTTCAGGAATAAATTGTCACTAAAATAATCAAATGTTTATTAAAATAACATCTATAACTTCATAATTCGGTTATTTATTATCGCAGAAAAGAGAGAGATTTTTGTTAAAGTATCAAGAATATTTTATTAAATACATTGACTGTCAGATATTTTTTAAATAAGATTTAAACCAGTGAATTGTATAAACATCAATACTCAATACAATTAATGTTTTCTTCTATAGCCCATTTGCTAGCTGGAACTGTTTGTCTATCTCTAATAATTCAAAAATTAACTATTTGTATTGATCAGAACAAACGCTTTGTTTATAATTCTAACTCGAAATTGTTAAAAAAAATTCTTGTCTTTTATCTGATGTAATTTGCCTCATTTGATTTCACTATTTGTTACATTCTATAATTTGTCCTTTAATCATTTTAGTCATCATAATCATAATCAATCATCTATGTTATTTATATTAGATGTCCGTTATCCATAAGTTTTAATCACAAACAAAAAAAAACATTATTACAGTGATAAATAAAACTTCAAACAAATGTTATCGTTAATTCGATAAATATTTACTGATCTGTCTCCCATTACATTATCAGTTGATTTGACGTATCTAAATACAAATAAACAAATCTGGCCTATTTGAATTTATTAAATACAATTAAACAAATTATTTTATGTCAAATATATGTGAAGTCTACAAAAAGAATGCAAGAAGAGCGATTCAAATTTGAGGATTAGTTTTCGTAAGATCAGTTCAAAAAAAAATGCAATTCCCGTGACCATTAAGAATAAAATGGAATAAAAAAATAAAGCTATCGGTTCTTTAATAGAAATATGAAAGAAATTTCAATCATCTTCTGTAGGAGAAAGTATTCTAATCATTTAAAAAAAAATTCGAGTAGCAAAATAGAAAAAGCAATAAAAGGAAAAAAAAAATCCAAATTCGAAAAACTCTGATAACAAAGTTTAACATAGTATATATACATATCCATTTGTCTTTCAATAAGAGACTTTATGTAGAACATAATAAAAATAAATTAAAGTAATATTGACAAATTATTTTAGTAATTTAAATAAAGTAATATTTTAAAAACATTTAAGTAAAAATCAGTACGAACCGAAAAGAAGAACTCCACAAAATAAATTATTCTTCCATTTTTAAAGAAATACAACAAATCAAATAGCGTTTTTAAACCAATGAATGACAAATTAAAAAAAAAAGATTAGAACGAACCTTTAAAATATTGCCACAGTATGAAATGTAAATATTTTTATATCAAAAATTCAATCACATGCAAATTAAACCAAAAATGTCTTTCTTTACATTATATTATTTTTATTTTTATTTTCATTAATAGAATTTATTAGCGAACTCATTTCTTAAAATATTGAAATTGCTTCAGTAAATTTTTTAATATAAATTGAAAGTCTTTTTTGAAATTCTCGACAAATTTTTTAATGAGATGCATTTATTTATGAAGCTTTCGAATTAAATGTTTCTCATTCCGAAATTCACTGCTGCATCGAAAAAAAAAATCGTCTGTTGGGATACGCCTGATTATTTTGTGTGCTATGGAGCGCCATCTATCTTTTGATAAAGATACCAAGACGAAGTTTGATAATCGGAATAAAATATTAGAGCATGTAAATTTTATATGAATTAAGAACTACTTTTTAAAAATTCATTTTGTATGAATATTGGCGACGTAATTGTTAAATAGTTATTTTATATCGTCAGTTTAAAAGAAAACTTTATTTAAAGTTACAATGAGTTTCAAATGAATAAAAAGTAATAACTTGTCCAACTCTTATGTATGATACTATTTAAAAAAAAAATTCAGGGAATTTATAAAAGTATTCGGTAAATGGTTTCTATTTCTTTTTTTTAAATATTGAATGAATTCCTTAAAATTTAAATTAATTAAAACTGTGTTTAATTGAAGATTAATTTTAAAAAATACAAAAAATTCTTCAAAGTAGCTTTCAAATTATCTATTATCTCCCAAGATGGATGAACACGCACTTGTATTGTAATGTTCGTTATTTATTATGCATCCAATCTATTACTTCATAAAATAGGAAATTTTTCAGAAATGATTTTTTTTCCTTATTATGTAATAAATGTCAAATTGTAGAATTAGCTTTGATGTTAAGATGCTTTTAAATATTCTTTTTATATGTTATTCATTTAACCACATATATTTCTGTGAAAGTATTTTTTATTTTAATTTTGACATAAATGAAAGTTTTAAAGAAAGCAATATATTAATTCTGCACTCATCAGTCATTTATATTTCAACAGTAGTTTCACATATCTATATAAAAGAGTGAAAGGAATATAAAAATATAACTTTAAAAATAATTATTAGACCTAACTTTTAATTAAAATTAACCATTTAAAAAAAGCGTGCGAAAAAAATAGAAATCAAATGTTTTTAAAAATTAATATCGAAACTAATTGATACTAATATCTTTTTATCTAACCACATGAGTCTCGTTGGCATGCACTTTGATTAGGAAATTCGTTCTCGTGATATGAATAACCTACGATAATTTAAATATATAAAACACAATGTGTATATGTACTTAGTCAAAATTATTTCAAATGGCTGTGACAAATGTCATGATGTTTTATACAAGTTTCTCGTAATTCAATAATAAATGCTGTAGGGAAAAATTAGCACTTACTGACTCTTATAGGAAAACATCGTTATAACAAATATTATTTATGAACTAATTAGTAAAATGTTAGATTCACTCATTTCAACGAGACAAATTTAAAATATGATAAACTTTACATTTTTATATTTTTACACTTTTTCTAATGTACTCTTTAAGATGGTAATTACTCCTAAGGCATTATGAGCATTTTTTGAAATGGCTGTAGCGGTTTTGATGAAGCTGGCGAAATATATTTCTTATTGTTAATTAGATGTGCAGTAATGCGTTTCAAAGTAATGAGATAAAATGGCATATAAGTAAAAAGATGTGTAAACGAACTTAAATAATGGAAGATAAACACCTTTGATTATTACGAATTTAATATTACGGGTACATTTAAGAATAGTACTTTAAAAGTTTTTATTAAACATCGTTAATATACCACTACATAAAATTGAAGTTTTTCAGGCATTCTTCGAAGGGGCAGGGGGAGGGTTCAAATTCCTTTAATCCTTTAACACTAAACATTTATCTTTTAATAGTCGCCCAAATCCTTCTAATGAATGTAGAAAAAAATTATTCACTTTTTCATCCAAATATTTGCCGAATTTTGATTTTTAATTCATTAGACATGATTTTGTTCTGAAAGTTTATTCCAAAGAATTGAAAAATAGCTTAAACTGTCCTAATTTAACAGGTAGAGGAAGTGTTAAGGTTTTAATACTTTTTATTAAACTTTCGATTTTATCAGTGGTGCGCATGTTTCTCTGTAATTCGGGATATGTTTGCTGAATCCTGTCTGATACTTTCAATTTCTAGTTACTTTTTTATTGTGCCAACTTTAATTTCTATGACATTTCACATTCTTTTTTATCCTATTGAATTTCTAGCTGCTTTTTATAATTATATTGATCTTAATTTTTCTTTTAAAATATTATCATCAATAAAATTACGCACATATTCAATATCGTTTCTATATAGAACATTATATTCGATTACATTCTTCAAATCAATTACTTAAACATTATTTGGTATTATTGAGTCAATTTCTTTCTCAATTAATTCAAAAGCCCCTTAACAAAAAAAAAATAGATAAAACCAATAATTTAACTTTAATTTTCACCTCAAATTATAATTAAAATAAAAATACTACTCATCCATATAGCGTCAATTAGCCATTAGCCGTCATTCATCCATATAACCATATAGCCTCACCACATTCACCGTTGCTGAAAAAGCATCTGAACGTTTTCACATTTATAAATAATCAACCAAACTCTTCTGCTTAGATCAAAACATTCGTATCAAAAAATACCAGATTAAAATCTCGACAGGCAATAATAAAAAAAAAGAAACACGTTACCACGTGACAGCATTATGGTCTATAGTGTTTTCATGAATTTAATGCAAGGAGAAATAATAGGTGTTGTTTTGTACACAAAGAGTAGTATATGTAGTGAGGCGTAATCACCTTGGTAAAGAAAGGATGAGGACCTTAATGAAACCATGTGTAAATGAGAGGCGTATAAACAGTGCTTTATTATATTGCCACGGTAAATAAACAGTAACTGAATCTTCTTCCAGTCTGCATGGAGTTGCGTAATTGAAATACATAATATAATTAGACAGCATAACATTTTTAAATTCAGCATTCCTAAATTGCATTCATTCAGACACTCAACATTGCAATCATGAGTGTAGAAAAGTTATGTCATCTGACATGTAGGTGAGACAGGGACATGATCACAATGTTATTAGTTTACGATTTTTAATAAATTCAGTCTTTGATGTAAATTATTTTTCTTTATATATATTAATAGAAAGTACAGTACGATACAAGAAATTACAGTACAAGAAAATTATATTTATAATTTTATATAAGAAATATAAGAATTTATAATTTTATATAAGAAAATTATATTTATAATTTTCTTGTACTGTACTCAATTTGATAATTTTTTTTATTTTAAAATAATCAATATTACTTGGCCGTTTTATAAAGGTAAAGCAAAAATATAATCTTTCCCCGATACTGGGGTGTATAATTTTGACCTAGCGACAAGATGACAGACTTGATAAAAATTGGACGCATTTCTATTATTAGAAGATAGAAAAATAGTACTCAAATTAATTAGAAAATTTTAAGTATTTTTTTATAACATGTAATGAAAGTAAACCTCTTGTGCTACTATGTATAACTTTCACAATATTCTACTCTAGTTTCCTGATTGAGGATCAAAATAAATTTCAAAACATATAGAAATTGCTTTATACTTTCTTAGGAATTTTAAGCTATAATGCTATTGAGTTTCACAAAACAGCTTTCAGTTTTTGAATAATGACTCCTCTTTTTACATTCCGAGACTCTGTCTTTTGTTATTTTAAATGTTTTTGTTATACTTACAATTTGGAGCCAGCATATCTTCCAAAGGTGAGAATAATAAAAATGTTGATCTATGCGACTTACAAAAATAATTGTTTTTTTTTATTTTTTAATTCGAAGCAGGAAAAATTTTTTTTACACCATTTTCAAATTTTCTTTATTTATATAAATTTAGTTATCATAAATTATCTATAAATTTTGACAATTTTTTAAAGTTTTTTTTATGTTACTTTCAAAGTTACCACCATATTTCAATAAAATTTTAACAGTTTTCATTGCTTCATTAAATATTTAATCGCATAATTTTCTTCCTTTGTTGAAAGCTAAGGGAAAAAAGGTTCTTCTAATTATTTTCGCAGTTTACTTCAGGAATCAGAAAACTAAATTATATTATTTCAAAAAGCAAAGGTGCAGTTTAAACTAGATTATCCAGACATTTAAAATTTTTTTGGTACTATGATTAGATCACTCCATTAGATCAACTTCTCCTGTTTTGTGATTAGTAAGAACACTAAATTATTCATAAAAGATTAATTTAAATTAAACATAAACAATATCATCCGATCACTAAAAACGACAAATACCAAAAATTTGAAATTTCGAGTCATTTTTTTTTTCTACATCAAATGCATAATATATGACATTTTCAAGGAGTTGCCGATTTGAAAAATATGTATGATTACACGCATTTGAAAAAAAATCTTCTAAAAGGGAAGATTTTTATGCTTTGATCTTACCGCATCATGACCTTATTAATATATCAGACTAAAAGAAATCGAAAAGTAAAAATATTTTCTGTAAGGCATAGTAGAATACATTATATGGTTTATGATTTGAATTTCTAATCGTATCTTCTAATTTTCATTTTCATTTAATTTTTAAAATAATATCGTGTTATCTAAATAAAATTTATTCAAAAATAATATTTGCAATATTATTTCAAGATACTGCATGAATTCTATGTAATACATTTTAGTTTTAAAAAAAAAACTTTTTCTATCATCTTCGAAAGGCCTCATTTTAAAATATACAGTAACCGAAAAATTTTATATGTCCTTTGAAAAACTTATATGAATCAGCAATAATTAATATCGGTGTATAGAAAAACAAATTAAATTACAGCAAGGTAGAGTTTTATTTGTCATGGAAAATATTGCGTAATAGACTGCTATTGTCCAGATGTTGCGATTTAAATTTTCTTCGGGTTCTTTTGGTCGATTTCCTTACATTAAAATTTATCTTATTTTAATTTCGTAAAGGCTGGTAAAAATGCAAAGTAGTTTTTGGTATTTTCTTCTTAAATGATTACTCTCAATTCTTTGTTATAATTGGTTTTGAGTTACAATATAAACTATGTCGCTCAAATTGAATGTCTTGCTACATAAATGCATTTGATATTTTAAGATGAAATTCATTGTGTATTTTTGTATTATTTTACAGCAAATCTTCTAGGCTTGCTGTCTGTTTGTGCATCCCTTGCAGCTAGGTCTCGAATCTCAAAAGTGGTTTCGAATGATGATTTGGGTAAGACAAATAAAATAACCTAAATAATAATATATTTTGTAAATTAACTAATAACATATTTTAATGTAAATTCAGGATATAATAACGTAAATCTTTACATTTAAAGCCAGTTATATTTATGAATGACAAAGCTTAAAATCAAAGAGAGAGATTAATTAGAGGTGCCTATATTGTACTGAAAGATTAGAGATAAATTTTCTTTTCTTTTCCGTGGTGAAAACATAATCCTCAAAGGTTCTGTGCTTTTACTTTATTTAAAAGTTTGTTATTAATGATCTTCATAAATATAATTGACTACCATTGTTCAAACAGTTTATTTTCCATTTTTAAATTCAATGAAACCTCAAATAACAGCGTGTTTATCTTGTTAAATCTAGATAGCATTTGATGAATATCTGAAATCCTATAATATTGGATTTACAAATTTACATTCTTTATGTGATGATTCTGAAATTCAGTGATAATGGAGGCGAATTAAATGCTTATTTTTTCAATCGATTGATTTAATCAGAAAAAGTTGGTTCGTATGAAATTCGTTCAATATATATATTTTTTTTAATTTCGGAGTTTCTTTATCCGTTAAGTCACTTAATTATAACGTGCCTTAGAATACTTGTTAAAATTTGCAAGTTTTAAATCTAGATTCTCTCCATTGAATAATTCAAAACACAGAATACTTCAAGATAACATTATTATTAAATACCTTTATCATTATTTAACTTTTATTATTTATAAATATCTAAATTATTTTGTTTAAATGAAATAAAATCTAGATGAAAATTTTATTTCTGTGCGGCGGTTCCAACAAGGCAATATATATATTTTTCTTTTTAGGGTTTAAGTTTAAAATTTTCCCAGTTGATGAATGCTAATGTTATAACGTTAGTCAAACAATGTTGTCCATAGCAATTTCGAATGCGAAATGAATAAAATATGTAGAATTCAGTACAGAATGTTATTTCAGTATGTCAGAATTTTGTTTACCGCATGAATAGCCGCAAACGGCAAATTTTTTTATCCAGACTTTTGTTTGCTCTCATGTGATTTTTATAATAATAATAAATTAATAATTTTTATAGGTAAGGTTTTCTCCTTCGTGGCAACTGCTGAATCATTGCTGCCAGTTTTAACAACTGTTCTCATCTCTCAAATTTTCAATGCCTTTCTTAACATCTATCCAGGAATGCCATACATAATTCTAACCATCTTTCTGATATTGCCTTTCTCAGTCTTCGCGTAAGTAATTTTGCAGAATTGGATTTACAAACATAAATATTTTTCTCAATATGCATAAAGAAATTACGCTGATACAATGATTTCAATATTTTAAGATAAAAGAATTTCCAGAAAGAAAAATTTATTTTTAAATAAGCCTATTTTTGAACAAAACATAGTCACAAATAATACTTAAGCATTCAACTTTCACAACTTTAAATGAAGAGTAAAATGAAATAGATTATTCGCTCAGTGTTTAAAGCTCTTAAATTTGTAAAATCGCCAGTAGTCTGCTAAATAGAATTCTAAATTTTAAAAAATTATTATTGGGAAATGTTCAAAATTTAAGGTGCCATTAATTAAAAATATCAATATGTAATTTATTTCATTTATATTGCACTTTTCCTATACAATTGATTTAAATCAGTCCTTTTCATATTTGTTTAAATGGAATTCAGCATTCGAATTCCCTCCCTTTATTTGGTGTACTTGAGTTCTAAAATTTTATACAATTATGTATTCTCAAAGACAATAACAGTTTCAATATTTTCAAGTAACCAATATTAGCAAACAACTGACAAATTCGAAATAAAATTTATTGTTTCATAAAAAGTTCCATTTGGTAATGAATTTTAAAATAAAACTAATTACAAGTTTCTATAACATTTGATTTTTTTTAAATTATCAAACATATTGAAAACTGAGTTAAAAAAAGTTAAAGCATTTTTGAAATTTAAAACAACAGTTTGACTATGAAACTAGGCGCAATAATAATGATCCGGAGTTTAAGTGTATCAATAGCTTTAACTGGCGCTGGAAATATGTAAATGTAAATCCAAAACTGACATTAAACAGTAATGACTGATTTCAATTCATAGAATTAAAGAACACATTCAGCTTTTTCCTTCATTTGCGCCATTTTAAAAATAATCAAATGCAAAATCACTATTTCTGTATTAATTACGCTATCTGTTGAACTAAAAAAAATTGAAAACCCGAATATTCCATAATAAAAAAATTTACAGTATTATATTTAATGTTGTGAGTAGATTATTATGATCCGTGCAGATGGAAGCAATAGGACGTGTTTTCAAGAACATTTCTTTTAATAATCACGTTCACCCGCGCAGCTTAGAACAGCATCATCTCATTCTCATTACAATCGCAATGCACTATGGGTTGGCCTCATCAGGCATTGCCATCTAGTATCCAAAATAGAAGGTAAGAGTAATGCAACTGCTACATCCTCCTCCTACACCACCGAAGACCGTCTCGGCGAGGTGATGTGATTTTGGATATTTTTTCCCCTTAGATAGAAAAGCCATTTTTAATCATTAAAATGAAATAGGAAGTTAAACAAGAAAACTTGAATATGAAGGTTCAATTACACACTTATCCACCATTTTGAATATACAAAACAAAATCAATAAAGTAGGTAGAACGCAATTTACTTGTATCTCCAATATTTTTTAAGAACGCAAAATAATAATAATCAGGTAGGCGATAAATATATTTTCAGCAATGGAAAAAAAATATTTATGTTCAAAATAACTTTATGCGTTTATATTGTAGATGAAAGCAACACATAAAGACAGAAATTAAGTTCAAAATATTTCGATTATTAATTTTAACTTCCAAGTCTATATACACACTCAATAAAAGAAAAGTAGATAAAGCAAACAATTGTTATTAAATTTGTGTAAGTACTGAGAAAGAATTAGCTTTAAGAATTCTTAACCATAGAAATAACATTCTGAGAATCAGAGAAAAAATTGCACATTTTATACGATTAAAAGATGGCATATGCTGAATCATTACTCTGAAAAAAAGTAATAAATCTATCAGAACAGTTTATCATAATACCAAAATAACATACAGCTGAAAAAAAAGAAAACATATTCAATACTTGTTTAGACTAATCATTTTGAGAGAGACTGAGCTTACGAATACTTAATGAGACATGGCGCGTCGCTCAAGGGCACATAATGGTATCAGAAAACGAGGACAGTTTTTGGTTTCGGATGTTCGTACGCACTTTCAATGATTGAGATCAAATAACAAAACTATACACATATTTCAATATATAAACTTGCAACGATGAATATGCTATTAAAACAGAAGTAAATAAAAAATTATTAAACATTAAATAGTACAAAAGCATTTCACGGAAGACGAAGAATCTTGGTGTATTCAAACATGAAGGAATTATGTATTTCAACGAAACAAATGCGGGATGCAATTGAAGTTAAACAACAACAAAAACAAAACAAAAAATGCACAAGTGTTATAACTTGTCTGAGAAAGTTACGGACAGGAACGACCAAGACAAAACTGATGAATATTTCCGTTCTGTTCACACACGCTTTATTTTATGGATTTAAATGCAGATTTTTGCTGTAGATGCACAAATAATAAATTATACTCGGTACAGTTGCCGACGTCCCGTACGAGTTAGGATTTAAAACCGAATTCTGGAATACTCCTTAGGACATAAATGAAACGAAGATGACAGACGCTGATTCATTTTTGAGCACTGATGTCTGGAACACAATGATGGACCGTTCTCGGGATGAGAAAAATTATAATTTGTGTCAGGACGACACGTTTCGTACTTTGTTGCAGACAGAAAATTTTTCTTGTGAACGCCGTTATGGCTTCACTTTCGTTTCATTAGAAATTCTTTTTCGTTGGGCGCCATTGTGTTGGCGGGAAAATTTTCTTGTTTTGGTCGGGACGACTTCACTTTCATTTCATTAGAAATTCTTTTTCGTTGGACCCCAAAGTGGTGGAATGTAGATTATTATGATCCGTGCAGATGGAAGCAACAGGACTTATGTTTTCAGGAACATTTCTTTTAATAATCACATTCACAATAAACAAACATAAACGCAAGACAGGACATTCATGCGCTCAACTTAACAGAACAGCATATCATCTCATTCTCATTACAATTGCAATGCACTATGGGATGGCCTAAACAGGCATCGCCATCTAGTATTCAAAAGAGAAGATAAGAGTAATGCAACTGCTACAATGTCTTTTTGCAATAAAGGGAAGATTTTATAATTCTGTCACCTACAATTCTTTAAGATGTTTAAAGAGTTCTTCCAAATATTAGTACATGTCTATCAACTATTTCAGAAATTAACTCATGGACCACAATTAGAGTAGAAATCTTATAGACAAGCAGATATTTTATCTGCTTAAAAACATTTAAATTACTAAAAAACTTTTTTTTCGTATAATTTGCAATTTTTGTTATAACGTAAAATAAAGTTGAAACGCTTTTAGATAAATTTCAAAACAAATTTCAAGTGCAAAAAAATTAACCTGCTTTTGCATTATATATTGCTCTAAATTCCTCTTTCTAAACTTCCCATGAAAGTAAAGGAAGTAACAATACTAAATCTTAAGAAATTCAAAGAACTTTCGAACAAAAGAGAAGTACTGGGATCCAAATTACATTACATGTATCCGTGTGGATTAATTCAAATTGTTCTTGTTCTTTCTATTGCACATAACTTTGAAATGAATAGTTCAGAAGTCAATGCTAATTGATTTTCTCTTTCAGTTGGATGTCTTGCCTGCCGACTATGAAACTTGCAGTCGTGGATAAAAATGGCGAAAGAGATCCAGAAGACTACACGAGTATCGATGCTTAAAAAGCAGCATTTTTTAAATCAAGAAACCCTTCGTCATCATTGTTAAGCACATCAAATTTCTTTTATAATTTTGAAAAATAAAAGTCATGAATTTCTAATTTTTTTTTTTTTTTTTTTGTGTGTGTGTGTGTGTGTGTGTGTGTGTGTGTGTGTGTGTGTGTGTGTGTGTGTGTGTGTGTGTGTGTGTGTGTGTGTGTGTGTGTGTCTTTACATTTCAAACAAATTTGTCTCATCTTATTGAGAAGATTAAACAACTGAATTCTTAATAAGTGTTTGAAATCTTCTTGGGAAAAAAAAGGATTTTATTGATTGTATGATTTATTGATTTATTGAAAAAGTAAGACTTTTCTCCTATTTTCATGATGATTTCTATCATAAAAATATTTTTTTATACTTAATATTTATTTAATCTTTTTAAAGCTAAATATATCTCTAACAAGGATTGGTTGCTTTTCTTGCTAAAATCATGCATTCACAAATATAAATTAAATGGAGTTTCTGATTACATTTTTATTTAAAATCTATTTTAAGTGTACTTTTTTATTTAATATTTCTTCGTGAGTTTAAATAAAATATATGATCGTGAAAAATTAAATTTGAATTTTTTTGCAGCATTATATTTAAAACATTTAATTCAATAAAGTTTTTAGAGAAGGAAGAAATGTAACTCATCTTTTAGATTAGAACTCATCAAATAAACGACGAAGTTTAATGTTTTATAAATATTGCTGTATTTTTTATCCATTGAAACTCAACATTACTTACAAATTATGGCATCACTTATTCCATAATAAACTGTATAACATCTTTTCCTTAAAAAAATTTTATTATTTGAAAAAATGCCCAAATGAGCAGACGCGGATAGATTTGTATAAAATATGGCAGAAATCAATTAGAGCTGAAACTAGATACAGTTATATAATGGGAAAACTAGTTATTTCTATAAAAATTTCTAGAAAAATTCGAATGCAATATTTTTCGAAAATTAACTTCTGCATTGTTAGATTATAAATTGCCTGGTTTGCAAAATATTTAAATTTTGCATATTGAATTAAATACTGAGATATAATTTGTAATAAATAAATAAATAAAAAGTTAAAAGTCGTAAAATGATTGCAGCTTGGAATGTATAACTGTACCCGAATCCCAGACATTATTATAACATATTCGAATATAAACTCGGATTCAATAAAATTTCACAATTTTTTAATTATTGACTGAAATTTTAAGGCTAGCGAAATTGTTTGCAGAGCAATAAAATTTCAATACATGCATGAAAAATAAACCTATTTCATAATACAGCAAAAGGTTTAAAGTGTCAAAAGAATTTCTAAAATTGTATTATAATAAATATAATATTAAAAAATGCTGAAAATACAGCAACAAAAATGTCATAATTGTTAACAGTATTGTTTTCTGCGAAATGCATATTTTTATTATTATTAAATTATTTACCATGTGTATATAAATACGTAAATATGCTAAGCTTAAATGGGAAAATTATACGTCACATCATTAATCGCATATAAATGAGCAACATATAAGTTATTAATTGCTGATAACCGACAGATTCTTAGAAAATACTGTATAATGTTTGTTGTTAAGTGTCAAATATTTTTAATTTAAATACAAAGTGAAAGAGACTGTATGTATAAATTCGTAGTGTGAAATAAAGTGTTCAGAAATATCAAGAGATTGTCGTTCTGTATCACCTTTTTTTTTTTTTTTTTTTTTTTTGACATTATTTTTGCTTGCTTTGTTTTGGAACCAATCTTTACAAGGCTGACAGGTGTGAAATCCTGCCGTTGATAAGGTAGCAAAGATAAATTCATTTATCGTTTTACAACCATTTTAACCTGAAAAAAGATTACGTACTCAGCGTCATAAAAATCTAACCTCAAGAGGTTGCACATTTGCTGAAAGATTATTCGACTAAATTTATGAAACATATTATTTCTTGGAAGACAAATGCTAGTTTGAGAAAAATTAGGACGGTTAACCCTAACTGTTTAAAGGGAAGGCTTTTAAACGCGCATGTTCAGGCGAAAAGAAGAAAACATTTTACTTTTATCGTCATTCCCCCTTTCAATTTCAGACGATGAAAGAGAGTGTATGAGTATGCAACTAATGAGAGCTTTCCAGCGAATTGTTACATGCATAGGTTAAAAAATTAAATTCCATTTGCATAAATTCATCCTGAATAGGAAGTTTCATGATGATCATATACATGAGTACGTTCATAAGAACTATATAATAATAATTAAACAATGTATGTTTCCTAATCAAATCGGTGGGGCAAAAATGTGGTAATCAGAATTTAGTATGTTCATCCCAATCGAAATTTCTTTTAATTAAAACTTTCGAGTCTTCCCTCCCCCAATAGAAACTTCATTTAAATTTGTAATGAAACATGAGAAGACTTCAGATTCCTTTGTCGGCATCTTTTTGTATCCTGAAGTCTAGAAAATTCTCCAATAAATCTATCAAAATGTGAAAAATTAAAATAAATCCGCAGATTCTTCGCAATATTCTTACAAAATACGCAAAAGAGTTATGAAAGTGCAATGTTTTTGTATTCTAAAGAAAGTTTAAAAAGAGCGATGATAGTTTTACCAATTTAAATAAGAATGCACAAAATTAAAATTGAATCCCCTCTAATCCCTTTTTTATTTTTCCAAAAAGGATTCTGAAACATAAACAAAATACACTCATCCAATAAATCAGGTCCAAGTATGTAAAACAAAGAAAATATTTTCGCGCTTTTTAAAGAATTCTTTTTAAAAAAATGGCGATTATAGTTTGTTTAAACAAAAATGCCAAAAAAATGTCGAAATACGCCATTTTTACCATAAGGAAAAATATACTGAGCCTTAAACAGAAAACGTTGACAAAACCAAAAATTCGAAAAGACCATGTGAAAGTATTTATAAGACTAGAATAATTCAGGTATAGAAAAGCCTGCAGAAAAACTCAAAATCAAATACATATCCTTTGCAAATTTCTAGAATTTAGCCATTAGAATTTCACAACATTCATTAAAAAATTCAGCTGTCTAATGTCCAGTCTGAAGTTCCTTTTAATACACTGCTTGACATTTGCTAAGGAACAAGTGATTTATGCAAAATTGCGTCTCAGGCAGCTGACCAATAAAAGTAAATTCGAGAAGGCGTGGTAGACCAGGACTCGTTATCTGTATAAAATACATTGCATACAAGGTCATGATTCATACGAAAATTCATGCTGTTTGATGTTTAACCCAAAGTAGTCCAGGATGTTATAAAAGTTTTTTCTCTGGAATTCTATTTGGTTCTTGCAATAATTAAGAGCAAAATGTCAGCAAGACATCATTTGAGTGCCTACGTTCATGGACACCACACCTTTAGAGGATCGCCATGTAGCCCTAGTGGCAGAAATTTAACTCCTGGCCAGATAGCTGCAAAACTTGAAACCGCTACCGGTACGCATGTTTCTGCAAGAACATCTCACGGCGATTAAATCAAGTTGGTTTGTACGCACGGAAGCATGTTCGTTGCATCCCGCTTCAACCACGTCATCATCGTGAAAGATTACGCTGGTGTAATTACGCTAAAATTAGTCTAGAGTGATTTTCTCAGAAGAATCTCATTTCAGTGTGACAAGTGATTCTGACCACCAATTAATGTGGAGAGAGCGTGGAACACGTTATGCACAACAGTTTGTTAGTGAAAGTCATCGGTACGGCCCAGGCGTGATGTTGTGAGCAGGCATCATGCACAATGGCCGAACACCACTTCACATCTTTGAGAGAGGAAGCGCTATATCACAACGGTATTGCAGAGAAATTATTCTGGATCATGTTCGTCTTTTTAGGGATGCTGTAGGTCCTGACTTTTTGTTTATGGACGATAATGAGCGGCCACACAGAAGCATTGAGGTACTGGACATACTGCAAGCGAAAGTTTTGTCCGTATGCAATGGTCTGCTTACTCTCCCGACCTAAATCCCATTGAACATGCCTGGGATGCTCTTGACAGACGTGTTTCACAAAGAACCATCCCTCCCAGAACAGTACAAGAGCTCAAAATCGCCTTGAGAGAGGAGTGGGACAATATCCCTCACAAACTTTAGTGGAGAGCATGGAGAACAGGTTCAAAATGTGCATTAGTGTCCGTGGTCATCATTCATCTTACTAAGGTACTCATATCTGCATCATTCTGTCCTGAAGATCAATTTTTGTGGGGCTGTTTGGAAATCATCAAAGGAGCATCTTTTTTATTTTTAAGTATTTAATTCTTCAATGTGTCGATATCTGTACCATTTTGCACTATAATAAATGCACATTCTCCCTACTAAATATGTACTTAGTTTCATTTCTTTAATCATTGTCTATACTTATAATTCCGAAAAAACGTAACTGCTCCTTAGCAATTATCAAGTAGTGTATATTGAGAAATGATAGGAAATAAGTGGAATTATAATTCGAAAAAATATAATTTTTTTCAATAATTGCGTGTGAAATAAATTATATAATTTTTTTTCACACGCAATTTATGTATGTAAAATATTTTAATAACATCCATTATAAAAAAAACCGTTCATCAAAACCATTATAAAATAATAATATCCAAAACAAGATTGAATTTTCTTCTGGAAATAATATATGAAAATTATGAAATATCAGCAATTATATGAAAATGTATTCTTAATGCACTATGACTAACGATTGTAGACAGTTCGTTTGATTATAGAATTTAAATAAAAATATAAGAAATCTATTGCTTCTAATATTCTTTTGGACATCTTGTAAAATTTTTCCAGTAGGAATAAATTATTGCTGATATACCTTGGAATTATAATGTGGGCTCCTTTTTGACTTATCCTCCCACTTGTTATAAGATCCTGTCGTTTTGGAAAGGCGGGGAATTCTCTTCTTCAAGATTTTTGATCTATTGACCTTGACGGGCAGGTACCGTCCATATATTATCTGCTATTTCCAATTCAGATGATGATAAACTAATTCCTCTTCTGCAATAAAAGAAGTAGGATCAGATAAGATGTCTTATTTATAGTTTCTATCAAACAATTATGTAAGAAAAATCAATTTGATACTTTGCATCCATTCTTTGCCCATTGGATCTTCGACATTATTTCTTTTATATAATTTATTGTTTAAAATTTTTGTGCAAAATTTTGCAGTTTAAGTATAGAGAGTTTTAATTCGTTTTCAAAGAGAATGCTGAAAAAGGAAATATGATTGAAGGGATAATGACTACATCCTAATAACTATTTTTTTTCTTAATTTTTTGCAATTAATTTTTACCAATTACTTTTTAATAGTATAGATAACTTTTAATCTCTGCTGACATACATTATATTCTCAACCCCTTTTTTTCTAAATGGGCACTTTTAAAACTTAACACATAGAATTTTTCACTTGAAAAAAAATTTCTAGATAAATTTTTACTAATTCTCTCTATTATATAATGCTTAATGTAGCAATTATTCTCTTTAGATACTAACACTAATATTACGGTTATTTTATTTAGACATATCAGTGATAAAAGAATCAACTTTTTTGTCCCATTGATATGTTTAAAAGCCTTAAATTCCTAGTATTATGATTATTTTGCCACTTGGCTACTTTTTTGCATAATAATATACGCATTTGACATAATGTTTTGTTGTTTTTCCTAATGTTATTTTCTTGATACTTATAAAGGTTATTTCTACTAAACAAAAGAAGAGAATTAATTTTCGAATTTTCAACACCTGTGGAATAATTTGATAACAGTTGTATTTTGTTTTAAGTTTATTACTCGTGTTATTTTTAATTAATAGTTATTTTTATTATGCTTTATCTATTGTTTTGTAACCGAAAATTCCATTCTTTATATTCTTGTATTTTTTAAAAAATCATAATGCTTAGTATTATTGAAATTTGTAATTAATTAAAAATGAGATTCATGCAGCATTTCTTTGTATTTTAATAAATGAAAATACTCCTTTTTTTAATTAAATATAGCAACACATTAAAATGCACTCGACTTAGAGAGAAGTCAAAATATCATCATTTTTTGAATGAATGATTACTTGGACGAGGTTACATTTCAGAATTGAAAGAGCCTTGTTCTAGGCAAGAGCATATTAAACCAGGTATATAACAGAATGCAAAAATTCCCTACTCTTGATTTTTTTGTTTAATATAGAAATGATACATAAATTATTATGTGATGTTGAAATGTTTTATGGTATATAAAGTATCCTAACTAAATATATTATCGTTTGAGATTAAATAAAGGGGGTGGATGTATTTTATACCCTTCGATATTTCATTCAGAGGTATGTCATATTTCGTCGGGAGCTCATTTCACACTTTTATCATATTTTTTGCAATTAACTTCGATTAACAATCTTTTTGAATTGTTTATTGTACCGAACGATGAAAAAAATCAGATAACTTTATCATAAAACATCAACTCAGAATAATGAACGTACGATTTGTTACCGCCTCTTTTTCTCCCAACAAAAACAATCCTATCTGAAATTTCCTTTGCTGTGAGAGGTAGGAATTTTTTTGCGAAAACATCTCATAAAATGTGTAATATTTAAGTCGGAATTTTTTTTATCGCTTCCATTTACTCAGTTTCTTGGAAAAAAACTGATAAACTGTTTTACAATTCACTCACTTCATGACGGTGAATAAAGAGAAATAATTTTTTAAAACTCGTTTTCTACTTAAGCAGAATTAAAACAGGACATATTTTTCACAGATAAGATAATAATACTTTAAAAATTTTAAATGTTTACAAGTAATAAAAAGTATTTCAGGATTGGTATGCCTACGATTCAAAACGTAAGAATGTAACGTTTAAAATGAATGAAAATGAAAAAATATATTAATATAATTTTTCATAAAAATAAAAAATTATATTTGTCATATTTGATTAATTTTTAATGCTAATATTTCTTTCAGAAAAATAAATACTTTATGTCATTACTTATTTTACATTTCAATATGGCGGAAAAACGCATTTTTACTTCCGTTATTAAATAAGAGAAAATCAGCATTAATTTTTAATTAATTTTTATTCTTGTTGATTAAATTGTTGATAAGAAATTTCTCCGTTGCACAGAAACTCGGTATTTCTTGATAAATTGTATTATAAATGTCTTTTTCATTTGCGCAAAAACAGACAAATGTAATAAATGGAAAGGTAAATAATAAATGAAAAATGTTTAAAAAATTGTATGCAAACAAAATGTTTATACAAATGTCTTATACACGGTGTTTCTGAATTCATGGACCAAACTTTAAGGATTGGTAAAATACAAACATATGAAGCAAATTTTGTATAGCAATATGTGGTCGGAAATGAAAAGAGCAAATGGAAATAAGAAGAAATTCTGGGGACTGAGAGGTCCGCATCCGATTTCTTAATAATAAATGAACCTCTCTCACAAAACTAATGGTGTAAACGTGGAAAATTTTTGTGATCCAGTTTTGTCCTAATGGAAAAGCGTTTATGATGTCCTTTTTTCTGTTACAATTCCGAACTTCGTACATAAGACGCATGTCTGCTTTCTAAATGAGAGTCTCACCATCACACAAAAATATTTTCTAATAACAAAGAATCGTTTGAAGCTCGCGTAAGGACATTCAGACTCAATAAAAATGTTTTGCAAACGATTTGATAATGGTAACTAATTAAAAAAAATATCCATAACTGTTCCGTATAATTTCTTCCCAGAAATTAATCATTTTTTAAAGCTATGTCGCTAAACTTATATATCGTCTGCTCTAAAAATATTATATAAATAAAGAGCTTTTTGTTTCGTTCCACCTATTCTCTTCTTCTCCGATCCATATTGCTTTACAAGAATTGTTTCTCTATATTTATTTTACTTACACAAAATTCGGCCCATGAATTCAGGGACACCAATGTAAAAGTTCTATAAAATCAGATTTAAACGCGAATTCAGGTCTCTGTCAGGATGTAATCTCGGTCGTTCTTCCCTTGGTGTAAACAAGGGAATAAAAAGGTACTTCCTTTCAAGCATTTAAAAAATGCTGAGTATATCCTTAAAAATCCTAATTATAGCTTAAAAATTAGTTATCTAATGAGTTGAGTTGGTCTAAACATGTTACCTTTATCTTATAGAAATTAGCTTTGAAAGTTTACGAACAATAGAAATTCTCTTTTTATTAAGAGATTTTTTTTCACCCATTACTCATTTATTACTTGTTTCATTTAATTTGACATGTAGTTTGCAAAGATATCGTTTGATCATTCATGTTTAGTAACCGATTTTTTTATTCACATCCTGATGCTTTAGGTATTTGATATGCTCTACAAATGTGGTCTTCTGATGACAATTCATATTTTATATTTTGAGAATATGAATACAAATTAATTTCTTTAATGCGATAGGAAAAGCCGTATTTGAGAGAAATTAGTTACAAAATTTCATAATGATTTTAATAATAAATTATGAAATAAATTTAAATTAAGAATAGAACATAATAAAAGAACAGTTTTTAAAGCAAACATATTAATTTGATTAATAATAGTTAGTTAAATTATTTAATTAAGTTATACAAAAAAAACTTTGTTTAAGATATGGAGATATTTTGAATATCCTAGCTTTCTTTGTCTTATATATGTATATATGTAGACATAGATATATACATATATGTACAGGGTGGGCAAAAATCCGTAACGACTTTAAAAATTCCTAAATGCTAAACCTTCAAAATAAAAAACGATTTGCAGTTTTAGCATCGGTAAGTCACGGGATTTTTTTTAAATAAGAAAAAAAATTCGAAAAACAGCAGATAAGTGGCGTTTTGTATATAAGTGAAAGAAAAGACACGCAAATAATAAAAATAATGTTACCTATCTATTTATTATAGCAATATGTGTTCCACATGTCCACCACCACAGGTGATAACACATTGCAGGCGTGCCACAAATCCAGCAACGGGACAGTGCAGTTTGCCCGGGTGTATACATAACAACTCTCGGCGGATTTCATCGTTAAATTCCAACAAATTGGATGGATGGAAGCGATATACCAGGGATTCTGAATTTCCTAATAACCTGCTGATCTGCTGGCGTCAGATCTGGAGACAGAGGAGGCTTGGAAATTTGGCTTCCGCCAGCTTCTCGTGCACTGCTAGTCCTGAAGCGGATTCTGATGCAAATGTTTAGATTTGGGCTGCAACGCGCACCGAACATGTCTGCTTTAGACTTGGTCGTCCAGACCTTACATGATTCTCTAGTGATCCAATTTCCTCAAATCAATGAACAAGCTTCATGAGGCCTGCTACTATTAAATGCATTTTTCCCGTCTTCACATTTTTCTAAAGTTGGAATTTACGCAGTGCAACAGTCGCTGATTCCAGGTTCACGTAAAACAGCTTCACCAATAAATCTTTATCTTTTCCACTCAGCATCCTTGTACATTTACATGGCATGCAATGAAGAACTGTTCTGAATCAAGAACGTAAGCATTTATAATCGCCCGTCTTATTTGCATATTTCCAACTAAATCGTTCATACCAGCGCCATCTGGCGGGTGTTTTTGAATTTTTTTCTTACCTTAAAAAATGCCGTGACCAATCAATGCTAAATCTGCAAACCGTTTTTTATTTTGCTAATTTTTTCGCATTTTATGAATTTTTAAACTTTTTACTGACTTTTTACCCACCTTGTATGTATTAGAGTACACTTTAGTACTCGAATAAATCAGATTATTGTTGAATTATAATCTAAATTTTTAACAGATTATGTATAAATGCATATCAAAGCTTGCCATTTATGAAACAAAATATTACTGATGTTATAGAGAAATGAAAGATATTTATTACGTTATGCAACTAAAAATAATTCATCAAAATTTTTTATGTCCTAAAATAAATACATTTAACTTTGTATTCAGTAAAATTTATCCTTGACATATAACATAGCCTACCAATGACTTATAACAGAATAAATTCATTTGCAGTACGATTAAAATTTCAACTCACAAATTGTTATTGAAAAAGCATAAATGCAGTAAATAAGAATGGCCTTGAATACCGAGGATAAAAACTCTTTTCATCGCTGCTGTAAAGAGGACATGACTCCGTGTAACATTCATTGTCAGTCATAGTAAAATCCAGCTGTAAAATTCAAAGCAGTTGACTATAAATTGGTTAATCCTCTCGTTCGATAGGTATCCGGAGAGAAGGGAAGATTATTGAAACAAGTTTGATGTGCCTATCGTCTTTTCATCCATAAACTACTGCGTGATTTCTTTTTTACATTCAGAACTTAAAACAATTCTCTCTGAAAATCACCCAAAGCGATAGATTTCAGCACCTGCCGGAAGAGCTGGCGATTACCGCCTCTAGCTTTTCCTGTAGGCTTCCGGTTGGCGCTTTTAACCATGGTTTTCTGCGAATTTTGTCTTTTTTTAGTGTTTCCTTATTCCTTTAATAGTTTTTTACGTTAAATTTTAATTGCTTTGTGTGGGTGATCAATATTTTGAAGAAGTTAAGCATTATTAGAATTTAAATGCGCTAAAAAGAAAAAAAAATTCTATATTTTTAAAATCACTTAATCCAATATTACAATAAGTTTTCATAGACTTTTGCTAAAATGGGCTTTTAAATGTGTTTAAAATTTGATAATTGGAAAAGTAATTTCTTAATTACTTTTTCCAATTAGAAAGCAAATTATTTGAGAAGAAATCGATTTTTCTAACTTTAACTATTAACAGTGCAACTTTTAAACATTGCAAAACGTTAGGATAATCTAAAACTTTTAACGTTAAAAAAATGTTAAGATACTTCTTTATATAAATATTCACTTGAGATCTTCATAAATTAGAAAACTCAAAATACGCATTCGATTCAGGACTATATTATTTAATATTTTTTTTTAAAGTTGACAGCTATTTAGGGGCTCCGCAACTAGGAAGAAGGGAGGCCTAAACTTTCTGTGCTACCTTCAGGAAGTTCTAATTTTGCGCTTTCAGCTCATTTATAAGGGACGTATACTCGAATTTATTATAATAAAAATCAAATGTCATCAATTAAATTTCAGGGCATTGTTCTCGAGAACTGTATACTCACGTATTCAAATTTGCGTATTGCAATCTGTTTTTGCTTACTGCAATTTTCTGTTTCTTTTCATTTCGCTGGCTGAAAACAAGTCACAAATTTTGTATTAGAGTAGTTACATTGTGTTAAAAAAAATTTTTTAATAGTTTCAGTATTTTGTTTAAAACTAATTTGATTTTTTAATTTGCGAGACACTGAAATCAATTGTCTGGACTTGAAATTAAAGATTTTTTTTATTTAAGTTTCTCATAATATTTGATATCTACAAATTTGAGATTAAATTGATATTCAATTAAAATCTGTAAAAAAGCATAAAGCTTTAAAAATTGAAGAAGAACGAAAAGGAGTTAAAATTCTTGCATTGTCTAAAAGGTTTAAATGCTCCTAGGAAGATTTCTTTTCCTTTTAAAAGATACGTATTAGAATTGATTTTTTTCCCATTAATATTTTAACTTGATCAATGAGAATCATATTTACTAAGCTTTATTATAACCTCGCAACCTGTTCAGAAAAAAAAAATTGAAACAAACATATATACTTATACTTGGCTTGTAAATATATGCGTATCATTTATTATTATCATCTGACATTTTTCCATTATAATGCTTTTATGAATAATTGCAAATGTTATCATTCGTATTATCAATGTGATATTATAATACAAAACTTGAACAAAAACTTTCATTTAACTAACCATATTAGCATTAGTTAATTATTTTGACTCAAATTTCCACCCTTGTATATTTCTGAGTAACATTAAAAAGTTTTAACGTATTAATATTTTATATAAATAAAATTATTTATACATTCGAAAAAGATAAGAGCTCAATTTTACCAGCAGTCTAACCAAAAAAGATTCGTGTCATTTGTAAAGTATAATTAAAAAATTATTTTGCCTTTTGATAAGTTTTCCATCGTGACTTTATTTAGTAACTCTTAATCACTTCACTGAATGTTTTTCTGTATCCCATTCTCTATATTTCTACTGTGGAAAAGAGAATTTACCATCTTGCGATTTTTAAATATTGTTTTCATCCTAAAAGAAAATAAAGCATAGATCAGATCATTAATTTAAAATTTTCTAATCTTCATTTGTAACATTTCTTTCACAGAAAAAATGATAATTCTTTAAAAAAGAAGTTTAATTCTTTTATCAAACATACTTTGTAGCAATAGTTGCATCTGTGTAACTCTTCAGCAGTTACAATAATAATAAATAATTCAATGATCAATTCGTTTAATTGTCTTTCATATGCCTCATGTTGCAAGAATTCTTATCTAATTGCACGATTTTGTGACAGGTAATGATTTCCTTCCTTTTCATCTCATCCTTTGTCTTTCAAGTTACGTCATCAATGCATCAGGAAACGCTTTATTCGAAAAAATGACATGTTACAAAATATTCCATAAAAAGCGAAAAGCGTGCATTCAGCGGCATAATTGCGCGATTTTTCGATAAAATTTAGCACATTGCCGTCTATTGCTAATTTTAGACCTAAGACATTAAAAAGCCATTCCTTCTAGAATAAGTTTTATATGCTCTTTCTTTTTATCTTTTTTAACGTTAAAACAATATTCCAAACATCAAAAAAAATTTCTTAGAAACATCTTGAAATATTTTTACGACTTTTGTAAAAACGGATGTGTATAAACAAATATTACTTTTAACATTTTCTCTCATGTTTTTTTAATTGATTTCTTTTATGCATGTGACCGCTCAGTCATTGTTTTGAACATAGAAGCTCACCGTATTTACAGAATGATTACGTTACTTTATTTAAAAAAACCAGATATCAAAGAATGCGAGTCAGTATGATACGTAAGCTGATATATCTGTCAACCATTGTGGAGAAATAACAGAAGTGATATCAGACTTGCTTTCTCATAACCGCAGGTAAGATCTCATTTTCATTTAACTCATCACTAAATTTACTTTCAAAGATTTTGCATTTTTGTTGCTTATGTGTATTATTTTTATCAGGTTCTTTTATAATGTATGGCGTAATTAATGCAGTAAATAAATAGTGTGGAACTTGGTTAATTCGAAGGAAGATTACGCCACAGTAAAATTCTGATTTAAAACAAAAAAAAAATCTCATTATCCTGGAGTTGGAATTAAAAACTGCAAATAAAAATGACAGCTGCAAGCGAAAACATCGATTTTTAAACTAAAAATGGCATTGTAGATTTCTTTTCATTAAATAATACTTAATTTAAACATTTTAAGAGTAGTTTTAAAAATTAAATATTTCAATTATACTTTAAAATTTCGCAACTTTAAAAATAATAAATTTAAGGAATAAAAATTAATTTTAATGCAAAAAAATTACTGTATTTAAATAAAAATTACATTATAAAACTCTAAAATAAACAGTACAATTCATATTTAATATATTGAAAGTTTTATCAAAAAAGAATAAATTTCTATTGCTTTTTATTTAAATTGCTTTTTTCAGCAATTAAATGCTTGACTGAACTAAAGAATCATAAAAAGAACATCCATTTAAAATTGCAGAAAAGATGAATCGTCAAAATGTTTAACTGACGAAAATAATTCAGAAATGAAAGCATTTTTATAGAATTTTTTATTTTTTTCTTCAAATAATTTTTAAAAAAATTCGAATTATAGGTAATATTTTATATTATATTAAAAGCAAATTTAAAGAACCAGAGAAAGTTTTTATTCTTGATAAATTTGATTTAAAAATATTTAAATTTATCATTCTATAAATATATTATTGACACACTGAAGATATTTAAATAACATTGCCATTAAACTACTTTTTTTCAATTTTTAATTAAAATATTGTATACATTCATTTTAATTAAAACATGTATACTTTCATTTTTTATTAATGTTCCGATGCTTTGTTAAAGATATTTTATGTCAGAAAATAAAATACTAAATGATTTTTTCAAATAAATTTCACTTGCTAGACTGCGTTAAATGTACGACATTATTATTACAATGAAGAAAGAATCCGAGATTAATCAAAGATGTAATGAAAAACATAGATAATTAAAAAAATAAATTCTGAGTATTCAGGAAAATTTATAAAAATTGCAAGCTGTTAATAATCAACAGAATGTGATAAAATTTTGAAGTAATTATCGATAATACCGTAAAACCACTTTGCAGATTGAGCGATAATATATCATTCTTCATCCATGTGAAAAATAAGTATATGCTATAGCAAGCAATCTGTTGTCATTCTGGAGTGAAAGATAAATTTCCTTCAAAACAATTGTTTTATGTTGTTATAATGATTGCATTGAAGTACTGAACTGATACAAAAGCTTATGCGACAAATGGCGAAGAAAGATAATTTAAGCAACGCAATTTTGATTATCATTTTAAAATTTAGAAATATTTGAGCTTTCTGATATCATTAAAAACGTTACGTGTTCCTTAAAAATAATAGAGTTCCTCTCTTTAAATTAAAATCAGTTTATAAGGCATAGAAAAAAAATTGTCTCGATTATTTACGGGTTTTTATGCAATTGAATTTTGCTTGTGTTTATGCTCAATAAAAAGCATAGAGTGTTGAGCTTGTGTTTATGATCTAATAGCGCGTTGAGTTAAATTTTTTATATAGCTCCATGCATATCTCATTGCTTTATGGTCTTTTAGGCACTTGAGTTTTGTTTGCGTTCATGGTCTCTACAAAAAGATGAGTATACTTGTCATTGGTTTATGTTCTTGATAAAATAAATGTACTCCGTTTATTGAAATGAAATTGATTATACTTCGTTCGTAAAAAGTATGCATCGGTATGCATACTGTAAAAAATAAAGTACAGAAGCCATATTTAAAGTAATGTATATTCTTGATGTTCTCTGCTACAAGCTATTTTTAAAATTCTGAACATCCTTACTTCTTAAAGAAATACGATTTCTACCAAAATAATAAATTTAAAAACTGAAAAAAGTTTCAATAATGGAACATTTTAAATGAAGCTGGATTTTTTTTTGTTTCCTCTGAGCCAATAAAAAGCCTGATTATAACCATTTAGAAAATCAACATGATATACAAACAAAAAATTTACATCTTTCAGTTTTATAAATTATTCATTTTTTGTGAAAAATTTACATCTAACTCCATAATTTATTCAATTATTCAATCAATCTCTACGGCATTTCTAATCTAATAAAAATCAACGATATCAGTGCGAAAGTGCTTGATAAAAATTGAAAACATCTGCAAAAAACGTTTTTATTATAAAAATTTTACGTAAGAGAGGGAATAAAATAGTGTCTTAATATTGATAATATTATTACTAAGTAATAACCACATTCTACTAAATTACTAACAGCATTCATTTTATTCATTTTTAAATGAATTTTTAAAGCTAATATTTATGAACCGTATGTCTATATTTTGATGACGTTACTGGTTTTAGCAGATAAATTCAAATTTTGATAATGTGCTGTCCCATTCATGCAATCAAAGAACTGCAATTGCTGTTATTGAAATAGTGAAATTATCATCATAGACTATGTGCCTAAATCATAATATTGCCACTAGAATCAACAAAATTAATATTAAAAATGTAATTTCGATTTGTTAATCATAAGATTCTATACGAAGTTTCTATAATATTATCCTATGGTCTTTAAATATCAGCTAGAAAGAAAACGAAAATTTCATGAGCAGCATTATTGTGACGTTAAAATCTATATTGATTTTAGAAATATTTTTTTCAAAGAGATAGTTCTTAATGGCTATTATTGCAACTAAAATGTAATATATTTACTTAGAAATCATTTAAACATATAAATTATAAACAAAAAAGAAGAAACGCAATGTTCAAACTTATCGTGAAACAATAGATATATTCTCACACCTGTTGAACGACATATTTAAATACGTCATAATGTTACATAAATAATTGTACATCTACTTAGCTTTTTTTATCATTGCTTAACACTTCCTTTAGATAAAAAATTTCTCAAAATACGTAACAGTTGAGTTTTTAACAGCTTTATGCAATTTGCCCTGTGTGCGTGGTGGAACACATTAAATCTTTCTTAGCTTTATGACATGTAACCTTTGAAATGCAAACATTCCGTTGAAGTTTCTGGAAAAGTTACGTATGTTTTGAATTTAATTTAAATAAACTTCCAACTTTCGATTTCCATTGTCAGAATCAAAATGATATTTATCGCCTATATGAAAAGATAATAGCTCCTCAAATATCCAAATCTCAACAACAACAAAATATTAAAAGTATAATAATAAAAATTTAAAATTGCTTTAGGTTTATTATAATGAAGTATAAAGTTAAATTTAATCTTAAAATATAGTTTAATAATACAATTACAAATATTTGCCTTTTATTTAAACATTCCTAAAAGTTAAAATTCATGAAGAATATAATTTTTTTATAAAGCTGTAATCAATAACTCACAAAGATCACAAAGTATTTAATCTATCGATAATATTTTGACCTGGATAAAATTCAGAAGCAAATATTTTTTTATTAAAATCTACTGATAATAGGTTATCAGCTTCTTTTCGGTAGGAGTCAATGCTTTCTCCTCTAATCAGTTTCTGTAGCAGTATTCAGAAATATTTTCATAACTTTTCTAGAAATAAGTTGCATCATTTTCGCTGTTTTAATTATTTTAATTAATTTCTTACTTTGCTTAATGATGTTGAAACTTGCTAAAACTGTAATTCTAAATTTGGGAAATCGTTGCGACTTTAATGTCAAATTCTTCAGGTCAACAAAATACATTCATCTGATCTTTCAAATCAACTCATTCGCTGGATAAAGATAAATTTATTGTTTAACGAAAATAATACATTGATATTAAAAACAATTGCAAACATACAAAGGAAAATAACTTTCTTCTAAATATTAATAGGAAAAAAATCCGGCACAATATAGAAGTAAGTTTAAAGTTTTGTTGATATACGTTATGACTGCTCTTTGAGATATTACTTGGTGACACAGACAATACACGTGGGGAAAACCTTTTTTTTTGTTGTTGTTTGTTTGTTTTGTTTCTTATGGCACTTGCCACTGACAAGCCCGCTGTTACGAAGACAGCGATTTGAGCCTGAGGGGGACGTCTCTTATTTTTTATAGCAGCGCCAACTAGGGCCAAGAGTACGACTTTGCTACTCACGCATCACTCACTCGCTTGCACAACCCCTTTTTACGGGAGGACACATTCACACATCTCACAGATAGAACAACAGAAGAACAACCATGCCCAAACCGGGACTCGAACCCGGGACGCCCACATCACAGGGAAGACGCGCTACCCCTATGCCAGGACGCCGGCACCATTTTTTTTAAACTTTGTGTACCGATGAAGTATTTTATATGTGTTCACTTCCTTTACGACGTCGAATTCACGCATACACGCATTTCAAGCAGAGTCTACGATATATTCTAAGAAATGCAGACATAAGAAGTGAAAAAATAAAATTCGGAAGATTCAGATAGTCACATGCTAGTGATTGGTTTATTTGAAAGAACATTAAAAAAATGCATGTCATTCGCTTGGTTTCAAAGTCTCAAAAGTTCAAAGTTTTGTGAAAATTGTGATTTATTTGGATTTTAATAGGGAAAAAAATCTAGAAATGGGATTTTAAAACCCTCGAAAGTCATTTCGTCGAATTAATGCTCCTAGTGGACATTTTAAAATCCTTATTTAAGGCTGCTAGTGAATATTTTAAACAATTGTTAGTATATTCTGAAAATTTCCCACATTTTTACTTCTGTACTTTTAAAACCAAGCTGATGATGTTGATATCGAATGTGCATCAAAGAATATTAATATGCTTCATAATGCTTAGAGCGATATGGTATACTTTATACTTCTTAGATGTTAGTTTTCTATAAAAAAATCGCATAATTTAAGTATTTCTTTCGCAAAAAAAGACTCTTTAAATATTCTTTTGTATTATTGTGCTTAAAATATTTTTCGTATCGCTATTCGTAGGTAGATTATAATTAGTGCAAGTGAATTGATTAGTTCTGCATAGCAAAGGAGTTACTCCTCTCCGCCCTTAGATATTAAAAAAAACTGAATGCACAGAATTCCTCGATAGCATAAACGGGAACTACAGTTGAATCCTAAGGAACATCAGCGGCCACGGCACAACCCCTCCCATAAAAAGCACGATCTGTCACACCTTTTATTTCCCAGGGATGGGAGAACCAACTATCATGCTAGAAGCTTCTTATCATCCCTCTGAGGTACCCCCACTGAGACTTAATCCTGTATAATTAATTTACTTTAACTGTGTATAACGCATTCTGGTGGAATACAAATTTACAATAGAACTACAGCCTAATTGAGTGAATATATCGCTGATGAGCTCTGCTTCAGATTATTTCTACTTGATGTTGAAATGACCTGGATCAGAGCTCATCAGGAGTATATTAGAAATGAAGAAACAAATGCACTAGCCAAGGAAGCTTTAAACTTAGAAACCCAAGAAATATCTTTCCATGAGTTCAAAATCTAACTCAGAAATGAGACTAAAAAACTAATAATTAATTATTGGCAAGAGGGATGGAATAATTCCATCCAGGAGCGAGCAGTCTATCAACATTTTAAAAACGTTTCTGTTAACCGAATTGAGGATGACTTTTATCTTAACCAAGTATACACTGGCCATGGTGTATTTTATGTGCATCAAAATCCGACTTGTCAGTGTGGCACCGAAGAAGGCTCTATAAATCACGTGATCAAAGCCTGTGCATTATGGCGAGAACGCAGACTCAGATGGCCAAGAAATTGGGTGTCTCTTGACGTAGAAGAATTCATAAAATTTCCAGTCATTAAATCTTCTATTAGGGACATTTTGTCTTTAGCTCTCTCCTAATGTAAAAAGTTAACCCTCATTTTAATGCATTTTATGCATTTTTAATGTTTCACAACTTAATATGTAAAGTAAAATATAATGTTTTTTCTTCCGTATTCCTTTTTTGTACCAATATGTGTTTTCTCTAGAGGATTCTTTATTGTTTGCGAGCGTCCAATGTCATCAAATGTAGTTTGTTCCTGCGTACTAGGTAGGGTTGCGCTTCGGCGGCCCCATCAAGTTTTCCGCATGGCCTCTGGCTAGGTAGGGGTATCGCACAGTATGTTCAGCGACAGAGTGAATCGTGTATAGTTTCTAAGTAGTATTTTATTTTTTATGATAATATTATGTATAACTGCCGACAAGAATGCGTTTATTCAACCCACCTATCATACTCATTTAACTGACATTTGCTGTGCTTTAAGTGACGTCTTACTTCTTTCCACGTGAAATACAGTGAATTCCAAAAATAGCTCAGTACTTGACATTCGTCACATGAGATTCGCCTTTCACAAAATTTGTCAGGTGCAAATACTCATTATGATTATTAAAAAAAATCGGATTCTAAAATAATATATCAAGTGTTAGTCTGAATTGAATTAATGTTAATGGACTAAATTTAACATATAAAAGAATTTTATAAGAGCTTGATTAATATTAAGACCCAGTAACTTTCTAAGATTATTACATAATTTAATTTGATTTATTAGATTAATATATCATTTTGAAATCAGAAAATAAATTTGTGGGGGTATTTTGTACTTTTGTAAACAAGTATGTGGGCGCAAAAACACAAGAAGCCAGATAAATGAAGTTTAGTATGTGGTCATGACAGCAATATTCTACATCCATGTCAAATTTTGGACGTAGGAGTTCAAAGGGAAGGCATTGAAATTTACTTAATCGCTTTTCTGCATGGTACAATGAAGCAAAAAGCCCATATAGTCTAGATATAGAGAAAGTCATAGTAGAAAACTTCTTCTAATTTAAATATTCAAAAAATATTAAAGAAAAGAGAGAAATAAATGAAAAACGGAAAAATAAGATTGGACTTTGCTTATAAGATGAGATATAACTGAAAACTATGAATGATCTAGTTCCAACCTCGCCTTAACACCCGGGTAATCTGAATGGCTGATTCGTCCTGAAATTAAAATGGACTCTGTGGAGAATGCATTACAGATCCTATTACAGTTCCGCTCATGCACCTACCACTCGGAGGGCAGGATAGCATGGTTGGTAAGCGTTGGATTCGCATTACTTGGGTTCTGAGTTCGTGGCCCGCCGGCCGAAGACCCGTCTACTTGGTGGCTGATGTACACTTAAATCTGTCATAGCTACAAACTCCTTCAAGTTGAGAAAATGCCGCTGGGGTTACTGGATCAGAGGTGATCGTTCTCTGATTCTGGTCTAAGTTACGATCTGTGGATGAGTGAATGAAATGTATGAATGAAGTCCGCCCCGTAAAAAGAGCTGTGACGGATGAGTGGTTAAAACGTACTCTTGGCCATAGATAGCGTTACAGAAACAACGGATTCGACCAAATTCGACCCAAAATCACTGACTTCGTCAACGGGCTTGTCTATGATAAGTGCCATAAGTGTCAGCAACAACAACATCTACCACTCACAATATACTATGGACATTCGTTGAAATCTGAGCAATCGACCGCACATAAATCATATACCCAATAGAAAGGCGAAAAACATGTATCAAGTCAGAATCTTCTCTTTAACCATATCTAAAGGCAAAAATCAAAATATAAAGATAACTTAATAGAACGGTGAAAAAATTGAATTTTACCTTCAAAAAAGAGATGCTGAAAGGTAAAACAAAATTTTAAAAAAATCTACATTCTTTCAGATTTCAAACAAAGAAATATTTCCTCAATAAACTTATAAGAACAACAGTTCAACTTTTATTATTGTATATATATAAACATATATTAGTAAGATAAATATGTATTTTATTTTCAGGAAGAAATCGAAATTGTGCCTGTTTCCAGTTATGGCCTAGTGACTACATATTTAAATTTCATTTTCTTTCAATAACGAAGAAGATAATTGTGAATCGAAACAAAATGCCTCCTACTCGTACAGTGTCGATTGATTCACAAGGCATGCAGATAGTGGAACTGCATCGTACCGAGAGCATGCCAACTCCACCAGTTGAGTTTGAGAAGCAACTGACTGACGCTCAATCGAACAAAGAGGAGGATGTCTTTTCATACATAACTTCGAAAGTGAGCCCTGTCATCTCCGAACTCAAACAGCTCAAAATCGAAGTTGTCATGTTTATGTATATGTTCTCATACATCATGCGTTCGGTGTCTTCTACCAGTATGATACTCGATAAAGTGTGTATTGTTCACCTGAATGAATCAGAATACGTTTGCCACCATTTAAAAGATCACAAAGATCTCAAAACCACAGTCGAAAAGATAGCAAACAACTACCATCTTGGTCATTCTATGTTACAAATGATACCTTCAGCAATTTTGGCTTGCTTCATTGGAGCTTGGAGTGACAAATATGGTAGGAAAGCACCAATAGTCTGCGCTCTGATTGGAATCATTATAGACGGGCTAGGATCTTCAATTTGTGCAGGACTTTTTTACACTAGAGTGGAATATTATTTTATTCCTGCTATATTCACGGGCCTCTCTGGTGGCTTCATTGGAGTATTCACTGTCCTCTACAGTTATGCATCAGATATCACGACTTTCAGACAGAGAACTATGAAGTATGCTATCATGGAATTAGCGTTCGGTCTATCCATGCCCCTTGGAATCTTGGCAGGTGGTTTTCTGTTTCAGGCTTATGGTTATTTTGTCGTGTTTATGGTATCAACTGTTGGTCACGTTCTTGCTTTGGCATGGGTGTTGTTCGTACTGGAAGAAACGAAGGGTTTAGACAACACAGATCCGTGGAGAGAAAAATTTCGAAATTTTTGGTCATTCCAGCCTGTTTTAGAAAGTTACAAGGCAACCGTCAAACCGAGACCTAACAAGGGAAGGGAGCAAATTTTGCTCCTTATGCTCGCTATGGGAATTGCGGTTCTGTCTTTTTCATGTAAGTAATTTATTTCATACTTTAAATGTAAAAATTGGTCATTCGTTTCTTAATAGAGCATAAAACAAGAAATGCTTTTTTAAATGCCTATTCCACTATAAAAGTATGTTAAATGAACTGCATAATATCAGAATATTATTGTTTATCTCTTGATGGTTTTATACGGTGATTGTCTCAATAGGAAATATACAATTTCTTCGTTTGATTCAAAATATTTATTTTTAGACAAAATCTACCTTATATTATTTACTAAAGGTTACTTAATTTTTCAATCCATTATCAAAAGAATTGTTAAATTGAATTACAATATTCCATAACTCAGAATTAAAATATTCTACTGACAATTCGTTTGAATTGTTCCTGGATTCTAATTAGATGGTCAATATCTTCTGTTCTCAACATAAATATCGGTCATCATAAACACTAGAGATTTTTCGGACACATTTCCTTATATTTTATTGATTCATAATATTTTCATAACAGAAATATTTGAACAATGAATATGTTCATAACAAAAATAATTTCTTTGTAAATGTCTAGTTGGTGCTTTCTACGAAATAAAAAAAGCAGCATTTTATTTTTAGAATTTTGAATTGAACTAACCATTGCAAAGACGTTTCACTCGAACCAGGTTTAATGTACGATTGGTAAAATACAGAGAGAGGAAAATGAGCAAATCAAGATGAAAGACAATGTTGCCAACGGGCACACCAAAATATTACATTTTCGACAATACTTTATTCTTCCTTCCGGTTATTTATTATTGTCATCTGCCATCTTTACTTTTCAATTGCTTCGTAATTCCTATGACCAAATATGATCAAAGACTAATGCCTCCTCCAACATATTACGTTTGCCGTCTTCTTTTATTATAATTAGCTCCTACTTTAATTATTATTAAAGTAGGAGCCATCATCATAAACACACACAAATAACAAATCTCTCTCTCTTTTTTTTTTACAGCGACAGCCAATATCAATTATTTATATGTTCATCACATGTACGACTGGGATAATACCAAGTATTCAACAGTACATTCAATATTTTCTATCATTGGAGTTTTCTGCATGTTTATCGCCGTTCCTGTATTCAGGCGCTTTGGTTTCGACGACCCAACTCTCGGATTAGTTGGCATATGTTCCCTGCTTGCCAAATTCATAACGATAGGCCTGGCACAGAGAGTAGGAATTTATTTTCTCGGTAAGAGCTTGATGTATTTTATTCTCAAGGGTTTCGTTCATTTTTTTAACTCTCTCCTATTTTAAAAAAGCTGTCAATTACAGTAATGAGAATGTTATGTGTGTTAGTGATTCATGTTTACATTAAAAATCAATTATCATTGTTCTGGTTTCACTTTTTTTCATTTAGTATGAGTCACTAATAAGTAATGAAATTATTTTCATAAATGAAATTATTTAATAACAATGTTTCTAAATAGAAAAAGCTTTACAACAAAAAATTAGTTAAAGATATTTTTATATAAGATGTTTGGTTAATTCTCCAACGTCGAGTAAAAATTTACAGAATAACTTCCTAATATATTTTTGAAACACTGAATGCAGCTTAGCCTTGTATAATAAGGAATGCATTTCAATTGTTTTGTCTCTTAAGAGAGATATTGACGTTATTTTTTATGATAAATCGTTGCTTTTAATTAAAATATATAATTATTATTCAATTCAATCAAAATAAAATTTACCATAAAACATGTATATAAAAATGAAATAAATAAAAACAATATATTCAGTTAAAATAAAATATATTTTGAAACTGCTCAATGGCAACTTCAGAATTAAAGACATTGCTTTTAGTCATTCAGAGAGAGAAACTCTTCGATATTAAAAAACATATCATTTCAGTGGAAATCAGCAATAGCGGTCTCCCCACAATTTTTTTGCACAAATTTTAAACCTTGGGTAAAATCGCGAATGCCATGTTCAGTTTTTATTTTCAGAGTCCCACATTTGTGCTTCATAATATAATGAAGAAAACGGAGTATGCATTTTTAATCTCGAGCTTCATAAAACTTTAGCAATTAATCGTAACTCGCAAAGTTTCTTTTTATTTGACCGAATGAAACTAACATTTCACAAGCAATTACAAGTTTAGTAATAAGATGCCATATCTTTATTTAAACCATTGCCTTTCTGAATTATCACTCTTAAATGCTTGTATAAGCTTAGATGAATAGATGGTCAGCCCTTTGACAAATTTGGTTTAAAATTAAATTAAGATCTACAGCTAAAATACTAAAAGTACCTACAAAATTCTATTTACGTAGCTTTTTAGATTTGAGTTATCATGTTCGGATGCATGTGAAAATACAGAACGGCAGGCAATCAATTCTATGGCGGTTTTAGATCAAAATTTTACGCAGATCTACATTTATATGCTAAAGCTGTTATTGTGTGCCTTGATACAAGTGTTAACACTTTTCTTGGCAATACAAGTTTATTATATTTTAAGAATTAAATGATCGATAACTATTTACATGCATGAAACTTTAGTTTAAATTTAAAATTTCTCAGAGTTCCTACTGGAGCTCCTACCAACACACACTCTTACCAGTACCAGCCATACACTCCCGGGCAACTCTTCCTCTCACTTCACTTCATCTCCTTTTAGCCATGTGGCCTGAACATCTATGGGGAAGTTAGAGGCATAACAGCTGTTTACCAAATTTTAGTTTTCTAGCTTTTTTGCATTTTGCAGTTATTTTGTTCATTTTTATTCTAATAAACAGATCAATTTCCTCTGAGTAGATTTCGTTTAAAATTGAATAGAAATCTACATTTTTTTTTCGTAAAAACTACATATTGAATTTTAACAGCTTGGTTCTGAGTGCTTTTTGAGTTATCGTGTTCACAAATCGGCATAATTCCAAAAAAAAACGTGTTAATCAGACATAGCGAGGTCTGAAACTGGGATATTCACAAATTTTCTGTTTTGTTGGGTTTTGGAAGATTAAAATACTTTTTCTTTGTATACTTCATATATTTGTATACTCTTCCAAGAGACAATTTAAGTTAATCTTTAAAATTCCGTGTCCCAAATGGTGCATGTAACTTTATGAAAGGAGACTAAACTTTCCTCAACAATATTTTCCTCAGCTTTACTGTGTTTTCTCATAGTTATAATCCATATCAAACTGAATTCGAGAATTTTTCAAAAATACATTCTATAATGGAAGAATAACCTCTTTTCAGAAGAGAAATTAATTTAAGTCTCGAGTCAAAGCAGCCATTATTTTCTACTTTCTCAAGTGTGAAATATACAAAAATAAATATTCTGTAATCATCAAAAAATTCGTACTCAAGGTTTTAACGAACCTTCCTGAGTTCGAAAAAGCATATTTTTGAAATTATAATATCTGCGAATGCGATGACTCAAAACAGGTTACACTTAGGCGGAGGAAATTTGGTATGTAGCCTTAACACTAAAGAGACAAATTTTGAAAGAAATCCATTTTCGGGAAGTATATCAGAGGAAACATCCGATAAAAAAATGGATAAAGTGATGATGTCGTGTTCGCGTTACCACAGAAAGTGGGTGCAGTAGCTTCTGAGTGTAAAGACCCCTGAGCACCCGAGGGCAGAAGCCTGACTTCTAGCTCATATGAAGATGAAACTCACATTCGCTCATCATTCGCTTGCACAACCCCTTTTTGCAGGGGGGCACGTTCACACACCTCACAGATAGAACACAGATGAAGAACAACCACGCCCGAACGGATATCGAACCCAGGAAACCCAGGTCACGGAGAAGACGCGCTACCCCTATGCCAGGACGCCGGCAGATGAATAAAGTAACTACAAAAAGTAAAAAGTTAGATGAATAAAATTTGGTACTCATTTTTATCATTTTCATCAATTCGATCCGTATCAAATTTTGCGACAAATCTATCAACAAGTAAGTTCATTCGCTTATTTACAAGCGATAACTCAAAAACAAAACGATTTAATTGAAAAAAAAATTGTCACTCGATCTTGCTACCAAATTTGTAAGTTTTGTGAAAGAAAAATTCCATTTGGTCAGAAAAAAGTTTCCAAAATAATAATCTGAGTACTAGTGACGCTCAAAACTTTGCTCGCGATTTATAATTTTTATGCGCGTGAAGGAGAATATGCAAAACAATATGTGAGAAAGTTTCAGGAGACCACTCCCGGTTGTTGGATTTATATCTGTCTGCTCGTTTGTTTTTAAATACTTCTCAAAAATGTATAGTTGGATAAATAAAATTAAATATACAGTCCTGTCACATAGTTTGTAAATTTTTGGATGAAATCCGTTTAAAGAAAATCTGTCTGCCTGAAAATTCCAAAAAGCTAAGTGGGAGAAATTTGGCGCATAAATTTATCATCAGAAATATAGATGCTTGATAAAAATTCGATGGAATGACCATCTGTTTACTTGTTTATTCGTATGCATGTGAACATGATGAGTAAAAAATGCAACAACTTAAAAAAATCAAATTTGATAGGTTGCTATGTGACCAAAATTATATAGATCGGTGTTGAAATTCCTATCCATTCTGTTGAGAAGGTACCTAAAATTTATACATAGCTTCCATTATTATCCTACGACACACAAAGCTTTGAATTTTGAATCACAGAAAATGGAAGTCAGGTATTAAGAGCCTCGCTCTTGCGTAACTTCTGTTACCTTGGAGAGTTTGCTCATTTCATCTCCACCCCTAAAACGTTGAGGGCAGACAGGAGTGAAAAAATATGGAGCTATGTTGGCTAAGCTTCTGAGAAAGTTGAAAGAAAAATAAGCTTTCTGGTTTATATATCACCAGAAGGAGTGTCCACCCTCGAACATAACAAAATCTAATAATTGTGTTTGTAAACATAAAAAAACCTCACAATGAAAAGCCTATTCCAATTTTACTGCTCAGTAATATGCAAATTCTTTACTATTTTTCTCTCAATTCTAATTTTGCACTTCTTTATTTGGATTTTTGAAACGATTTCAAATTCCATTGTAGAATACGCTATTTCACAGAATACAATTTCCTCACTGGCAGGCTTCATTATAAAATATTCTCCAAATATCGAATAAAATGTTTTTTCTCAGATTTTTTGAATAATTAAGCGTGATGAATGTCTGTTGATATTCATAAATAAATGTTTGCTTAAAAGTTGAAATCGCAATTTAAAACACCATCGCAACCGTGTGATGCCAAAATTTGCTAAAGCCATTACAATATTCATTTATCATTCTTAAAAATTTGTATTTGATTAAAATGTTGTTTCATTTAAAATTTAAAAGCAAAAAATCTTTAAAAAAAATTATGAACCTAGTTAAAATCAGGAATAGATCAATAGATAGAATTGTTGCATCATCTTAATATAACAAAAGGTCAATTTGTTATGCCAAAAAATTTTCTATTTCAAGATGTCAGAAAAGAGAATAAATCATTAAGTTCCTTTTCCCCCAAAAAATATTTTTCACTGGCAAAAAGAATTTGAGATTAAGCGTTTATAAGAAACAATCTTCATGAAATATTAACACATAAACACAAAGACTAACACATTAATAGGACATTAAAAAACTCAAAAAGTTTAGAGATTATTTCCTTGATGTGATGATTTTGATAAATAGTTCAATAGTAAAAATTTTGATACTATTCTTGCCTTTTATTTCTAGGAAATCTTTTTGGCCTCCTGGGATCCCTCAGTACTCTGGCAGGCAGATCCAGAATCTCTAAAGTTTCGTCAAAGAATGATATAGGTAATATTAAATCAATGAAGTTAATTTACGCAAACTTGCTCATTTTTTTAAAAATGTCGTCTGTGTTTATTTGAACTTTACAAAAAAAATATTTCACTGTTTTATTTTATGAAAATCAGACAGTAAAATGCCATTTTTGGAAATGAAAAAGTGGTAGTAGATTGCAAAATATTTGATAAAGGGAACATCGTATAAATAACATCTTAAATTCCATTTACTAAAACTGAAAGAATAACCAAATTAAAAAAATGTATTGTAAGAAAATGTTGAGTATCTCTATAAAGGTCAGGTTTAAATAAAAGATCAGGTTTGTTTAGATAGACAAATGGATTAACCAAATTGATTAACAGAGTCAATTAGCTGCTAGCTCGAATTTTTTTTTTTTTTTTCCATAACGGAAATCGAGATTTTTCGATAATTCGATCCAGCAGACCTTTTTATATATGTACATCAAATTTCGTTACGAAATTCACAATAGCTATATTTAATTTTATCTGCGAAAAAGTCTTTCCAAAAAAAAAGTTATTACAAGGGAACCGTATATTAAGAAAATATTAGCTAAATATTTAAAACACACACACACTTTTTCTCGAATTTTTTGTTCACGGGAATTTCTGAACGATAATCAGCATGATTTAGATTTATTCTTAATTTGAGTAGGATATTCAAGTTATCAACATTAATACGTTGAAATACGCTCAACCAATTTTTTTAAAAATCGCTCATTAGTGAGATCCGAATATCATAAAGATATTTTAAGCCAATAAAATCTTCGGTCGCTTCTTAAGGAAACGATTTATAATCGAATAGGAAATTTATTAAGTTTCATAAGGTTATCTTATAATAATAAAAATATTACACATTTGATTTTGACTTAGAGCTCAACAATATTTTAACTATTTCTATGCTCTAAGCAAATGCTGAATATTTAAAGATTTTTTAATAAATATTTAAAGATTTAAAGATAATTCAATATTTAAAGATATTAACTTATGGAAATATAACGAAAGTAAAAGTTAATTATCGGAATGAAATTCCACTTATTTGGTTATAAAACTGAATGAGGATGATATTTATGGTGATGAAACAATATTTGAAGAATTGAATTTTGCATTAGAGGTTCAAAATTGTATGTATATATATATATATATATATATATATATATATATATATATATATATATATATATATATATATATATGATTTCTATTTCATTTATTTGCAATCGATAATTGCTGATAATAATTAATAAATGATTATATACAATAAATGATTATATATTCTTATAAAGAATCGTCTTGCAATAAAATTTTATAAAGTTCGAGTGGAAAAAAACATTAATTTGGTTTTTAAAGAGAGCAAATTTCAAGTTAACTTAAAATCGTGTGATCTGAAAATCAATTTAATATCCAACTAGCGATAATATGAGGGCCGTTAAAGCTGTATTTGACGAAGAATTGACATATAAATGCAAATAAATTTAAGATACGATCCCAAAAAAGTGACGGTTTCAAATCGACTGTGGGAATATTACAATTTTTGTATATTCAAAAATTATTTGAGGTATTTTTTTGAAAATTATTTGAGATACAATTTTTTGAATTCCGATATTTTAATATGTCAGTTTAGATTCTATGCAAAAAATTTTACCATGAAAATATTCAGTTTTTCCCCATATTCATGTTTAAAAACTCATTGAAAACTATTACATTAGTGGTATTCATGTGTTTATTTCAAATTTTATGAAATATAATAATTTTTTTATTGAAAGAAAAAATTCGTGAGAAATGTGTAATAGTTTCCATGATATCATCTAAAGATCATAAGACTGATATAAAATTGAAAAAACTCATTTTTCTGGACCTTATAACTCTCGAAATTATAACTAAAATTCTATAAGATTTTATTGAGAGGTAATTTCATAACGATAATTCAATCCAGCAAAACATTTTGATAACTGTAATGGAAAAACATCGAGAAAGTAGTTAATTAATTATGTTAATGAACTCTATTTATCAATTTGTTGATTGAAACAACTTTCTAATGAAATTAGGAAAAAAAACCCAGTGCACCATTGAAGAGAATAATTAATTGTTGGCATAAAAAATGCATTCAGTACTTCTGATGTAATTTAATAAGTTTTGAGAAAATTTTAAAAAATAGTTACTTTTTCAAAAAAATATATATAAGAATTAAAATTAAAATTCCTGCTTGCCGACATTTTAATTAGTTACATTAACTAAAAAATGTATATATGTCAACAATAGCATTCGCTCAGTAGCTTATTTTAAATATCATATATATGATTCAATCGTATAAACTATTAATAGAGCCAGAACCGGATTTATAGGAGTTCTATATAGGAGAGAGGGGATTTTTAAGCAATGCCAGATATCCTTTTAAATTTAGTTTAATCCCAATAGAAGCAGCTTTTAAGTAATAAATATTACGAGAACACTGAAACAAATGTTTAATTGCCTATTACCTTCAAGGGAATTCAGCATTTCACATATAAAAAGAATTGTTTGAAAATATTTTCAATCAAAAGGAGAAGATATGGAAAGGTTTTTACTGTTTTATAAATACTCAAATGGAAAGCTGACCAGGATTATGAGGAGTTCAGTCACTTTTTCTATGTCTACTTTGCATATTCGATAATCCGACCCAGAACTGAGATGTCAATTTTATAAAAGTCTTTGATTTATGTATTCTCGAAAGATGCATTCGCATAGCTCCCATTGCGGATGATCTTTTTATCTACTTTTATTTTTGCTTGTATCTACTGCTCTACTTCTTAATAATGCTTATAGTTCTATAAAAAATTTTAATATAATATATAAATAATAATCACAATCTCATATATTTTACCCTTTTTTTGTGAATTTTTAAATTATTTTCAGGGACTTTTGTCCGCTCTATGCTGCCTTAATCAAATTACCAACTCATTTTGTTGCGAAAGCAAATAACTTAAACTTTTTTAAACGCTGCATTTAAATGGCAGTTAATAATATTTAGATGTGAAAGATTACAGAATCCATTATATCCAAACTTTACAAATTATGAGAATGTTAACAGTCTATTTAATTTAAATAATACTTTGATAACGTGTCCATATTTAGTATCACAATACATCAAGCCTGTATTGTGAGGAACTCTGTACTGTTAAGGTATTGTGAACTGCCCAGCAGATTCTCTCCTGGCTTTTTCGGCTGACTAAAATTTAAGATTACTAAGTTTGTGTGATTTAAAAATTAAATACTGATATAACAACACAATTTTTAAGAGAAATTTGAAATATACGCCCGAAAATTAAGTGTTCTCACTGATTTCTTTAATTATTAATATTTATCTTTCAATTTATAAAATACTGGATTTTTTTTTCTTTCAGGCAAGATCTTCGCTTTCCTCACTTCCGCAGAGGCGATCCTCCCTATAGCTGCCGCGGCCATCGTATCCCAGGCTTTCAATGCAACTTTAGATTTATATCCAGGCACCACTTATTTAGTGCTGGGGTGTACGATGGTGATACCTCTTGGAATTTATATGTAAGTTACAACACCAAAAAAAAAATTATAACTTCATTTTGTTTATACCACATTATTAATTTATGGTATTGTCGTAATTAGGATTGCGTGTATTTACTGTTGACTCCAATTATTGGGACGTTTGAGAAAAATAATTTTGTTTGCATTTTAATTAAAGAAATTAAACATTTGATTTTTATTACGAACTTCACCGGGGCAGAGTGCGCGAGCGTTTCGAAGAGGAGATAATAGCTTCAATACCCAGTTGATGAGCGGACGCCAATTACTTCACGCACAACCTCGACGGAACCTGAAGTATACAGATATTTGATATGATTTACTTTGATTTATATTTCTATGATTTATTTATGATATATATATATATGATTTATGATAAATATATATGATTTATAATAGGCATTCATTACAATATTATGCAACACTCATGATGGAAAAATCTCTCAAAACCCTTTACAGGGAAAATAATTAGTCCTATGCATCACCTATGAACGTACAACCAGTGCATTTCTGGAAATCAAACTCATTTGATGGTGATGCATATGTGCATTTTGAACTGGAACCATATTTAAACACCACTAGATGCTTCCCAGCATGCATTACTTTTAAAATTAGTTTTAGTATCTGACATTCAGTATGTTCATTTTCAGCTTTTGGTATTTTACTCATCAATTGTTACAGGAGTGGAGGGTAAGAGTAATGTAAATAAACAGAGCTGGGTTGTGAACTTTCCCACATGATAGAATCATTCGAGTTTCTGATCTCCCTCCGAATACTTTTCTTCTTTTTTTATTATTACCATGTAACCGTAACTAGTCTTTTTTATCGTCAATTCTGTTGTATTTTGCATTAGCTTTCGGTTACATTTAGCGCAATTCTCTTTTTATTGCGGTAAGCCTTGGTTTCGGTTTATTATGGCAAAAAAAAAAACGATTTGTCAGAAGAAGAATGTGCTCATAGTATAAATGAAGTAATAATCTAAAAAGGTAGAAAAAAAATGACGATGTTAAGACTTATATTTTTTGTGATTTTCTTTTCAAAGTTAGACTTAGTGACGCAAAACCCCCTTCCTGTGGGTTGATTCCTTTCGCGTACACTCCGTCCCGTGCGTAAGTTTAGGATAAAGGCCTTCCCTCCCGAAAGGTTAGAACAGGAAATGTCAAATTTGACGCGCAGTTAGTAATAGATGCTCACTAAGAAATGGTTTTTCAAGTTTTTATTAATTTTGTTATTGGAAATTAATAGAAGTTTTAATATTTTTCCCTCGATGACTTCGGTAAAACTACTTAATTTTGACCACTTTAAAATTCAAACAACAAACTTTTCAGTGATACCAATTCGAATGGCTCGGATTGTTAATACTTGTACTATTAAAAGAAGTTTAAAAAGATGACAGATTTGCTTATAATACAAATTGATCCTATAAACTGTACGCTTTTCTTTGCCTATTAATTTATTTGCTATGATTCATAACCTTTGTACCCATCTGTAGCTGTTGGGGGATGGGGGGGGGAGACATGTTGTAAGTTCGAAGAATATCAATGGAAAGATATCAATTCCATCCTCCTGTATTTTAACCAGCATTCTTCAAAAACGATAAAGCAACATACGGTAAGGTATTCATCGTTGCAGATGTTAGTTGTTTTGCAGGTTTTTCTAAGCAGATTGCAAATATGGGCCAATTTTTCTTTAGAACCCGTTAAAATGATAACAATATCCATTTTTCCATTTTTCATTTGTTGGTGCATAAGTTAGCTCTCACTGGGTGGCTCTTCATAATTGAGGATGAGAAGCTTCCGGTATGGTGGTTGGTTTTCGCCCCCCCCCTGGTGGATGCGCAAAAGGCTGCTCCCATCGATTATGTGACGTACTTCCCAAGGGAAGGTTGTACCGCGGCCGGTGATGGCCCTTAGGACTCAACCATAGTTCCCGCCAGTGTTGCTGTTCCGGCGGTCCAATCTTTCAGATTTCTCTGTGTGCCTTCGGGTGGAGTGGAGTAGCCGGTTATAGGTACATAATTTAGATGTTTAACTTGTGCTATATAGGTTCTCCAACATTTTAACTAGTTATAGTTCAGAAAATATATAATCTATACATGATTATAAATTTTCATTGATTAAAGACTTTTAAACTTTTAAAAATATATACTTTTTAGTCTAGAATTATAATTTAGTCTTTTTATTATTTTGCCCAGAATATTGCAACAAATCTCTGTAGAATATTGATTATTGACACTCTGTGCAATTTGATTTCTTACAAAAGCTAGAAACAAAATATTAATTCATCAAACAAACAACAACAAAATTAAAACACAATATAAAAAAAAGAAAAGAGATTAGATTGAACTGAAAGGGAGAAAAGCAACTTTTATAGAATACAATAACATTTATCGAAATTGATGAAATTACAGTGCTGTTTGTATTCAAAAAATAGCAATTGAATGTGATCTGCGCCATTTATGGACAAAAATTCTACATTCATTTAATTAATCTAACATGATAATTTCTATATTTTTTTTTAGTAAACAGGCTTTTTTCTTTTAAATAAATCCATATTAGACATGCAAATAATACGTATAAATGCAAATGACTATCACTTCGTTGACATTAATTTGAAAAAAATTCTAATAGTAGTAGCTATTATATTTCTTATTCTATTTATTCACCAAAATGAAACTTTTTTTTTTTTTTGTAGATGGATGGCCCGTCTACCTGCAGCTGATTATGAAGAAATGTACAATAATCCACAACAAGAAGAAAATGAAATTAAAAATGAAAAGAAACTCAGATTTTGAAGAAAGCAATCCGAAAATTGCTGGTGTTTTGAAATGAGATAGGTAAAATGTTATTTTAGGAGAAAAAAAATTTGATGTTAGCAATTAGCTATTGAATTATTCCAAACTCTGATAAGATATAAAAATGACATTTGGAGCTAAAAAATATTGATTTTTTTTTGTATTTTTTGTATGAATCGTACAAAAATATATGGATTAAATTCAAATGTAAATATCAATAAATTCTTTCGTTGAATATATATGGATCAAAAGTTGCTGTAACTGCAGAAATAAGAAATATTAAATTACTAGTAAATCTTTGAAATGCATTAGTATTTTATGTATTGTACCTGAAAATATTGTAATTATTATGGTATGATTGCAAATACCATATTTTATTCAATATCGTATCATATATATGTATATATGTAGAATCATAAATATCCATTTTTTTTCTAAGAATATTCTCCAGCATTTACTATATAATTAGAAAAATTATTGAATTTGTTCTAAATAGTTCTAAATATTTTTTCAAATATGATATATTTTATTAGAGAAAGCTTTATTTCCTTTTTTATTCTTTCTTAAAAAAAATAGCATTGTAAAAGATGTATTATTCGACTTACTTGCTGATTCACTAGTATTAATCGCATGGCGTAAAACGTCATTCTCGGTTTTAGTCTAATCCGAAATTTGCAACAATCATAGTCATAAGACATGAAATGGTAGGAATATGTTTCTAAATTTCTTATAATATTGTGGCTGTAATCTTCTAAGCACAACAGAGGGAAGCGAGAGCAAACATTGTATAGAAGTAAGAATGAGCAGTAAGGTAAGATCAACAGCTCGAAATTTCGAGTATTTAAATTATTTAACAAGAGCTTATTTTTGTAAAAAAAATAAGATGTATTGCAAACGTTATTTTAACTTCTCTATATGAAATTTCTTTCCTTTATCCTTATTTTTTTTTCATTAATTACTTGTTGTTGTTGTTCCCCTTTCTCTTCGTGTAACCGAAAGTAAGCTTAACTGTTTTGTTTATATTATACTAGCCGCCTTTGGCGACCAGCCGGTTCGCCAATCTTAATGTTCATTTAAATTTTAATAATTAAATAGGTTGAACCGGAGTTTAACCTCCTTCTTCGCCCAGTTACTATAACGCGCCAAAGCTGCAATCTTTATTATGCACTATAATTGAATATCTGCTCCTTTGCTTTTGAAAATTTCGCAAGACCGTTGTTGGCGATTTTTAAAAATTGCGCCACGCAGGGGGTTAAACTCCGGTCGTACCATTAAATATTTTACGCAATTCCAACTTTAATAGATTCTTCATCAAAATATTTTAAAACTTCAAATTTTGATAGACATATAATTCACTCATAATATTATAAAGGCCTTCATTCATAACGTAATATGTATCTCTCTAATTTTCTGTTACCTGTCGTAGAATTTATGTTTTAAATTAAAGTGTAAATGATTAATCTGCAATTAATATAATAATATTTTTTACTGAAACAAAGCATTTTTTTAATAATATGATTACTGATAACAGAGTCACTGAGCGTTTAAACTTTATGGGCACTAAAGAATATCTTTCTTAATTTATGTAATATCTCAAGAATTTGTCAACAAAATTTTCTCGGATTCATCATGAACACATCGATTAATTAACAATGTTTCATTTTAAGTGCATCAAACATTAAGAAAATAAAATGAATCGTTTAAAATAATCGGTCGAAAACAGGTTTAAAAAAACTACTCAAAAAACGATGTAGTTAAAACTATAAGCATATACAAAAAGATATATAACTAACATAAATACAATTTAATTACAAAAGCATGCAACTAACCTAAAAATAATTTAAATCATCCCTTGATAGTGGTTGTCATGACAACAATCAGAACAATGCGCATGCGTGAATTTTCTTTGCCAGTTAGGTAACGCAAATGCGTGAATTTTTCTACGCCAGTTGGGGTAACGCTATGCAGATTATACATTTTTAATTTCCTTTATTCTGTGTTATTTTAATTCAAAAGTACTTCAGAATGAATCTGAAACATGGATTAATTAACAATGTTTAATTTTAAATGCATAAAACATTAAGAAAATAAACAGAATCGTTTGAAATAATCCGCCGAAAAATGTTAACCCTAGCCTCATTACTGTTGGGAGAAAAAAAATCTGAAGTCTTACTCATTTGGCGGTGGGGAAAATGGAAGATTTTTTTGGCGCGAAAGTTAGTTTTTAATTAATAATTAAAATTCTAATTATAAATTCAAAAAAAGGGACCCCAGGTGCACATTCCCAACCTCTAAGGTATACATGTACCAAATTTGGTATCTGTATGTCAAATGACCTGGCCTGTAGAGCGCCAACACACACACACACACACACACACACATTGAGCTTTATTATAAGTATAGATTGTCTGATATAGTTGTATTCAATTTTCAATAAAACAGAAAATGAATTTTAGAACTGCCTTTCTTTTAATATCTATTCTATAATTTTATAAGAAAAGTCTACAAACGATCTATAGACCTGGATTTCACAATAAATCTTTTTTAATCTAAGAAAAGGTTGATTAAATTACATATTACCTTCTACATAGCTTATATTAATACAAAGATTTGAGAGGGTAACGCAGTGCATTACTTAATAACATTTATTACAAGGCAAGTATTATAACTTATTAACTTTTATCGAAAGTTTTTCCACCTTAATTTAGCATTTGAAACTTTATTTAAAATCAAATCTATATTGTAAGGATTTCTCGTTTAGCTATCCAAAATGAAAGTTAAAATATTTACAAGAATTTTAATTAATTTCTAATTCAGACAGTCAGTATTACACAATAGAATTTGAAGTGACTGAAGCTGAAGTAAATACCTTCACGTTTTGTTTACTTACTTCAGTTGTAAACAAAGCTTGAAGTAAACAAAACACGTTTTATTTACTTACTTATTACTTCAGGGAGAAATTTATTTAACAAAAAAAATTGGTTATAGCGTTGCCGTTGTTTTATCAACTACAACTACGGTAACAAAACTAAATATAAAATTTAACTCATTTAATAAAAATAGCATCCGTTTCTCCAAGCAACAATTTTTAATTCATTCCCTAACTTGCAAATGGCATTCTGAAAATGGAATTATTTTTTTCAAAAAATTTTCACAACATATTGTTCAATACAGTTTTCTTCAAGTGATTAACACTCTTGGAACAAAAATCACATTGGATAAAAATGAATATAGGAAAAGTCTATTGTAAATAAGGTTTTTATTGATGAGTATAAGAAATTTTTTTTTATCTACATGCTATTTATATTGTGTGTTTATATATAATAAATTCAGTAAAAAATTATAAAAAAATATATTTAATATATATTTTTATAATGAACATTGATTGCATAGTAAAAAATATCTGCACATACATATTGCATAAAACATAAATCCATTAATATATTAGACATTTTTCAAAAATACAAAAAAAATCATAAAAACTGGAAAGACAGCAATAAATAGCATATTGAATCAAATCGTTATTTTTCACTAGAATTAAATTTGTTGTTTTTCTGTTTTTTTAATCATATTGACAATACTATCGGTTTTTATAATAATTCGTTTTAGCTTTACATTTTTCCTACGTTTTTACTTTTTTTCTGATATTTAGAAATTATACAATTTTTTTCTTTTTTAAAAACTCATTCTATATTTAAACTTTTATCTTATTGAAAAATTTATAGCAAAGATTTCCTTTTAATAAAAACGATTTAAATAAATTAAAACATAAATTTTAGGCTGGTTTTATCTGAATTTACATCTCCCCCCTTACTCTAGCATTTAAAATTAGTTAATTGCTAAGATATTATTTATGACTAATCAAACAATATTAAAAAATATTTGTTAAAAATTACGAATGATTCCAAAATAGAAAATTTGCTGAAATTATTGGGTTTTGCAATATAAAAATATTTGATTCTTGGTTGTAATTAATTTCGAAAGACATTTTTTTTAAAGTAGGACTCACACACATAAGAATCTTCGGATAATGATAATAGATATAAAATGTTAACTTTAAATTTAATTTTTGCTACTCTTTTGAAAATAGATAATTTTAATACCATTTGAAATCGTAAGGCAGCATTTTTAGAATAGGATTTAATTTTTATTTGATTTTTGAATTCCTACTGATAAAAAAGCCCTTGCTGCCATTTTTTGACGGTATGATGGAGAAAAAAATGCAAAACATTTTTCCAAATTAGTACTTTTTATTTATTCGCTCCTGGTCTAATTAAGTTACAATTACTTTTGTTGCTCCTTGTTTAGTTATTTTTTTTTACCTACAACTTTTTATTTAAACGTTTCCTTTGAAGACATAGCTTTGAAGACAAGCGTTAAAACTTCTTTCTTCCTTTCCACCTTCAGATAGAAACATTCTCGAGCGTAAACTTAGAGATCTGTTTTGCATAACCAATTCAAAAACTTAATCCATTAAAGCTGAAGTTATTCATTAATTTCCCCTTTTGTTATTTTTCATGCAATTCGACTGGTCTAAAAAGTGCAATGGAATCCATCCTTAGGCAAGAATTTATTTTGGACGAATTCGAATTCCTGACTATTTTTACACAAGTAGAGCTTTATATGCATAATTCTTATTTGTTAAAGCAAAATAGTTCTAAAAACAATTACAGAGTTTGAAAAAAAAAATCACAATAAAAATAAATTTATATTTAAATACAAAAGAAAAATAAATAAGATAAAACAACTAATTCGACTTGAAGTAGGATTTGAACCGAAAACTAAAAAAGCATAATTCTTACGTGTTTTTCTAAACATTGTATCTACAAAACTAGCACCCCATGCCCAGTGAAATATGGTTGTAATTCCCTCATTCTTTTCCTACCTGAAAACCAGAGCCTGAAGAAAAGTACAATGAATGGCAGAAATGTAGAGTTTGATCGAATTCAACAGCAAGCGAGCTTTAATCACAACACTAACTCTACCATAGCTAAGTAGTACATATTTATTATTGAGTCATTTCTCTTGGAACTGAAAACCTGGGTCTTAAATAATAATCCAATCGATTTGTAATTATTCCTGGAAGACACATAAAAGCAATTTCATGATTAATAATTTAGTTTGTTGAAATTTTTGCTAAAATTTAAGTTGTTTATGTAGTTAGTAAGGGGATAAGAGGTAGAGGGAGTGAAAGTTTTAGCATCGACTTTTCGCGTTTAAACTAAAAGTTATTAATTTCAGAGGAAAAGTTTAAATTAAAAAGTTATAGACATTAGCAAAACTTATATAATGAGCTATAAAACGCATTAATAACTTAATCAGATCAAAAGCAAATTTTTAAAAATGATAATTTAAAAGATATTTTAGTTCTTTTTAATATAATTAATTCGTTTTTTTTTTTTTTTTTTTTTTTTTTTTTTTTTTTTTTTTCGTATTTGGATGAAATTTTTGCGATTTCCTTAAATGTGTGCTATTGAGAAGGAAATAATTAGTAAAAATTTCAAATCAATATCCACATTAAGTTGTTTTTTTTTTTTTTTTTTTGAAAAATTTGTTGATAAAAACAGGAAAGTTGAAAATACTTCTGGGCACTTTTCCTACCAAGAACTTAAGGATCAGGGGAAAATATGATATTTTTAAAATGCTGCGTTACGATTTCAATTTGTATGCCATAATGTTCGATTTTCAGGGAAAAGGATGAAAATTAGAGTGAAAAAGAAAAGAAATCTTACTTTGTAGTAGTCACTTGGAAACCATCAAAAACGAGCATATTGATCTTTGGAAAATGAATTCAAGCAAAATAATTGACAGAAAATATTAACCTCAAATTTCCTTTTCATCACTTTTTTTCAAAAAATAATGTAAATGTAAGTGAACATTTATAATGAAGTAAAAGATTTATTCTTCAAAAAAAAAAAAAAAAAAAAAACATTAAAAATCACTTTTTTTTTACTTTTTAGCAGATTTACTCAATACACGTTACACAGGTTTACACGGTTGCATATTTTATGCTAATCTTTACAGCATTGTGAAGAAAATATATTATATTTTCTTATTTATTTCGGACAGTTGTTTACAACATTTGAGTCGGATCTACCGTTTCGGTATTGAGACCACATACTACATGTTTTTTTATGCAGTTCATTGTATTTTTATCCCATTCACATCGTTACAAGTTAACAGAATAATTCATATTATTTTTGGAGTGATTTGAAACAAGATTTAACACTGATCTAAACATTTAGTGAAAAAATAATATGACAAATTTCATCTATCCGTCTTCATGGATGGACAGACAAACCGAGTTTTCATAAAGGTATTTCGCTCAGAAGGTATTCGAGGAAATTTACAATTTTAGTATAAATAATTCCAATTTGGTATGAATAATTCCAATTTAGAACGAATAATTCCAATTCAGTATAGATAATACCATGAATAATTTATTACGAATAATTATATTACAAATTTCATATTTATCGCTCGTTACAATTTGGAGCTATCATATTCACAGACAGACAGATATAATTCCCAAAGTATATTCTTCAAACGCGAGGAAATTTAAAATGTGGCGATTCATCAAAAAGTTCACTTTAAACATTTAGAAAAACAATAGCTAAAAAATAGAATAAATGCAACAAAAAAAAATCTTTTTTTTTTTTTTTTGTGCTACCATTTTTTTTTCTGTTACTATTTTTTTATTCACAATTATTAATTTCAAGAGAAAAAATTTATAAAATTATTAGTAACTGAAAACTACTTTCATAAGCTGTAGAAAATCGTGATTTAAAAAAATTTAATTCTTGTTTTATAAAGTAGGACACGAAAAATGTTTTTAATTGAAAAAAAATATCAGATATTGAAAATGATTGTCTAAAAAATTTCTATATTTTAAGCATTAAGGTATGAACTAAGTAAAACAAAATCAGTAAGTAAATCATTAAGTAAAACAAAATCAGTAAGTAAATCATTAAGTAAAACAAAATCAAAATGCTAAAGAGAAATCAACGAATTCTATTTTTATATACAATCTAATAACATATTTTGTTACTTCATTTAATAACTAAATTTCTCTTATATAAGCTAAGTTATATAACATTCTAACCTTAATTCTGGATATTGACTTCTCCCAAAGATAATAGAAAGCCATTTGTTAGATAGATGACATTCATATTTTTACAAGTACTTTTTGTTTCACCTCATTGTCTTGTTAATCAGCCTCATATTAGCGATATTCACTAGTGAACATTATCTCATCGTAGATAAAAAGATAAGTTTAATAAAGTATTAAAAAATAAATCTAATGGGTAAGCAGATTTTAAAACAATATTTTATAGAGTGAAAAAAAAGGAAGCAATAAAAATTTCATATTCAAATTCCCAATTGTCTTTACTTTCAACCAGCAGGAGTGGGTTCTCCAAAAATTTCTCACACAATCTACCTGTATATAAATAACTGTAAGCCATTGGAGAACAATAATTAGAGTGCTACCTTTGACGATTTTTTTAACTATCAATCGCCGGGATGCGGTTAATACACAATATCAGAAAACTGAAAATTTAATTTGAGCGTCATTCTTCCAACCGATTGGAGCCAAACTTTGGCACACAACTATGATTGAAATCATAAAATTGCATACCAAATTCATATGTTTAAGTTATTGCGTTTTTAAATTTTCAAGTTTTATCGAAAGTACAGACTGACAGACGGTCAGTCCTTAACGGATCTAAATACGATATATAAGTACAATTTAGATATTAAATATGTATTCTAAATTTTATCCATCTAATTCTTTTCATTTTGTAGTTATTGTGCTAATTTGCATTCAGACAACCGGATAGACAGATTTCCAATGAATTCATTTTGTTCAAAATTTGAGAAAATTGTTATAATTTGGTGTTAAGATTATAAATAAATTTCCTCCGTCTAGATTAAAGAATTTTTGTGCTCACAGATAGATAAGTATAATACCAAAAATGTATTTTTCGGATTTTGAATTCGAAGTTTATTGACGATTACAGTACTTCTCTTAGTATAGTTCATACACGAGAAAGTAAAAAAGGTGAATATCTATCTTTATATGTGCATTTGCCGGTCAAACTGTCTGACATAGAACTTACAAGTTTAGCACTAATATTCATTAAATTCTTTCTTTAATGTGAATTTTAATTTGTTTTTGAAATGGAACATAATTTCAATATTTCTCTCTGGAAAATCTTATGTTACGTAAATTAAAACAAAATGCGATTTCAATATATATATATATATATATATATATATATATATATATATATATATATATATATATATCGCAATTTTGTATACATTTCATAGAATTTTAATCTAATATCATGCTTGCTTCATTTGTATATGCATTTTTTACGGGAATTATTATGTAAATTTATTAACTGCCTTGCATCCCAATCTATATAAATATAACATCTGAAATATACTCTTCATGTTCAGGCATGTATGCTTTGACGCTCTACAGGCCAGGCTGTTGAAACTATAGCTATTAAATTTGCCACATTTATATTTTAGTTATATTAACGTCCCGTTTTAAAGCAACACTAGGGCATTTTTGCACGGACCTCGTAATTTTAAACCGCGATAAGATGACGAGAACGATACCTGAACTGGTACCCCCTCTCCAAGCTTCCACATCACACCAACGAGAGGATGTTTGGCCCCTGCGGATTTGACCTGCGCCAGACACTCTTACATAACGGTCCTTTGGTGGAATCGGGAACCTGAAAACCTCCTACTAAACTGGTTACTACTAGGCCACTGTGACCATTTTTATTTTGAAGAATAATAACAATACTTTGGTGAGATTGTTTTGAACTTTTAATCAGAATTTTAATTTGTTAAAAAATGAAATTTTGATCCTTTTCGTAATAGTTTCTGAAAACATTATTGAACAGAAGTAATCTTTAAAAGTTCAAAATATTGGTTTCGTAAGGATATAAATTTAATTGTAAAGTAATTATTTTGCTTGCTTTTGATGATGTTTTAAAAATAATTTTGCGTACTTTTCAACAATAATTTTCGTTTTGGAAATGAAATTCAAACTATTTATTGTTCCGACAAAGTTTTAATTCCATGATTTAATTCTAATGCATGATATACATATTTAAAATGCATAATATATGATTCTTGATGCATAATATACATATTTAAAACTTGATGAACATTGATGCTGATAATAAACAGATCAAGTATAGAGCTATTAAAATAACACGCCATTATATCTATTGAAATTTAATACTTAAAAATACTATGTATACAAGTGTAAGGCTATTAAAATAAATCGTACAAAAATTATTTATTAAAGCAATAGAAAGCATTAGATTTTACACAAGAGATTTAATTGAAATAAAGCGTGATCAATATTTTCAACTACCAGTTGTTCGAAAATTTACTATCTCTCTTAAAATATGAACATCCATATAAAAGAATAGCTTTATAAAATTCTGATAATATATTAGTTGAAAATAAACATGCGATAAAAGCAATCGAAAAAATTGTGTATCGGAATATTTTATAATTTATTTAATATCTAATTTATTCATAAATATATATTTAAAAAATAATTTAAATTCGGTAAGAAATGAAATGTGATGAAATACCGTTGAAAAATATTTATATGCTGTAATACATAACAGGAAATGACTACATTGGTTAGATATGGGTGATCTATAAAATTTTATATCATCACTACTACTTCTGAAGTTTAATCTTAATCTCTGCAAAAAAAAAAAGCTACAATAAAATTTTGTTTTTCAGTTTAAAATCCAAGAAATAAACAGATTCTTCATATCCTTGTTTTTAAAAATAGGAGAAAAACGTGCGATTAGATACTTGATGAAACAATAAAAATGACTCGGCATTTTTTTATTATGACGTGTAATAAAAAAAGTGAATGGCAGATACCAAATACTTAATTGAAAATTAAAACTCTGCAGTTAAAAAGTGAAGTTTAAAACAAATGTTATTACTTATATTAAAAATAATTTATTTAAATTTAGAGGGACACTATATGTCAAAAATGAAATAAAAGCTAGCGAAATTTATCAAATTAATCACTGTGATATTTTTCACTATTATCTAATAAGATCATACCTTCTGTTATTGAAAAGTGTTGTCCCTTGGATTCAAATAAGAATTCATAAAATACTTGAGATTTAAAAATTAGACTTCGTTTTTGTATCGAATTATAACGTAGAATAATATTAGATAATAACTTTAAAAATGCAATAATTCGACGACCCATTTGGGCATTACAGTTAAAAGCTTAAAAATTTGATAATATGCTTAAGTTGAAAGTCATACTTGAAAAATAACTATTGTGTGTGTGTGTGTGTGTGTGTGTGTGTGTGTGTGTGTGTGTGTGTGTGTGTGTGTGTGTGTGTGTGTGTGTGCGTGTGTGCGTGCGTATGTGTGTGTGTGTGTGCGTGCGCGTGTGTATAATATAAAATATGGTGTTAAGCATTAAAAATTAAAAAAACATACATTAATTATACATTAAACATTTAATATTTTACATAAAAATTAAAAATATTAGAATATGAAAAAAATTAAACCATTTAAGGTAAATAAACCAGTAATTCAAACAGATTTTTAAACAAAGCATTTAAAAGATAAAGTACTACATCTGTAAACAGTGGGGAAAAATAAAAAATAAATAAATAAAATTTAAAAAATCTGTTTTACAATTAATTTTCAAATATTTTATCTTGACTCAAGCCATGAAAAACTACTATCGACAAAAGAATTAATAAAACTATGAAATTGCATCGAATTTCTTTTGAATAATGAAAAGTAAGTGAAGAATTATATTAAAGGCTAAAGTTTGATTTTTTTTGTAATAAAAATCACTAAACAGACATGCCAAAGCAAACATAGATCTAATACACAATTCTCTTTATCGCAGTCGCTATTATTTTTATGATTTCCCATTATTATTAGAAATATTTCCCTAACATAATATTAATCCAGTATCCATTATCCAATCATCTAAAATGTTATAATCTGAAATCCGGTGAATTATTATAAAAACCAATATCATGATTAGTAAACTAAGTTAAATAATCAACAACTAAATTTGTTTATTATAGAATAAATTGTTGTAGTAGTTTAAAATATATTTACATTAAATATTCTTTCCTGGTAATTGTAATTTTATCAAGTATAAAATATTGGATAGTTCAAAAAGTCTGGCACCAGTTTGCTACAGCAGTTGATCATTGTTGGGACGTTGAATCGCTGTTATAAATCTTAGAAAAATTAGATGGTTTATGAAAGGTGGGGTTTTCATTAATACGGGTTATGTGACTTTTGATTGTTGTGTTTATTTGTTGTCAGTATAAATATAAAAAAGAAGAAAATACATTTTCATTGCTTAATGCTTGTTTACTCGACAAAACGAACTTGTTGTCCAGTTCACTGAAAGGATATATGCCATCTCTAGAAAAATGTTATAATTGATAGAACAGTGTGCAATTGATGTATAAAACTCAGGTGGGGCAATACAGGTTCTGATTTAGAAGTGAGCTACGATGGCTAATGGCAATTAAATTAGGAAGATGGCCGCAAATAATCAATGCTTTATCTTTTGTGCAATAACAGAAATATTCTAAATGTGGAATTCAACCATTTATAAGCGTTTTCATGAGGTCTGACTTCAATAGACGCCTTAATTTTTAAGAGCACCTTGAATTAAGAGAAAAACTTTAAATGGGATATATTTTCATTTACGATTTACGCA